>NW_006921917.1:1940982-1944089 GCF_000298275.1 Orycteropus afer afer
CAAAATGGCAGCGACCTCCGGACCGGCAAAAGTCCACAGCTCAGCCCACCCTTCTCTTCACCTTCTCTGCTTGTTCCCCAGCCACGGTGCACAGTCCGCACAGTCCCTGGCTGGCAGGGTGATTTTTACTTAATTCTTAGGTCCTACCACCAGTCAGGGATCTCCGAGCCGCCTGTATTGTCAAGGTCACTCAGTTCGCTGTCAGACCGCAGCTCTGTAGGTCTCCTTTTTTTGGTATTTTCACGCAAATCCTTCTGCTAGTTGGGGTTTAGTCCAATTCTACATCCTTCCCTTCAAGGCTCAGGGGTCCAAGATCATCTTCTGTGTCTGTGTTAATTGGTTTCCCTTTTGTTTGTTGAAGAGGGTCTGTGCAATCCTTCTGCCTAGTCCGCCATCTTGCCGGAACCTCAGACTTATTCTTATGAGGCCAAACATGCCACCACCCTCCAACCATTTAACCAACCATTCCTCCCACAGCACTCACTACTTCTCTGCTGGGTTCAATAATGTGTTGCAATGGCCACACAGAACTCACAGATAATACTCATGATTATGGGGTTTATTAAGGAAGTAACAGGTTACAATTCAGGCTCAGGAACACGCTCAGGATACAATTCTTCAGTCAGGACAGTCTCCCCTCGGCCAGGCCTTCAAACATGCCTGTCTTTGGCCCTTGGCCTCTCGGCCTGGCCTCTGTTCTGCTCTGGTAAGTGTTACAAAGCTCTTTTAGCTCTGCCAATAGGTGTATGTAGGTGCACCCCACTCGGCCAGCAAGCCCCCTGCCCAAAGGCACTCAGTTTTCTTGCTCTGTGATCTGGCAAGCTCCGTCTCCTGTTGGTCACAGTTCTGCTGCCTTTGCTGCTGCTGTCTCTCTGCTGGTCTCTCTGCCAAGGAGGTTGAGTGCAGGGATCTCGGGTCCAAAGATGCACTCCACTCCACCTCTCGTTCTTCTCTCTTGATGACAGTGGATCCCCTTTCCACCTCTGGGAGGGCTCATTTTAAGTCTAGCAGAATGACAAAACTGACCAACACACACATTAGGGTCCCATACACCTTATTTCCATGGTTCCCCCCATATAAGCGTGCCATGTAGCTTATTTATATTACCAACATGCTACCTAACCCCCTTGATAGACTACAAGCACTTCACATCTACATAGTTCCATCCAGTCATCTGGTGGGAGTCACAAAGACCATGACTAGAAGAACCATACTAAGGAATTCACTGCACCACAGAGCTTCACTGTGATTGGTTTTGATTTTGCTTGGAGATTCTCTTCTGGAAGGATGAAGGTGTCCTCAGTGTTTACCTATCTCTTTATCTCCACATGAGGCAACTTTAACCCTCTCTTACTCTCCCTTATGTCATTCACCTGGTGGTTGGGACAGGTTTTATGGAGGAAGAGCACTAAGCCTGCACTTTGAAGATCAGGTAGGGTTTAACCAGGCCAAGAGGCAACGGGGTGGGTGACCATTTGGGGAGAGGATGCAAGCACAGGCACAGTGAAGAGGGAAAGTAAACACATTCAGAGAACTGGGAAGGCGAAGCTTGGCAGAAATGGAGGAAAGAGAGAGATGAGGCTGGAGGAATGAGAAAAGGCCACAGTGTGGGCAGCCAGGGAGGGTAGAGCAGGCATTGGAGAGTCACTGAAGGTTTCTAAGCAGGGGTGGGAGGAAATTGGACAGCTATAGCTTTTTTGTTGTTTGTCATGAAACTTTTTTTTTTTTTTTTTTACTAGGATTTGGGTGAAGATTTACAGAGTAAATTCACTTTTCATACAGCAGTTCACATATACTTTGTCTCATGTCATTGACCAAAATTTACAATGCAGCAGCTCCCCTCCCACTTCCTCCCCATAGTTACCTCCTCCCAGTGTCCATCCCTTCATACTCTTCGAGAGGCCCATTGTCTGCCAACCCTGTATATGATCTTGGATACACTCTCCATTTAGACATACATAATTTGTCATGAAACATTTTTAATAAAAGTAAAGTCATAATGTCTGCTATTACTGCTTCACGTGCCTTATCTATGATGTTGTTGCTCTTGTTAGGTGCCATCAAGTTGTCTCTGACTCATAGCGACCCCATGTACAACAGAACAAAACACTGTCCAGTCCTGTGTCAGCCTCACGATCCTTGCTATACCTGAGCCCATCCCTGCAGCCCCTGTATCAATCCATCTTGTTGAAGGCCTACCCCTTTTTCATTGACCCTCCACTTTACCAAGCATGACATCCTTCACTAGGGAGTGGTCTGTTCTGACAACATGACCAAAGTAGGTAAGACAAAGTCTGGCCATTCTTGCCTCCAAGGAGCATTCCAGCTGCACTTCCTCCAGGACAGATCTGTTAGTTCTTCTGGCAGTCCATAGTACTTTCAGTATTCTTCACCAACATCACAACTCAAAAGCATCAACTCTTCTTCAGTCTTCCTTACTCATTGTTCAGCTCTCACATGCATATGAGGCAATTGAAAATACCGTGGCTTGGGTTAGGCTCATCTTAGTCTTCAAGGAGACATCTTTGCTCTTCAGCACTTGAAAGAGGTCTTTTGCAGCAGATTTCCCTGTCCAATACATCATCTGATGTCTTGACTGCTGCTTTCATTAGTGTTGATTGTGGAACCAAGTAATATGAAATCTTTGACAATTTCAATCTTTTCTCCATTTATCATGATGCTGCTTATTGGTTCAGTTGTGAGGATTTTCGTTTTCTTTATATTGAAGTGTAATTCATACTGCAGACTGTAATTTTTAATCTTCATCAGTAGGTGCTTCAAGTCATCCTCAATTTCAGCAAGCAAAGTTGTGTCGTCAGCATATCGCAAGTTGTTAATGAGTCTTTCTTCAATTCTGATGCCAGGTTCTTCTTCATATAGTCCAGCTTCTTGGATTATTTGCTCAGCATACAGATTGAATGAGTATTGTGAAAGGATACAACCCTGATGCACTCCCTTCCTGATTTTAAACCATGCTGTATCCCCTTGTCCTGTTCAGCCTCTTAGTCTATGTACAAGTTCCTCATGAGTACAATTAAGTGCTCTGGAATTCCCATTCTTCTCAATGTTATCCACAATTTGTTATGATCCACACAATCAAATGCTTT
>NW_006921917.1:1945329-2002056 GCF_000298275.1 Orycteropus afer afer
ATGTGTATAGCCACCATTTGTGTTGTTGAAAAAAAGGTATTTGCAATGAATAACTTTTTGGTCTTGCAAAATTCTATCATGCAATCTCCAGCATTATTCCTATCACCAAGGCCATATTTTCCAACTACCAGTGATTCTTCTTTGTTTCCAACGTTTACATTCCTATCACCAGTGATAATCAACACATCTTGATTGCATATTTGATCAATTTCAGACTGCAGAAGTTGGTAAAAATCTTCAATTTCCTCATCTTTGGCTTTGGTGGTTGATGCATAAATTAGAATAATAGTAGTATCAACTGCTCTTCCTTGTAGGCACATGGATATTATCCTATCACTGACAACACTATACTTCAGGACAGATCTTGAAACATTCTTTGTGACAATGGATGCCATGCCATTCCTCTTCAATTTTTCATTCCTGGCATAGTAGATCTGCAGTGAATTGCTTGATGTGGCCCTTCTAGCCCTTGTTCTCCATTCGGTGATGTATTGTAAATCCTATTATCCGTGCCTGTTTGGGGTGGTGTGGTAGTTAAGATTAGGTGTCACCTTGGCTGGGCAGCTGATAGTAGTCATTCCCTATAATGACTGGCAGTTGGCTCTGCGGTGAGATTTGCCTTGAGCTGCTGATTGTTAAAGCCATCCACTTGGGTTATTGCTGTTGGAGCAACACAGATGGAATGTGTCTTGAGTGCTGCCTTGCTGGAGGGTATAACTCAAATCACCACCGCTAGATTCCTTGAGGGTATACCTACAAATCTCCTGGGAAGGTTCACCCTCCTCTTGCTCCGGTTCTGTGTTTTGCTCATCCTCATCTCACCCCTGGATTTGGGACAGCAGCCGTCATCTGATCTGCTGATCGAGGTTCATCAAACCCCAAGAATTGGGAGGATCCTCCAGACCCACTCACAGACCTGGGACTCGCCAGCCTGCCAGCCTCCACCACCACTACGTGAGATGATTCCTTGGGTGTCTGTGAGTTCCATGAGACATTACAGCAAAATAAAGAACCCTAAGATGGGGAGAATTATTGGGAGGAGGAGGAGGAGTTAAAGTCTGGAATGATGGAGTGGCACGTAGTTTGGACATTTGGGACATCTTTAACCTCCGCCTCATGGGGACCGGCCTTGTGCTAATCTTTCTGAGATAAATTGTTCAAGCAAGATCATATGATAGTGTCATTAAAAATGGCCAAAACAAGTCCATTTCAGCTCACTGATGCCTAGGATATAGATCTTTATTTCATTTTTGACAACTTGCAATTTTCCTAGATTCATACTTCGTACATTCTTTTTTCCAATTATTAATCGATGTTTGTCGTTGTTCCTTCTCATTTTGGGTCGTGCCACATCAGCAAATGGTGGTCCCAAAAGCTTTACTCCATCCACGGCACTAAGGTCAGCACTACTCCGAGGAGCCACCTCTTCCCCAGTCGTATTTTGAGTGCTTTCTGACCTGAGGGGCTCATCTTCCAGTACTATATTGGCAGTGTTTCAGGGCTATTCATAAAGTTTTCCAGTAATATATCAAACAGTGTTTCACTGCTATTCATAAGGTTTGCACTGGCCAATTCTTTGAGAAGTGCATGGCCCCTTCCTTCTCCCAAGTCTGTCTTAGTCTGGAAGCGCTGCTGAAACCTGTCCACCATGCATGACCCTGCTGGCATTTAAAACACCAGTGGCATAGCCTCCAGCTTCACAGCAACACTCAAGCCACCACAGTAAGTCAAACTGACAGACAAGTGGTGGTTATCTATAATACAATGGGATTTTATATGTATATATTTGATCTATAATACAATGGTAATTCTCACAACTGGACCAATGAGCAGCATCACAATAAATGGAGAGAAGACTGAGGTTGTCAAGGAATTCACATTGCTTGGTTCTACAATCGATGCCAACGGAAGCAGCAGTCAGGACATTAGACGACGTGTATCATTGGGAAAGTCAACTGCGAAGGAACTGTTTCAAGTGCTGAGGAGCAAGGATATCTCCTTGAGGACTAGGGTGTGCCTGACACAAGCCATGATATTTCCAATCGCCTCATATGCATGTGAGAGCTGGACAATGAATAAGGAAGACCAAAGAAGAGTTGATGCTTTTGAGTTGTGGTGCTGGCAAAGAATGCTGAGAGTACCGTGGACTGCTAAAAGAACTAACAGATCTGTCCTGGAGGAAGTGCAGCCAGAATGCTCCTTGGAAGCAAGAATGGCCAGACTTTGTCTCACCTATTTTGGTCATGTTGTAAGAAGGGACCATTCCCTGGAGAAGGATGTCATGCTTGGTAGGGTGGAGGGTCGATGAAAGAGGGGGAGGCCTTCAACGAGATGGATTGATACGGTGGCTGCAATGTTGGGCTCAAGTATAGCAGGGATTGTGGGGCTGGCGCGGGATCGGGCAGTGCATGGGGTCGCTATGAGTCAGAAACGACTCGACGGCACTTAACAACAACAACAACAACATAATACAATGGTAAAAAAATACAATATATACAGCAGAATATTACTCAGCCATAAAAAACAATGATGTCCTGACAGAGCTACAGTTTTTACCAGTCCCACATCCACTACCACCACCACCCCGTTTTGGTACTACCACCTGGTTTTCCCTGGGGGAACTGCTTCTGCATCGTTATCTGCCCACATGCCCATTCTAGGGGAATGCATGGCCCAGAAGCAGCCAGTCAACACATTCTGTCTCCCCAGGCTACAGAGATCATTTCAGGGGTGAGTATATGACACAAGCAATGACAGAGCATAAGCCATCTAGGGCTCCTGCTCAAGTTATTAGGAAAGAGACCCTACTCTCTCTGGGAGATTGTTTTCAATCAATCTTCAACAACCCCTCCATCCCAAATGCGTTTTTGCAATGTGACTGTCCCTATTTCCATTGAGAGGTGGATACTATTTCCCCTCTCACTGAATCTGGGCTGGCCCTGTGATGTGCTTTGATCAACAGAATGTATGGGATGTGATACTGTGTCAGTTTAGGGCCTAGGCCTTAACAGAAGTGGCAGTTTACACACTGTTCTCTCAGAAGCCAGCCACCACATAAAGAAGCATGAGTTAGACTAATGATTGATGACAGACCATGTGGAGAGAGAGGCCACGTGGAGGAGAACCAAGGGGCCCCAGCCATCAGCTGGCACCAAGGACTTAGACATGTGAGCAGGGCCATCTAGCATACTCCAGCCCCAGTCAAATACTCTGACATCATATGGATTGTCCCCACTGGGCCCAAATTCCTGATTCCCAGCTGAGCAACAGAATGGTTTTTATTTTAAGCCACTATGCTTTGGGACTCTGGTAGTGTAGTGCCTAAGGCATTTGACTGCTAACCAGAAGGCTGACGGTTCAAACCCACCAGCCACTCCTTGGAAGGAAGGTGGGGCAATCTACTTCCGTAGTGATACTGCCTCAGAAACCCAAGGAAGGGTCACTATGACTCCAAGGCACATAACAACAACAACAACAACATGCTTTGGGGTGATTTGTTACACAGCAAGAAATAACCAAAACCTTCTCCTCTCACTGACGATGCTAAACTGGTGGGACATAGGCCTGGAGGTACTGGTGGCCAACTCAGAGGTGGCTTGAGAATAAAACTGACATAGCAGGGAAGTAGATTTGAGTCCTTACTTCCTGCTGACCTGAAATCATAACAATGTTTGGACTTTTCAGTTACAGGAGCCAATATATCCCCTTCTTGCAAGCTAATTTGATTTGGGCTTTTGTCACAACCTAAATAAATAAATAAATAAATAAATAAATCCTTTCCAACAGGAGTTCATTATGAGAGAAGTGTTGAGTCTGACTGGAGTCTGAATGGTGGGAGCCAAGACTGCGAAGTTCAGTAGAACCCTGCATAGAGTAAGGAACGCCTGGGCTCCCTTCCCTGTCTGGAGAGCTTTTGTTGTTGTTTTGCCCGTGCTGTGACCAAAGTCAAGAAGCGGGTAGCAAGGAAGGACCGCCTGCTCCGGAGAGCTGTGCAGGTTCTAATGTAGCTGAGAGACTCCAGAGGATTCTGTTGATTGCCACCAGATGGAGTCTGAACACTTCTAGTACAAGGCCTTGCAGCCTAAATGAATCCAAAAACCAAACCAAGCCAAACTCACTGCCGTCTAGTCGGATCCAACTCCTTGGTTTCTGAGGCTGTATCACTACAGCCCAACCTAGGAAGTAGATTGCCCAACCTTCCTTCCAAGGAGTGGCTGGTGAGTTTGAACTGCCAGTCTTCTGGTTAGCAGTCAAATGCCTTAGGCACTACGCCACCAGAGCTCCCTAAATGAATCTACCAGTCTCTCAACCATCCTAGACAGGTGTGGAATAGACAGAGCTCAATGCCCTCCAAGCCTCTGCATTTTCTTCCCACCACTCTCAGTGGTATTACCCCTTCCCTCACATACCCACAGACCTTTGTGTTCCCCCTCTCCTCTTTTCAAATCTGTCTCGGGACATGCACACCCAGGAAAACATGATAACAGCTTACAATAAGCAAGACAGTGTGGTATTAGTGAATGAAAAGACACATAAATACAGTGGAACAAATTAGAGAACCCAGAAACCAAATCACACAAATTTATTCAACTGATCTTTGACAAAAGAGTGTAAGCACTCAGTGGATAAAGGATAGTCTTTTCATCAAATGGTGCTGAAACAACTGGACAACCATATGCAAAAAGAAAAAATAAGTCTACACATTGATCTCACATCATTTGGAAAAATTAATTCAAAATGGATCATAGACATAAATATAAAACATAAGACAAGAAAACTTCCAGACGAATACATAAGAGAAAATCTAGGTGACCCTGGGTTTAGTGATGAGTTTTTAGATACAACACCAAAAGCACAGTTAATGAAAGAAAAAATTGTTAAGTTGGATTTTATTATCATTGAAAACTTCTGCTCTACAAAAGGCACTGTTAAGAGAATGAAAATTCACGACACATACTGGGAGAAAATATTTCTAAAATGCATATCTGATAAAAGACTTGCATCCAAAATATACAAAGAACTCTTAAAATGCAACAACATGACAACCCCATCACAAAAGGGGCAAAAGATATGAACAGATATTCATTTAAAAAGATGAAATACAAATGGTAAATAAGCATATGAGATACCTGATTAGAATGGCTCAGATCTAAAACACTCACAACACTAAATGCTGGTGAGGATGTAGAGCTGTTGGGAATGCAAAAGGGTACAGCACTTTGTTTTGTTTTTCTGAGGGAAATTTAAAAAAAAAAAAAATTACTGTGCTTCGGGTAAAAGTTTACAGAGCAAATTCATTTTTCACACAGCAGTTGTGGTAGTTAAGGTTGTTGTCAACTTGCCTGGGCCTGGTTGAGCGGCTGGGCAGCTGGAGGTAGTTATTCTCCACAATGAGACTGGCACCTCCATGGTGGAATCTGCCATGAGCAGATGAGTAGCTGCCTTAGAGATGTAATTTGCTTCCCGGATACAAGAAGAAGTTTTAGATTGGTCTCTAGCACACTTTGGCACACTTGAACCCTGCATGTAGCTAAGTCATTGTTCAACAGCCTGCCATGCCCTGCCAATCTTGGGACTTCATCTTGGGACTTGAATTAGTGGCCTGCCATGTTGTTTGGTAACACTGGGACTTGTGCCTTTTTACTTGTCAACCTTGGACTTGTCAGCCTCAGCAGCCAGCAGCTGTCTGAGTGAAGAAAATCCTCCAGCTTCAGTGGGCTGGGAGCAAGATGCAGAGCTGAAGCCCAATGTTGAGGGGCTTTCACCCAGCCCTTAGAGCCTGGCACTTTGAACTTGGACTTAAAGCCTCCAAACTACAAGAGAATAAACTCCAGTTTGTTAAAGGCATCCCATTTGTGGTATATTTCTGTTAGAACTGCACTAGGTAACCAAAACAGCAGTTCATACACATTTTGTTTCATAACACTGACTGTAATTCCCCACAATGTAACAGCTCTCTTCCCACTTTCTCCCTATAGTTACTTCTTCCCTATGTCCTTCCTTCCCATGCACTCTTGCCCCTGAGCTATCTCCCTGTGCAAACACTGCCCTTCTGTCCTTGCACAATTGATTGCTCCAAGGAGTATATCCGCTTGAGGTACAGGCACTTTGGAAAACAGTTTGGCAGTTTCTTACAAAGCTAAACTTAGGCTTCCCATACAACCCAGCAATTTTACTCTTTGGTATTTACCCAAGTGATTTGGAAACTTATGTCCACACAAAAACCTTCATGCAAATGCAAGCAGCTTTAATCACGAGTGCCACAAACTGGTAGCAATCAAGAAGTCCTTCAATAGGTGAATGGATAAACACATTGTGGTGCATCCCCACAATGGAATGCTATTCAGTGATAAAAAGAAATAAGTATCAAGCCATAAAAAGATATGGATGAATCCTAAATGCATATTGCTTAGTCAAAGAAGATAGTATGAAAATGCTACTTACTGTACAATTCCAATTATACCTACTCTTTACTTACTCACATGATTAAGTTCTAAAAACCAGGTCACTATGTAAAAATCATCATTACACAAAAATAGAGGATGACCACATCAGATCACAAAATGGAGGGTGACTACATCAACATATAACTGCCAACTTTCATCATTACATACCTGCCAAGTTATATCATTACATAACTGCCAAACTACTGAGAATCATGGCCCAGCCAATTTGACACATAACCTTAACCATCACAACCAACATTACTCTTGCCTTGCACCTTGGCCAGATGTTTGTCACTACTGCCCAAAATAGTTGGACAGATTTTTCACTATGGCCACAGGCGTGAAATGTCAGATAACAAGATAGTCAATAAATGAGGAGTAGGTGTACATGACATTCTATAAAAGATAAAACTGTAAAGAGTAAAAGAAATCAGTGGTTGCCAGAAAGGATTGAATAGGTGATGTATAGGGTATTTTTTTTTAGGGTGTGTGACTATTCTGTGTAATACTGTAATGGTGGATACATTATACATTTGCCAAAACCCATAGAACTTCACAACACAAAGAGTAAACCTTAATGTTCGCAAATTTAAAAAAATCATTCAAAGGGTCAGAGGATCCCAGGATAGAATGCAGACTGACAAAAGAACCTTACCTGTATATCAAATATATAAAACAATCTCACTAAAGGGGGTGAAGGCAAGGTTCTGACCTAGGTAACTTTGTTATGAGTGGAGTCTGTAAGATTAAAGGCAAAAGGAACAGCACATACGCACTATATTCTGGTTGATAAGGTTGTTTCCCATGGAAGTATGGGTTAACAATTCTGATAATCCCATAAATGTATACTAGAATTGAACAATTAAGTAATGGATGATGACTGGCAAGAGCCAGGTTTCTCACTTACTGGAATGAGACTTTACAGATACACAAGAGGAGGAGGCTAGAATAATCCATGTGGTGATGGATTAGGGTTGAAGACACCAGTATGAACACAACTATCTTAATTAATACAGATGGTTACATATAGAAATATTTATAGATGTGTGTATACACACACACACACACACACACACACAAGAGCTTTGGTGGCGTAGTGTCTAAGGCTTTTGACTGCTAACCAGAAGGCTGGTGGTTCAAACCCACCAGCTCCTCAGAAGGAAGGTTGGGCAATCTACGTCTGTAGTGATACTGCCTCGGAAACACAAGGAGGGGTTGCTATGAGTTGGATCCGACTCAATGGCAGTGAGTTTAGTTTATATGTATATATATATATATACACACACACACACATAAAGGAGCTCTGGTGGAGCTATCTATCTATCTATCTATCTATACATAAAGGAATTCAAATGCCTAAGGCATTTGACTGCTAACCAGAAGGTTGACAGTTCAAACTCACTAGCCACTCCACTGAAGGAAAATGGGGCAATCTACTTCCATAAAGATTTGGAAAATCAAAGGGGGTCAGTCATTATGAGTACGAATTGACTTGATGGCTATGAGTTATTTGTACATTAGGAGCCTTGATGGTACAGTGGTTAAGCACTTGGCTGCTAACCAAAAGGTCAGCAGTTTGAACCCACCAGACATTCTACTGGAGAAAGATGTGGCAATTTGCTTCCATAAAGATTTACAACCTCAGAAGCCCTATGGGGCAGTTCTACTCTGTCCTACAGGGTCGCTCTGAGTCAGAGTGGACTTGACAGCGATAGGTTTTGTTTTTATGTATATACATTGGTTGGCATATATCTCCTTGCTCTGTAAACTGAGAGGAGCCTAGAAGCAACAACACCCTTATAGCAATAAACACACCTAGTGGCCAGATCTTGGTTTCTAACACCATTGTTCAATAAAAGGAACCAGGGCTCCTTGGAGAAACAGCTGATTCTAGGACTGGGGCAGAAATTATACAAGATGAGCCTGGAGCTCCTGTAGCGGCAAAACCTGGAGGAAGAAGAGATATATCTGCCATGCAGAAGAATTTCAAATAATTTATGTAGCCCTCAAGGAGGTGAAGCCTATCTCCCCATACCTTAAGTATGGGTTGTTCATAGAAACTTCCTTCCAAAGAGTATAGTATGGAAAGGGGTAAAAAATAACTTTACAGTGGAGAAACCTGACAAACATTAACTCAGCCAGGTTATCAAGGTCAATATCAACAGTGATTGGTCATCTAAATAGTATATATCCTTGGTATGAAGTGATGAAAATGGCACCTTAACTCTGTGGGTATGAAGTGATGAAAAGGGCACCTTAACTCTGTGGGCTTCTTCTGAAAAACCCATAACTCCATGTGAGGGGAGAAAAAAAACTACAGAAATCCAGATAGAGGGTCATTCTACAAAATCCCTGACCAGTACTCCTCAAAACTGTCAAGATCATCAAAAACAAGGGACATCTAAGAAACTGTCACAGTCAAAAGGAGCCTAAGGAGACGTGATAATTAAACATAATGTGATATCTGGAGTCGAGGAACAACATTAGGTAAAAATTAAGGAAATCTGAATAAGTATGGACTTCAGTTAAAAATAAGGTCTCAATATTGGTTAACTGTAACAGCTAGTAAGGTAAAATGTTAATAATAGGTGAAACTGGACCTAGAGTATATGGAACTTCCCACACTATCATTACAATTTTTCTGTAAATCTAAAACTGTTCTAAAACTTAAAAGTTGATTTTTATAAAATGATGACAGCTTAAAAGGGCATCTGGCAGAGACTTCTGGTAAGATGGAAGAATAGGCAGACAAGTGACACAGACCCTCTTCAACAAAGAAAAACCAATTGACAGAGATACAGAAGATAATCCTGGAGCCCTGAGCTTTGAAAGGAACTATACAGAAGTGGATTAGGCACCAACTAGTGGAAAAACCTGAATGAAAACAGTGAGTACAGACACAGTCAGAGGTGCAGACTGTCAGCTACTCTGACAGAACCAACAGCCTGAATATTTCCAAGTGGTATTGGGGCCTGAGTGAGAATTAACCTAAAGATCAGCCCTAGTCACCAAGGGCTGCAGGGACAACTGCACTGGTGGCCTATGACTAGGAAGGGAAACAGCAAGGTGGGAGACAAGCTGAGCTGTTGACTTTCCGCTGTTCAGAGGGCGCAGCCGTTTTGATTGTTTACATGCAGCAGCCATTTTGATTGTTTACACGCAGCAGCCATTTTGGATTTTTTAAGTGACCGAGGGTGCAGCCATTTTGAATTTTTATAAGCAGTGACCATTCTGGATATTTAAAGTGATCGAGGGCACAGCCATTTTTAATCTTTGCAAGTGACAACCATTTTGGATTTTAAAGTCACAGCATTCTCATTTGGATTCCAGGGACCTAGGAATAGACTCTGTTTGCCAAGGTCAGCAGGGACATACAAAAGGCTGGCAACAGGAAAGGAGACAGGTGGTGAGTGTATAAGTGCTGTCAACTAGTGAATAGAGGAGCACAGCACAGTACCTGCTTACAAAGATAACATACAAACAAAACAAAGAAAGAGAAAATCATGGGCAAGTCACTCCAACATACAATCACCAATTAAGACAGATATATGCACACTCATGTTCATTGCAGCACTATTTACAATAGCAAAAAGATGGAAACAACCTACATGCCCATCAGTGGAAGAGTGGATGACCAAACTATGGTATATACATATAATGGAATGTTATGCAGTATTTAAAGAATAATGTAGAGTCTGCAAAACACCGCATAATATGGATGAATTTGGAGGACATTATGCTGAGTGAAATAAGTCAATCACAGAAGGACAAATATAGTATTAGTTCATTGTCTGGAAGGTCATATATGGAGGGAAACTTTCTTGTTGGTTCCCAGGGGTGGGAGGAAAAGGGAGGGAACACTGAAACAAAAAGGATTCATGTCACTTTAGTTTTGTGTATTTCACTCTACATAAATTATATTTCAATAAAATGCATTTTAAAAAAAAGGGCATCTGGCTGTTAAAGATCAAAGAGTTAACCCAGTTATTCTAAAACTTTAGCAAAAACAAATAAACTCATTGCCGTCAAGTCAATTCAACTCATAGTGACCCCTCCTTGCGTTTCCGAGGCAATATCTCTATGGAAGTAGATTGCTCAATCTTCCTTCTGAGGAGGGGCTGGTGGGTTTGAACCACCAGACTTCTGGTTAGCAGTCAAGTGCCTTCGGCACTATGCCACCAGAGCTCATATCAGAATACCCTGGAGGGCTTCTTAAAATACAGATTGCCCCATTCTTACTAAAAACCCATCAAGTCAATTCTGACTCATAGCAATCCTATAGAAGAGAGTACATCTGCCCCATAGGGTTTCCAAGGCTGTAAATCTTTACAGAGGAAACTGCCAGACTGCTACATCTCTCTCCCACAAACCTTTTGCTTAGTAGCCGTCTGCTTTAACCACTGCACCATCAGAGCTCCTTGCCCCATCTCTAGAATTCTTGATTTTCTATGTGTTCTCAGCTGATGGCTGCTGCTGCAGCTGCTCCATGAACCACACTTTTAAGAACCACTGGTGGTTATTACATTGTGAGGATTGCAATTAATGTCA
This sequence comes from Orycteropus afer afer, assembly GCF_000298275.1. Lineage (NCBI taxonomy): Eukaryota > Metazoa > Chordata > Mammalia > Tubulidentata > Orycteropodidae > Orycteropus > Orycteropus afer. The sequence continues at coordinate 1,956,324 of NW_006921917.1, forward strand.
TGAAGCAAAATCTGTATGAACTGTTGAATGGAAAACAAAATTGCTTTGTAAACTTCACCCACTGGTGGAAGCTCAAGGAATAAAATGATGATGAAATCTCATCCCAGCCACCAGGTGGATGAGGCATTTGGGGAATATTCCCTGGAAATTTTCTGGGGATCCTTTCAGGGCTCCTCCTGAGGTAAGGAGTCTGGTTATCTGCTCTACTTTACCCTCCACTCCTAAAACAGAGCCCTCCTGCCTCATCCTATGGCTCTATAGCTCAGCAGCACATTGGTGAGATTTCCTGTTTAGTGAAGGAGACGGTAATCAAATGCTAACCAAGATGAGAAAAATGGGTAAGTGCAAATGACAGAGGAGCAAAGTGGGAAAGGAGTGGATGAATGTGGAGAATCTGGTAAAGCTGTGGGTCAGGAGAGAGAATGCTCAGGGACATAGTGCTTATGAAAAGCACCAAAAGAAGGGGGAACAGCATTCCAGGCCGAAGGAACAGGATATACAAGGGCACAGAAGGCTGACAGCTTTTAACTTTTCAGGAAATATGATTAATGAGCACCCCTGGGTGGGAGCAATGGTTTGTGCTCAAATTAGGTTGTTCACATTCACCCAGTGGTGAAAGAAAAGCTGGGTGATCTACAACCACTGAAAATTTTGTGGAGCGCAGTTGTACTCTGGCACACATCGGTTCTCTGTGAGTGGGAACTGACTGACACAAGTACAGCACATGCCCAACAGTTTCACTCAGGCATGTGCAATAGATATATGTTACAGTAGAACTTCTCCACAGGGTCTTCTTGGCTGTAATCTTTAAAGGAGATGTCCAGGCCTTTCTTCCGGGATGCCTCTGGGTGGGTTCCAACCACCAGCCTTTAGGTTACGTTTAGGTTGGTTGGGCCACGCAAGCCCAGCTATCCAGGTGATCAAAATCCCTGTCCTGGCATGCTCTGGCCTACTTTCCACGTCGGATTGCTGTGAGGATCAAAAGAGCTTAAAAATATGGCCACTGTCTCTTGCCATCCTTCATGCCGCCCCTTTTCCGTGCCCACACCTTCTATCACGCTAGAACCTAAAAACACACCACTCAGACTCAGATGTTCCCCGTCCCGTGGGTACTTCTCATCTACCGCCGCTGGTGAAGCCTCAGCTTCCGGGCTCTCGAGACTCGGGAGCCGAGCAGAACGTGGACTTCGGGTTAGGCCCCCATCCGAGCCATGACCCTGGAGAGAAGGCAAAAGAGAAGGAGCCCCGAACATGGGGACTACTGCCTCTGCGCTCAGCCTCTGCGCCCGTCCAAGACCCGAGGGTCTAACCTCTATCTACCTGCCGGTGAAAAAAACCTCCACGACTGCGCGCAGCCCTCCCGAAGCTCCAAGTCCACCACCCCAGCCCAGCCTGAGGGTGGGGAAAATTAACTCCAACCTCCTCGGTGTTAATTGCGGGGGCCGGGTCGCCGAGGGCGCCTCTCATTGGCTGGGAAGCCGGCTCGGCGCTAATTGGCTGAAGTGCTCCTCTGTGGTTTTCAGAGGCTCAGGATTGGGCGCCGCCGTGCAGTGACTGGAGAGTGGCTGCCCAGCCTCTCCTGGTTACCCCTGGCAGAGCAGCTTCGGACTCCCGGAGCTGCCTGAGGACGACAACCTTGTCCAGAGCCCGGACTTCCTTCCCGGATCGGTATCTCGTTGCTGCCCTGGAACACCACCGGCTTCCTTTCCGGATACTTTTCCTCCTTAACCTGTTTTGTTTTCTTTTTCTTCCTCCCCGTTCTCCTGTCTCCCAGCTCCATACTTCCTTCTCCTACTGCTGGCCCCCTTAGCCGGCCATCCTAAGCATCTCACCTGCCACCTTCCTAATTCCTACTCCTCCTTGACTTCGAGCCCCTTGACAAACAGGGCCTTCTCAGTAGACTCTCCTAAACCCCTCTATCTTCCCTCTTTGCCCGCTCTTGATCCCCAAATTCCAGCTAAACCTTGACTTCTTGACATTTGGCTGGCATTCTTCACTCTAGACCTATAAATTCCTACGTCCTGAAGCCTGAGCTGCTGAAACTGGGGTCTTCCCCTGACTTCCCAGCCCGTTTTTGAGGCTTATTTTTACATTCTTCCTCCTGGACCGGTTTCCACCACCACTAGCCCACCATGGACTTTTTGCTGAGTGGCCTGGCAGCCTGTGGAGCCTGTGTGTTCACCAACCCTCTGGAGGTGGTGAAAACCAGGATGCAGTTGCAGGGAGAGCTGCAGGCATCTGGCAGCTACCAGCGGCACTACCGAAATGTCTTCCATGCCTTCATCACCATCGGCAAAGTGGATGGCCTGGCTGCCCTGCAGAAGGGCCTGGCCCCTGCCCTCGTATACCAATTCTTGATGAATGGTATCCGATTGGGCACGTATGGGCTGGCTGAGGCTGGGGGCTACCTGCACACGGCAGAAGGCACTCTGAGCCCTCCCCGAAGCGCGGCAACTGGGGCCCTGGCTGGGGTCCTGGGAGCCTACTTGGGGAGCCCCATCTACATGGTAAGAAAAGAATTCTGCCTGGGAACCTTCAAGGAAGACCCATGGTGCAGGATGTGGCCTTGGGCCTTCATAAAAGCATATGTGGCTGAGTGCTGCCCTACTGCAAGCAGGGAAGCACATCAGAAAAGGGTTTGGGGCCTTCTGGTCTGCTCTATACACACCCATCCAATGAAACGATTGATGTGTTGATTGAGATTATAAGCTGTGGAATCAGCCTTTCTGGGGTTCAAGTCCTGGTTCTGAAAATTACTGGTTGTTAAACTTCACTTGCTACATCTGTAAAATGAGCGTAATTTTAATCCCCTTCTTAGGTAATTATTAGGAGAATTGCACATATCCTGGCACACAGTAAGCATTTGATAGTATTTTTATTATTTTGTTATTACATGCTATTGAGGTTGGAGGTAGATTTGTGTAGGGAAGGATGGAAGAATTTAAATAACATACATCAGCAAGTACAGGGATCAGGGGAGTGTCCTGGGCATTGCAGAATTACAATCTCAAAACCTGCCCCTTTGAGTTCATCTAGTGTGGGTGAAGGGCCGGGAGCCTAAGGCCAAGAGAGGAAAAGTGACTAGTTCAAGATCACACAGCTGATTATTGCTGGGACTACTTGTACCTGTTGCCTTTGAGTCAGTTCCAACTCATGGTGATCCTATAGGTCAGAGTAGAAATGCCCCAATAGGATTTCCAAGACTGCAATCTTTACAGAAGCAGACAGCTACACTGGTGGGCTGGTGGGTTCAAACCTCAATCTTTTAGTTAGCAGTTGAGTGCTTAACCACTGTGCCATCCGGGCTCCTTTTGCTAGGACTCAAAAAAACAAAACCAAACTCATGAGTCGGAGTTGATTCTGACTCATAGTGACCCCCATTGAGTTTCCGAGGCAGTAAGTCTTTATGGAAGTAGATTGTTCCATCTTCCTTCTGTGGAGCAGCTGGTGGGTTTAGAACTGACAACTTTCTGGTTAGCAGTCAAATGCCTTAGGCTCCCACCAGAGGACTGTTGTTGTTGTTGTTGTTATGTGCCATCGAGTTGGCCCCGACTCATAGTGACCCCTCCTTGGGTTTCCGAGGCAGTATCACTACGGAAGTAGGATTGCCCAACCTTCCTTCCGAGGAGTGGCTGGTGGATTTGAACCGCCAGCCTTCTGGTTAGCAGTCAAATGTCTTAGGCATTATACTACCAGAGGACTAGGCCCTGCTTAATGCTCCTGGAAAGACAATGGGAGACGGTGTGTCTACAGGAGGGAAGGAAGGCAGACTGGTCTCATTCCCAAGGTGTGAGATTCAGGGACAGTGGCCTCTGCAAAGTCAGCCAAACACATGCCTCATGGCCACATTTTGTAGATGAACCCTCATAACCTGCCTCAAAGTCTGTTGAGAAGCCTGGTCGTTGGGGTTGCTGGAGATCTGGTTTCGGAATGGGAGCTGGCATGAGAAGCTGGATACCCAGGTCTTACCTAAGGGGAACAGTCTTAGGAAATGTTGCTATTCTGCAATCTCTCCACTCCCCTCCCCCACCCTCAGGGGAAGAAGGATGTGGAGGGGGTGGGGTGTCTTGCTGTGCTAAGATCCATCCCCTGGGACTAGAGCCAAGGGACACAGTCTCATGACCAGTTTGTTTAGTGAGAACAACAATAATTATCAGATTAAAAAGGATATTCTTTGCTGAGTACCACAGAGGAAGTGTGAGGGGGTCAAGCATTTGGGTTTTGAAATGGCTGATGGGCATGGGGGCATTAGACTATGACACCCTCTTGTCCCCAGGTGAAGACACATCTACAGGCCCAGGCAGCCTCAGAAATTGCAGTAGGACACCAATATAAGCATCAGGTGAGCATTTCCCAACCCCTCAGCTATTGTCCCTGCCATTTCCCGCTCAGCTTTCTGCCTGTACCAGACAGCTCCAATCCCATTTGCTGCTCTGCCCAGCAGCTCAGTTCAGCCCCACTTTGCCCATAGAGTCCACCCAAACTTTCTTTCCAACATGTATCCCAGTCCCTCCGTCTCCTACACCAGCTTCTCCCACCCCATTCTCCTGACCTGCTAATGTTATCTTCCTTCATACAGCCTCCCCCTATTCTGGGGATGGGGAAGGAGGGAACAATGGGTTGGTAGACGACTGAGGGGCCACATTCTAGCTCTAAACCCACATGGAACTGGTTTTCTAGACAACAGGTACCTTTTAAGGACCCATCCTTGGCAGTGTTAGGAGGTGGCAGCCCTGATGTTAGGGTGACTGAACCCCATCCCCATGGTCTTCCCCCTACCAGGGCATGTTTCAGGCGCTAACCCAGATTGGCCAGAAACATGGTCTAGTGGGGCTGTGGCGTGGGTCCTTGGGCGGCCTGCCCCGAGTTGTCATCGGTTCCTCCACTCAGCTCTGTACCTTCTCATCCACCAAGGACCTCATAACCCAGTGGGAGGTACTGCCCGGAAAAGGGGGCGGGCCTTCCTGGAGATGGGAGAGGGAGGGCAAGCTGAGGTGGACCCTAGAGGGGGCAGTGCCAACATTCAAATGTGAGGGAGTAGCAGAAGGGTTGGGGGTGACTGACTTATGTCAATTCTTGACAGTTCTCTTGTCATTTCCTCCCAGAAGGTGTATCTAAGTCCTCAGGGCACCCTGCACTTCCTCCTTCACAGCTTATCCCATTGTGTTAATAACTGGTGAAGTGTAAGCTCCCCATAACTCTCTACTATATGCCCAGCACAAGGCCTACCCTGTCCTAGGTGATGAATGATTGGCTAACTGACAAAGCTCTTCCTCCTTCCCCTCCTAGGTGTTTCCTCCCCAGAGCTGGAAGGTGGCTCTGGCAGCAGCCATGGTGAGTGGCATTGTCGTGGTCCTGGCCATGACACCCTTTGACGTGGCCAGTACAAGACTTTATAACCAGCCCACAGATGCTGGGGGCAAGGTAAGGGAGTGCTCTGGGGTACAGGCAGGCAGAGGAAGTAAGGGTGGGGGAATGGTTTTTGGTGAGGCCCCTGGTGGGCTTTGACAAACTCCTTCCTTGTGCTCTTCCTCCCTCCCTCTCCAACCTGCCCTCAGGGTCTCATGTACCGGGGAATACTGGACGCTTTGGTGCAGACAGCTCGAACAGAAGGCATTTTTGGCATGTACAAGGGCATAGGTGCCTCGTACTTCCGCCTCGGCCCTCACACCATCCTCTCCCTCTTCTTCTGGGACCAGCTGCGTTCCCTCTACTATAAGTATACCAAATAACAGCTACCCCTTACTTCCACCAATCGGCACTTCTTGGGCACTTCTGCCTCCATTATTAGGTCCTGGGGACTTCTGACCAGGTGACCTTCCATCCATTGAGGGGGACAGCCAACCCCATCTGTTCTCTCAGGGTTGAATCACTACAAGGGATAGTTTCCCTCCCTTCCTTCTTGGGTGTTGTGGCTTCCCTGCCTGCCCCTTGTATACTTTACACCCCTCTCTCAGGGCTGAACCAGTCACTCCAAAGGGTATCTCCTCCTCCTCTACACTGCTGGGAGCTACACTGCTGGCCTTGGGTCCCTCCTGCTCCCATGCACAGCTTTAAATGCCTCCCTCCAAGACCAAAGGGAATTGGGGGGACCCAGGTGTCTTGTTGGAGTCAAAGGCACAGAGATTATACTGATTATAAAGCAAGTTTATTTCTGCAGAGTGGAGGTGTGTTGTGTTGATGCACAGGGAGGGAAGCAGGGGAAACCCAGATACCCAGCCCCTCATGCCTCTTGCATTACTGCCCTTAAGGCCTCAGCAGCATCACGTGGTGTCTCAGTGTCTTGCTTCCGCGTCTTTACTGGGCACTAAAGATGTTGGGATCGTGAAGGGTCAGACTGGCCACTAGCTGTTCAAAGTCACCCAGGGTCCAGGCAGGTGGTGACAGGTTTTCAGGGCCAAGAGATGGTCTATTTTCAAGGCTTAGAGGAACAGATGGAGACAGAACATCATCCAGGCCCAGGTTTGGAAGTTCCCACTTCCTGTTCCCCATGGGACCTGGGTATTTGAGACCCTGAAACTCTGATCCTCACTCGCTTCGAAGACCCCACCAGTCAGTCTCCCTGCTCTGCCCCTCTTAGCCCTAGGGACCCAGTTATGACCCTGCATCCGCCTTGTCCTTCCACCTGTCCTCCCTCCTTACGGGGGCTGATTGAAGGTGAGCAGGACATCAGTCTGGTACTGGGTCAGCCGCAGCAAGGCTTGGTGTACTGTTACCTCCTTTGCTACCTACAGAGATCAGAGTCAGCATACTTGTTGGGCCCCCTAGGGCTACACTCCCCTGTCCCCTTTCCAGGCCATGACACGCTCTCCTGGCCCTCACCTGCTGGTTTTCCTTAGCTATCTGCTGCTTGCCAGCGAGGGCCCAGGCCTCTTGACAGCAGCCCCCCAAGGCCAGGTTCTCCAAAGGAAGGGGCCGCACAGCCTCCACTCGCACAGCCCTAGCACCCTGCACCCCGCCAACGTCCTCAAAGTGGTACCTGGGATGGGGAGAGCAGGATCAGGGAAGGGCATCTCTCCCCGCCCCCCGCGAATGTCTCTAAATCCCACGCTTCGCTCACTTCCTGGAGTATTGCCCTTGGATTTCTCATTTCCCTAATTAATCGCCATGTCACAGGCCCCATTTCCTCGGCTGCGGCTCGCTCACTGGCTGGCCACAGGCCCGCCTTCCTCACCGCGCAGCCTCTTCGCCCAGCACGTGGGCCTGCAGCTCCAAAAGTTCCACGATCAAACTCTGGTCCGTCGTGTGATGGCAGAAAACTTCCTGATTGTCTGGGACCGGTCGGAGGTCACTGGGAAGAAGCGAGGCATTCCCTAGGTGACCCTCGCGTCTTTTCGCAACCCACCCGGTCGACCTCCATCGGCCGCCCCGCCTCCTCACCTTACATCAATCGCCCCGGGGGGGAGAATGGCGGAGAAGGCACCCCCGAACAGTGGATAGTTTCTCGTGGGCTCCATGGGCCTGAGAGTACGGATGGACACTAGAGGGGCTTAAAAAGAAATCCACATGGCGCGCGACCTGGGACCAGGTAGCATCACTACACTCACTTTCCAGCCATCACAGCCACCTCCGGCCCGCTTTAACTCTGGGCCCTTTAAGATTTGGCCCCGCCCCGCGATCGCGATGGCCAATCGGCGCCTGCGCCTTGAGGGCTCAGCGGAGCAGCTGGAGGAAGTCGCTGCTTGGGATGACACCGGATGGGACCGGCAGGTTGCGTTTGGGATGCGGAATTCGTTTTAGGATTTGTGACGCGTCCCGCGATCACTAACTTGCGCCCGCCAGCCTCTTCCTTTTAAAGGAGTCGCACGTTCCTGGAAGACCGCCTGAGACTCTTTAATTGCACCTGCTCGTCTCGGAGGCCTAAGTCTAGATGGGGTCTCTTGAGTTGGGGGAGAATCCTTTCAAGATCTCTGTGAGGCCTCCCTACGACGAACGCGGTGGCAACCAAACCGCTAATTCCAGATCCTTTGCAGGGAATTAGGAGAACAGTGAGGCCAGGTGTGAATCCAGATTAGGGTGCATGCCACACGTCTTCCTGAAAGCGAGACCCAGTCGGGGGATTAGATACCTAATCCCCCTCGAATCTGTGCTTTGGGAACACGGTGCCCCCGCCCCTCCCTGTACACCTGGATGAAAGGACAGATTAAACTCTTGTTTTTCCTTTGCAGATTTTAGGATGTGGATAAGGTTACAGCTGGAGTATTTCCTCCCAGTTAATTTCTCCATTCATCTTTGATCCCCAGCACCTGGTCCAGTGTGCAGAGCATAATCGATCCATTATGTGTTGTCGAATGATTGAATAAACCTATTAGTGCCAATTGCTGGAACCCAGGGAACCACTCAAGGGTTCTAGATGCCAAGAGCTAGAAGAGCAAGGGGATTCTCGTCCTGAGACCATCCCACAGGATTCCAAATGCTGACCATATTTCTGGACTCTAATTGTTTAGTGACAGGAGCACATATTTATTGTTGTTGTTATTTGCCGTTGAGTCGCCCCAACTCTAACCCTAACCCTCCTTGGGTTTCCTAGGCAGTATTACTACGGAAGTAGGAATGCCCAGCCTTCCTTCTGAGGAGTGGCTGGTGGGTTTGAACCGCTAGCCTTCTGGTTAGCAGTCAAGTGCCTTAGCCACTATGCTACCAGAGCTCCTAGGCTCCTTACATTTCCAAGCCCTATGCTGTTGTTGTTATGTGCGGTCGAGTTGTACCGGACTCATAGTGACCCCTCCTCGGGTTCCCGAGGTGGTATCACTACGGAAGTAGATTGCCCAACCTTCCTTCCGAGGAGTAGCTGGTGGGTTTGAACCACCAGCCTTTTGGTTAGCAGCCAAGTGCCTTAGGCACTATGCCACCAGAGCTCCCAAGCCCTATATTAAGGTTAAAGATATAAAAACAATTAGAAAAAAAAAATTTAGGACACAGACCTTGCCTCACAGGACCAATGGAGTAAGCATACTTGGACTGAAGCTTAAAGTTTGACTCAGAGAACTCACCAGAACATCTTAGGTGTGTTCTACCCAGGGGGAGAGAAGGAGGAAAGGCTTGGAAATGACAGGGCCTGGCTTGTATCATTTTGTTGCTAGGGAGCTGCGGGCAATGAGACTGGAAAGGAGACCAGATATACTTGGCTTTTATAGGACGTACTAAGAGGCTTGGACTCCTCATTCCTGATTGTTGGCATCAGACTCTATCTGAGCCTCATTTCCTCACCTCTAAAATGTTTAGAGGGAACTCTGATGGTGTAGTGTCTAGGGCATTTGACTACTAACCAGAAGGCTGATGGTTCAAACCCACCAGCCACTCCTCAGAAGGAAGATTGGGCAATCTACTTCCATAGAGATACTGCCTCAGAAACCCAAGGAGGGGTCACTATGAGTCAGGACCGAAATGATGGCAGTTAAGTATGTTTTGTTTGGTTTTAAAATGTTTAGAAGGGACCATTCTCTGGAGAAAGATGTCATGCTTGGTAAAGTGGAGGGTCAAGGAAAGAGGGGAAGGCCCTCAACAAGATGGATTGACATGGTGGCTGCAGCATTGGGCTCAGGTATAGCAGGGATTGTGGGGCTGGCACAGGACGGGGCAATGTTTTGTTCTGTTGTACATAAGGTTACTATGAGTCGGAGATGACTTGATGACACATAACAACAAAAACAAAATGTTTGGGGGGATCCTTGGCTGGTGCAAACACTTGGCTGCTAACAAAAAGGTTGCCAGTTTGAGTTCACCTAGAGGTATCTGGGAAGACAGACCTGGCAATTTACTTATGAAAAATCAGCTGTTGCAAACCCTGTGGTGCACAGTTCTCTGACACACATGGGATCACCTTGAGTCAGAATGACTCCTTGACAACTCGTAAAATGTTAAGGTTAAATGATATAGGGATATCATTGAATCGGAATCTGTTTCTCAGCAGAGAGTGGTCTAGGTTTCTTCTGTGAAGAACTCTGAAAAAGAGGGGAATGTTATAGGCCCCAAGGAGAAAGAAGGAGCCTGGCCAGGCGGAAGTAAGGGAACCAGGTCAGAGAAATCTACCTCATGCTGCCTATCTCAGGCAGAAGGTGACAGCACTCACTCCCCCCATTTCTGCTGGCCTGCCATCCACCCCCTCTCTCTGCTGTGAGCAACACTGGCTCTGGCTGCTTTGAGAGCAGTGAAGCGGATAAGGAAACCTTGGAAAGGGACCTGCAAGGACATAGACGTTCACAGGGTTCTGGGGCTGGGCACAAGGGGTGAGGGCCTATTGGTGGGCCAGGAGGTGGTCAGACTAGATTTTGGAGGTGGAGGGGAAAGCTCCTGCTTTCCTCTTTGGGTCTCTAGTGTCTCAGGCACCATCCTCTGCTATAAGCTTTGTGCAGCTAAGGGATTCCTAGTCCTCCACAATTCTGTGAGCTCTGAGGGCAGAGGCTAGAGGGGCTCTTTTGAGTGGGAGGAAGCAGACTTCTCTGAGGTTACAGTGGTACCAGGCCAGACCTTCTCCAGAACGTGGGGTGGAAGGTACTCTTACTTGGAAGGTCTCTGCTCTTCATGTCCTTGTCTCTCTGCCTCCAGCACTTTCTTTGTGGCTCTCAATTTCTACTGACCCTCCCAACTCTTGACTCCCTGTGCATGTTCAAATTCAAAATCCCCGAGAGACAGGATCTAATTGAGTCAGCTAGTTGCCCTTCAATCTGAAAGTACCTGTTTACCAAGCTGTCCTGCCTGGCCACTTCCTAGGCTCCAGGACAAATCTCAGCAGGCTGAAATGGCCCACAGACACTTTTCTCAGGAGGATGTGTGAGTATGTCCAGCTTTCAGCTCAGTAGTTCAATTGGACTGCAACTGATTGGTCCTGTACCCCCTGGGATGTTGCCCTATCCAATGCCCTGCATGGAGTTGGTGCAGTTGTTTGCTCTGGGGACAGGTGTCCCAGATTTCATCCCTTTGAGGGGACCAAGAGATGGAAGTGATGGGCTCAGGTCAGGAAGGTGACTCAACACCCAGGCAGGCATCCCTTTGGGAAAAGTTAGGACAATGTAAGTTCCTGTTGAAGGATTTTTTTTTTTTTTTTTACTTTTTATTTATTGTGATTTGGGTTAAAGTTTACAGAGTAAATTGGTTTTCCGTTCAACAGTATACATTTTGTTTCTTGACATTGATTGCAATCCCCACAATGTGAGAGCACTCTTCCCACCGTCTCCCTGTGGTTTGCATTTCCCTTTGTTCTTCTTTCCTATCCATTGTTGCCTTCTGAGATTCATCCTTGGGCAAATGCTGCCTCTCTGATCTCTTAAGGTTAATTGTTCTGAGGAGTATGTATTTCTCTGGTGTTATCATTCACCTATTGTTGGCTGAAAGCTGAGCCACAGGGGTGAGTTCAGTTCCAAACTCAAAGGGTGACTAAGGGCAATAGTTTCAGGGGTCCCAATAATTTCAGGGGTTCCACCAATCTCTACCAGACCAGTAAGCTTAGTATTTTGAGTTCTGCTCTGCATTTTTCTCCCACTCCATTCAGGATCTCCTACTGTGATCCCTTTCAGAGTGGTTGGCACTGGGAGTCTACCATCCAGTTCTACTGGTCTCGGGGTCATGGAGGCTGAAGTTCACGCGGTCCACTGTTAAAGGGTTCTTAAGCTTTTTTTTTCCCTTACCACAGACTCCTTTGGCAGTTTGGTGAAGCCCATGGACCCCTGCTCAGAATAATGTTTTTAAATTCATAAGATACACAGAACCCTAAAAACTCACTGCTGTTGAGTCAATTCCAACTCAAACCCAAGACCCCTCCTTGGGTTTCCGAGGTGGTATGTCTACGAAAGCAGATTGCCTACTCTTCCTTCCAAGGAGTGGCTGGTAGATTTGAACTGCTAGCCTTCTGGTTAGCAGTGAAATGCCGTAGGCATTATGCCACCAGAACTCCTAGGAAATCAAAATCTTTAAATACAGTTAATAAAATTAAAAGCCCAGATTTTTGACATTGTAAAATTATGCTTCCTTATTATCACATTAACCAGATTTACCAACAGGCCTAATAACTAAGGTCAAACTAGTGATGCATATAAATAGTATTTTGAGATACCTGCAACAACCCTAATGTGAGTGAAAATATCTGCGATGTTATTGTGACAAAGTCATTAGAAGTACCACTATGTTGTCTATAATCATAATGAAAGGAAATGCTAAATTTCAGTTAAGAGGTTATTGAAGATAAAGCTGTAATTTTTTTCCAGTTTAAATTCATTAACCACGAATTAAGAAACCCACCTTAAGGTGTTAGATGTCCCTAACCACGCATTAGGCTCTAGGGGAGGATCCAAAAATGTGTGAAACACTCTCTCACTTTCTGAGCCTCCAGCCTGATGGGCTTGCGGTTCACAATCCTGTAACAGGGTACATGTTAGTATCCCATTTTACAGCTGAGGAAACTGCTTTGGAGAAATGCCCAGGTCATGTGGCAATCAGTCATAACCACTGTAGATTTCTAAACAAAGGCCTGGTATGAAAGTGTGTCTTTGTGTCGGCTGTGAATTCTATAGCTGTCACCCAGTCTTCTCTCCGGAGCTTTTCAGTCACCTGTCTTCCCATTCTCCCTTCACGTTCCATGCCCTGCCGCCACCACCACTGGTTGCTGTCAAGTTGATTCTGACTCATGGAGGCCCAGTGTGTGTCAGGGCAGAACTGTGCCCACAGGGTTCTCAGTGACCAGTTTTTCAGCATTGGATTCCTAGGCCTTTCTTCTCAGGCACCTCTAACTGGACTCAAACCTCCAACTTTGCTCTCAGCAGCCAAGTGTGCTAACCATTTACGCTACAGGGACTCCCAAGCTATCACTACGCATTTGGAATTTCTCTTGGTTCCTTGCTTGGGTCGACCTCTTTTATGGTGTGCCCTCTGTCTAGGACTTTCTTTCCCCACTCTTCTCTGGCTAGCTCATTATCAGATCTCTAGAAAACGTTTCTGAGCTAACTACTCCTTCTATGGGCTCCTGTGGTTCTTGGCCTTCCTGTCATCACAGCACTTACTCCACTGTATTGTAACACTCTAGTCCCCAGTATAGGAGCTCTGGTAGCATAGTGGCTAAAGCACTTGACTGCTAACCAGAAGGCTGGTGGTTCAAACCCACCAGCCACTTCTCCGAAGGAAGGTTGGGCAATCCTATTTCCGTAGTGATACTGCCTCGGAAACCCAAGGCCAACTTGACGGCACATAACAACAACAACAACAGTCCCCACTATAGTCTAAGCACCAGGAGAGCAGGGACCATGATTGTCTTTTCACCTTTAACTTTTCCCTGAACTGCACAGGGACTGACCCATAAACATATTTCTTGAATAGGTATCAATTAAGAGGCAGGAGGTTAAAAGGCCATTGTAATATCCCAAGTGTGGGCATATGAGGGCCTGCACTAAGCTGGTAGAAGTTAGAGAAGAGATGAAGCCAGGATAAACAATAAGCAAGGAAAAAAGCAGTCATATGAGAAATGCCTCCTCTCTGCAACCTTTTTACCAATTCTGATACCATCTGCCCCTCCATAGTACTCTACTTCTCTGCTGGGTTTGAGAATTCATTACAGTGACCACACAGAACTCACAAACTATACTCAAAACTATGGGGTTCGTTAGGGAAGTAACAGGTTATAATTCAGGATCAGAAATGACTCAGGATACAGTGCTTTGATCAGGACAGCCAATGTTCACCTGTGCCAGTAAATGCCTGGAGGCACACGACGCCACCAGCAAGCCTCAGCCCAAAGGCGCCCAGCTCTCTCACTCCATGGCCTAGGAGGCCCACCACACCACCTCCTGCTGGTCTCCTAGTTTTGCTGCCTCTGCTCCCATCATTTCTGTGCTGCTAGTTCGCATTCTCTCTCACTATTTCTGGTGTTACTGCTCTCTGTGTACTGGCTCTAGGAGGTTCCTAGCACAAGGACCTCAGGTTCAAAGGACACACTCTGCTCTTGTCTCTTCTTGGTGGTAGTCAGGTCCCCCATTCACTCTGGGAATTGGCTCTCTTTTAAACCTAATGGGATGGCAAAACTGACCAATCCCCTTGTTAGAGTTCCATACACTTTATCTGAATGGTTCCATGGTCCCACCCCCACAATGGTGCCATGCATTTTATTTACATTATTAGTAAACTAACCAATGCCCTTGGTGGGCTACAAGCACCTCATTAGCATGGTCCCAACCAGTCATGTGGTGGGAATTACCAGATGATGGCAAGAAAGGCTATGTTAAAGCAATCTATTGCACTGCACAAGGCCTCCATTTTTGGACCTGCTCTTCATTCTTCATCTAACTTCATGAGGGGGGAGAGAATCAACCTCAGCAGCCCAAAGCTGGTTCCTATGAAGTGAAGGTCAGATATACTTCTGTTCTCTAAACTTTTCCAAATTCTGACACCAGCCATCCTCCCCAACGCACTCTTTTCCTCTCTGCTGGGTTCACTAATTTTTGCAAGGGCCACACAGAACTCACAGACCATATGTACAATTAAGTGATTTATTAAGCAGCAGGTACAACCTGAGATCAGAATCAACAAGCTACACCTCGGGATCAGGATCAGGATCAGGAAGCATGTAGGCAAAATCTGGAAGGCTCCCTTGAAGTGGAGAGCACACCCCTCCCTTCTTCAGTACAGGACAGCTTGCTCGGCTCCTCGTGGTCAAGCAAAGCAGGCCCTCCTTTCTGCTCTGCCGCTCCCAGCCACACTGGTCTCCTTCGGGCCCTCTCAGGACGGGCTTCTTTTAGCCCACTTAGAACAAGCTTCCTCTCATGCCCCTCAGGATAGGCCTCTCTGCTTTCAACCTCCCTGCCATTGACCTCTCCACTGCTAAGTGACCCAGCTCACAGCAAGTAAAGCAGTTTGTTCATCTCTCTTAGCTGCATTCCTTGCATCAAGTTTCTGGCTTAACTGCAGACTTGGCCATCGCCTCCCTCCAAGCCTGTCACCACTGGCTCTGCCACAGGTCCCTCTTCAGTGTTACAGACCTCAACCATTGGTACAGCTCTTTTAGGAGGTTCCTTGCTTCTCTCTTCTTCTTCTTCTTGCCTTTTCTCTTTTTCTTGTTCTGAAACTTCTATGGGGTTGGCTATATATATAAGCAAACTCCTTGTCAATTTCAAGGCATGGTCCTCCCAGCAGGAACATGAACTGAGCAATCCCCTTGGGGGACCATAGTCACTTCATGTGAGTAGTCTATAGTTACTTCCTTTCAGCAGGTAGCATATGATCAAGAACTGAAGGGACTCAAGGAAGAAGTCCAAGCTGCACAGAAGGCATTGGTGACAAACAAGGCTCCAGGACTTGACAGAATACCAATTGAAATGTTTCAACAAATGGATGCAGCACTGGAGGTGCTCACTCATCTATGCCAAGAAATTTGGGAGACAACAACTTGGCCAACTAACTGGAAGAAATCCACATTCATGCCCACTCCAAAAAAAGGTGATCCAACAGAATGCTAAAATTATCTAATAATATCATTAATATTACTAAAAACTCACCACTGTCAAGTCGGATCCGACTCATAGTAACCCCTCCTTGGGCTTCTGAGGCAGTACACTATGGAAGTAGATTGCCCAATCTTCCTTCCGAGGAGTGGCTGGTGGGTTTGAACCGCCACCCTTCTGGTTAGCAGTCAAATGCCTTAGACACTACACCACCAGCGCTCCCATGAATAGTACATGCAAGTAATATTTTGTTGAAGAGAATTCAAAAATGGTTGCTGCAGTACATTGCAGGGAACTGCCAGAAATTTAAATCAGATTCAGAAGAGGATATGGCGTGAGGGATATCATTGCTGATATCACATGGATCTTGGCCGAAAGCAGAGAACACCAGAAAGATGTTTCCCAAAACCCAAACCCACTGCCATCAAGTCAATTCTGACTCATAGTAACCCTGTAGGACAGAGTAAAAATGCCCCATAGAGTTTCCAAGGTTGTAAATCTTTTCAGAAGCAGACTGCCTCATTTTTCTCCCGTGGAGTGGCTGGTGGATTCAAACCACTGACCTTTTGGTTAGCAGCCCAATACTTTTAACCACTCAACACCAGAGCTCCTAGAAAGATGTTTAGCTGTGTTTATGGCCTATGCAAAGGTATTCGACTATGTGGATCATAACAAATTATAGATAACATTGAGAAGAATGGGAATTCCAGAACACTTAATTGTGCTCATGTGGAACCCATACCTGGACCAAGAAGCAGTCTTACAAGCAAAACAAAGGGAACTGTGTGGTTTAAGGTCAAGAAAGGTGTGTGTCAGGGCTGTATTCTTTCACCATATTTATTCAATCTGTATGCTGAGCAAAATACCCAAAAAGCTGGGCTATATGAAGAATGCAGCAACAGGATTGGAGGAAGACTCATTAACAGCCTGCAATATGCAGATGACACAGCCTTGCTTACCAAAAGCAAAAAAAAAAAAAAAAAAAAAAAACTTGAAGAACTTGATGAAGATCAAAGGGTTTCAGTATGGATTACACCTCAACATAAAGAAAACAAAAGTCCTCACAACTGGACCAATAAGCAGCAACATCATGATAAATGAAGAAAATATTGAAGTTGTCAAGGATTTCATTTTACTTGGATCCACATGAAATAAAATGACATATTGCACTGAGCAAATCTGTTGCAAAAGACCTCTTTAAAGTGATCTTTTAGTTTAAAGAACTAAGATGTCATTGTGAAAACTAAGTTGTGCCTGACTCAGCTCAAAGGGCTCTGGTGGTACAGTGGTTAAGGTGTTTGACTGCTAAGCAAAAGGTCGGTAGTTCAGAACCCACCAGCCATTCTGGGGAAGAAAGATGGGGCAGTCTGCTTCTGTAAAGATTCACAGCCTTAGAAACCCAGTGGGAGTCGCTGCGAGTTGGAATCAACTCGATGGCAGTGAGTTTGGTTTCATTCAAGCCAATGTATTTTCAGTTGCCTCATATGCCTGCAAAAAACTGGACAATGAGTAAAGAAGACCAAAGAAGAACTGATGCCTTTGAATTACAGTATTGGCAAAGAATATTAAACATACTCTGTACTGCTAAAAGAACAAATAAATCTTTCTTAGAAGCAAGAATGGCGACACCTTGCCTCTTATACTTTGGACATGTTATCAGAAAGGACTAGTCCCTGAAGAAGGACATAGTGCTTGTTAAAGTAGAGGGTCAGTGAAAAAGAGGAAGACTCTCAATGAGCTAGAATGGCAGTGCCCTGGAACAATGGACTATGAGTCAGGTCTGACTCGAGGGCATACTAACAACTGTGAGAATGGTGCCGGCCTGGGCAGTGTGTCCTGGGCAGTGTGTCCTGGGCAATGTGTCAGGTGCCTCAGGCACTACGCTACCAGAGCTCCCAACAAGGACAACATAGTCACTGTATTTGCCTAGTCTATAGTACACTTGGGGAGCTCTGGTAGCGTAGTGCCTAAGGCACTTGACTGCTAACCAGAAGGCTGGCGGTTCAAACCCACCAGCCACTCCTCCAAAGGAAGGTTGGGCAATCTACTTCCATAGCGATACTGCCTCGGAAACCCAAGGAGGGGTCGCTATGAGTCAGGTCCAACTCCACAGCACATAACAACAACAACAACATAGTATACTGACCAGTGCCTGCAGGGGGTGTGAAATAGACCAATCGCAGGGTGTACTGTAGTCCAGGAGCAAACAGAAAGTATCAAACTATCAAGTTGTTTACAGTTTACTGGGAAATGTCAACCTGGACAAAAAAGTAACAAACCCTCTGGTGTAGAAAACTAGGGCAAAGGTAACTCCTCAGGGCTCAGGGGAAAAATCTTTCAAACTAATTCTCCAAGGAACCAAGGCAAAAGGCTGCATAAAGGAGCTCATTTCACCACAAGCACTTTACCCTCTGCCCCCTACTCCTCAACAATGGACTGCAGTGTCTGATTCTGCTATTCATCCCTTTTCTGGAGCTAGCCCACAGCACGCTGCCCCACCACCCTCAGGAGCAGTTACACATTCTCCCAACTAGGATCTAGCAACCGCAATTTTGACTTCTCAACTCACATATATCCTCCTACATCACACCTCTGTCTCGGGACATATTCCAGAAGTGGGAGGAGGCAGCAATTTGGATGCTGTCTAGTGGGTGAGGTGGTGTGTAGTGGCAGATATCCACACCTAGTGTCCTGCCCTCAGTCTGAGGATTCAGAGGGGGACCCTATCACGACTCTTGGGACTCCAATGGACTCATCATGGGCTGGGTGAGGAGAAGTTTCCTCTGTCTGCTACCCAAGCCAGAACCCTGTGAAAACTGGATGGGGATGCCACTTGTTCTTTCCCTTGGAAGATGTCAATCCCTCTTGGGAGCCCATGGGGTCCGAGCTTCCAAAGTTTTAGGTAATTAAGCTCTTTTCATCTGCTTTATTTAGGCAAGGCCATTTCCTTGTAAGGAGCTCTGGTAGCGTAGTGCCGAAGGCATTTGACTGCTAACCAGAAGGCTGGTGGTTCAAACCCACCAGCCACTCCTCCAAAGGAAGGTTGGGCAATCTACTTCTGTAGCAATACCGCTTGGAAACCCAAGGAGGGGTCGCTATGAGTCAGGTCTGACTCGAGGGCATATAACAACAACAACAATTTCCTTGTAACCTTTCACAGATGAGGTGTTTGGAGTGTGAAGGACTATCTGTGCTTTGTTGGGAAAGGGCCTTGGAGAGAGAGCAGTTTGCCTAGGGGTGAAGACAGGATCAGCAGAGCTAGGACTTGGTAAAGGAGGAGACGGTGAGAATATTGGCTCCCTCGTCTCTTCTGCTGTCCTGGATACCATCCCAGGAGGCCCCTAGGATAGTCTAGTGACAGCCATGGGACAGCCACTCAGCTTGTGCCTCTTCCTTCTCAGGCTTTTCTTTTTCTGCCAACTCATTGAATGTTGGTCCGTGAGGCCCCCACACTCCCCCTAGATAACCTCACCTGTATTAGGCTTAAATTCTGAAGCATTTGGGCTTGTGGAAGGCGGTGGTCTTCAGTGGGAGCCCTAACTCCATTTGGACCCTTGACATAAGTTTCAGATGCCATTTGGGTTCTTTCTGACCATTAAACCAGCATTGTGGTTATGGACAGACAAGTTCTAGGACACACCTAGGGAGGGGCAGTTTACCTTCAGGAAGAAAACAAAACAAAAAAACTCATTGCCATCAAGGCAGAACCTACTCATATTGACCCCTCCTTGAGTTTCTGGGGCAGTCTTCCTTCTGGGGAGTGGCTGGTGGATTTGAATGACCAGCCTTTGGGTTAGCAGTGAAACTGCCTTGGGCACCACACCACCAGAGCTGCCTTGATCACTTAAGGAACTAGGAAACTTGCCTGAGAGTTCCTTTTCTGATTTAAATTAAGGTTGGGATCTTGGTATTATTTGGTAACCACCTTGTGGCTAAGACTCAGGCTGCGTGGTCCTGAGTCACAGCCTATCCTAGTCAGGTAGTAAAGTCTGGACCACCACCTAGCCAGGTAGTCAAGGTCCAGAACCAATCCTGTAACCTTCTCCTAACTATAAATACCAATCATGGTCTTTTCCATGCTTCTGTAGTCCCGCTTGCAACAGTGACAAATCTATCTAGCACCAATCATGGTTTTGTTATGATTCCCTTTTTTAAAAAAAATCATATAATCAGCAGACTCCATTCAGCTTTCTACATGCCAATGGTTTCCCACATCCAGGGTGATTGTCTTTGTTTTGTCCAAGGCTTAATAAAATTGTCGCTATTGAACCTGTTTGAATTTGGGGTCTCTTTTCCCCTATTACACACCCATATATATGCCAGTGTCTCTCAAATCTTTGAGATCCCAGACCTCTTCTGACTGCCGCCTAGACACCTCCATTTTGTGTCCCATCAACATTTCAAACTCAGCATGTCCTAAGCAATGCAAATCATCTTCCCCTAAAACGCGGGCCTCCTCCTGTGTTCCTATCACCATCTACCCAGTGGTGCAAGCAAGAAGCTTGGGCATAATCAATGACTCTTCTTTCCTCTTTTGCCTACATCCAGTTCCTGGAGACTCTATGTCCTAATGAAGAAAACAAGGTCCTTACCCCCTGTCATGCGGAGCCAATGATCACAACAGGTTGAAGAGGGAAAGCAAAAGGTTTATTGAGTATGGATACCAAGGACACAGTGAGAATCATTTCTCCAAAATGCCTGTCTCCTTGAGCAAAGGGGTGAACATGATTATATAGGGAAATGGGGAGGGTGTTGAAGATTTCTTGGAGGACCAGGAATGCCTTTGTTCTTCTCTTCCCTGGTGACTGCAGACTTAGCGTCCTTCTTCTCAGGGTCATCTTGCTCCATAGGCTGCGGTTCTTAGCCAAGACCAGTCATGGGAGAGGGTTAGGCTTAAAAGAATACACTATTGAAAATAGCAAATCTAAAGAACCCATCGTCCTTAAAAAGGACTGGCTGTTCTATTTACTTCAAAATAAGCAAAAGGGAGGGAAAAATAGAAGTTAGTCCTTATAATTCATATCCACTTTAATCATGGCTGCGAGCCTGTACAAGTTTTACAGTTTTCAGTGAAGGGTCCTTTCAGCCTTCCAATTCAGCCTTCCACAGTCCCCCCTTTTTCCAGGGTTTCACAGTCATGGGAAATGGGGTGACGGTCTTCTTAAACTCCTTCCTGCTGTACGGAGGTGGTGAATGGCTAATTCCTCAGAGGGGAAAACTGATAAAAACGAATAACATCTTGTTGTATGAGTTCATTAGTATTAGGTGTCTTAAAGAGAAAAGATATGAGCAGCCTTGAGGGTTTTGGGCATTCCATCGGAGGCTACTTTCATCAAGCATGGAACACAAACACATAGGATTATTACTACAAGGCCCAAAGGAATTAAGGGGTGAGCCAAGAGCCCAGGTTGGGGAAAAAGGATCCATCCACTTCCTTGGTCCCAGGCCCTTGGTTTTGCCCATCAAACAACTTTATGAATGTTGTTGTTGTGTGCCGTCGAGTCGGCCCCGACTCATAGCGACCCCTCCTTGGGTTTCCGAGGCAGTATCACTACGGAAGTAGGATTGCCCAACCTTCCTTCCGAGGAGTGGCTGGTGGGTTTGAACCGCCAGCCGTCTGGTTAGCAGGCAAGTGTCTTAGCCACTATGCTACCAGAGCTCACTTTATGAATAGCATTCAAATTTAACTCAACCTCCCTAGAAGTATTTATTCAAGCACAGCATGTCTTATTTATAAATAGCATATACCCCATCGTATCTGGGAAAAAGAAAATCCAAGGCTATATGTTTATTTAAAACACCTTCAGTTAAGGAATTCAGAGAGGCCTGTTGGGCTCAAGTGGCCTTCTCCGTGCCCATGGCCAGGAGGTGGATGGTGTCTGATAAATTTTGAATAAAAAGTTCCATGTGTCTAATCCTTAAACTGGAAATGATACCACCCAAAACCAGTCTTGTCTAAGACTGGATTAGTTTCTGTCTCTGATATGCCTAACGATGCAGGGTTGACCAAAAAGAGGTCTCTTTTCTGTTTGATCTGGTTTTCTGGTAAAATGTAGGTAGAAGATAGAGTGTATCCTAGTAAGAAAGATGAGGAAACCTAAAGCACATTGGCGTACAAACTGGATCCCTGTAAGGCATAATAGAAAGGATATTTTTAGCCTCCGAACAAAACAATGTCTACTTATCCGTTGGTGGGGCTTCTCTTGTAAAGCCACTTACGTTCTTCCAATGGAGCTGCCTCCTGGTGTTCTGAGGGACTGTAGCAGATGGGCTCTGCTGAGTGGTCTCCAGTGCGGAGCAGTCTTAATCCTGGGATGGTAGGTCCATGCCCCTTTGCCGCTCACTTTCACCACAGTAGGTGCCGACAGCGACTTCATAAGGACCTTTCCACTTTTCTGTGAGGTACTCAGGAGTCCAGTCATTCACATAGTCTCAACTCATCCCTCGGCCATGTATAGAGGGACTTCGGGAAGTGGGCTATAGGTCTGAGAAAGAGTATTAGCCTCCCACAGGGTCTGTAAAGTTTGCTCTATTATCTGAAACTACTGTTTTATGAACAGGTTACTTTTTCATGAATATTTCCCTCCCCTAAACCTGTACTAGTATTGGTAGAATTTAAATCAGTGGCATTTAGGTTTTTCACTAGGGGTGACTGTACATCATTTCAAAGGGACTTACCTTCAGTTCTGTTTGGGGAGCAACTAATTCTGAGCAGGGCCATGGAGAGGATCTTTTTACCCAATTTAATTTAATTGCTTGACATAAGTTAGCTACATGAGTCCTTAAAGTTTGATTCATCTTTCCTACTTAACCACTAGCTTGGGGTCTCCAAGAAGCAAAAAACTTGATACCCAAATGTTGAGACACCAACTGGATCATTATGCCAGCGAAATGAGTTCTGTTTTGTTGACCCCAATCGTCTGGGAAATTTCAAACCTAGGAATAATCTCTCCCAATAGTTTTTTGGCCACTTCCATGGCTTTCTCAATCCAGCAAAGGAAGGCCTTTTGAATCTATGCATACCGTCACCTTCTGACCCTGCGCCATTCTCAATGCTTGGATCGTGGCGATTAGCTTACCGTCTGCACTGATGTTCCATAAGAGAGCGTCTGTGCTTCCAAGACCTTAGTAAGGCTGTTGATTGCATAGCCCACCTTCCATTCCCCATTCTCCACGAAGCTACTCTCATCTATGAAACAAATGAGATCAGATTCATGCTATGGCTGGTCAGAGAGGTCTGGCTTCTTGGTGAACGCCAAGCTGAGGGTCCTGATACAATTGTGCTGAATGGGGTCTGCTCGGGACAAAGTGGGCAACAGGGTAGCCAGGTTTATGCTAGTTGCTGGCTACATCTGCACACTTGGCTTGTCCCCCAAGGAGTCCTGATATTGAGAAATTCTTGCTCAGGAAAGCCAGTGTGAGTTGGAGACGACTTGACAGCACCTAACAACAACAGGTATGGCAGTGGGTGGCTCTTGGTCTAGGACAGCCAGGATTGAATGAGCAGTATAAACCCAGACGATCTGTCCTGAGGTTAGCTTGTCAGCAGCTTTCAGCATCTTCATTGTTACTGCTATCATTTCCAAGCTGGCAGGCCAACCCTGTGTCATTGGATCTAAAGTTTTAGAAAAGTATGTCACCCGTCTTCTCCAAAATCCCAGGAACTGGGTAAGAACTCTGGTCGCTATGCCTCAGTGCTTATGCACAAACAAATAAAAGACATGTAAATCTGGCAAGCCTAGCCCAGGCCTGCAGTGAGGCCTGCTTTACTTTATTAAAGACTTGTTGCTCTCATTTTCCCCACAGAAAGGGTCAGTGTCTTTCTCCTTCCAGGAGAGAAGTACAAAGGTTTAGTTATAAGTCCAAAACTAGATATTCAGACCCGACAAGGTCCTGCCATACCTGTTGTTGTTGTTGTTGTTAGGTGCCGTAGAGTCATCTCCAACTCACAGCGAGCCCGTGTACAGTGTCCTGTGCCAGCCCCACGATCCTTGCTATACCCAAGCCCATCGTTGTAGCCACTATGTCAATCCAGCTTGTTGAGGGCCTTCCCCTTTTTCGTTGACCCTCCACTTTACCAAGTATGATATCTTTCTCCAGGGAATGGTCCCTTCTTATGTGACCAAAGTAGGTGAGACGAAGTCTGGCTATTCTCACTTCCAAGGAGCATTCCAGCTGCACTTCTTCCAGGACAGATTCATTGTTCTTTTAGCAATTCACGGTACTTGCAGCATTTTTCATCAACACCACAACTCAAAGCATCAACTCTTCTTCGGTCTTCCTTTTTCATTGTCTAGCTCTCACATGTGTATGAGGCGATTAAAAAGACCATGGCTGTGTCAGGTGCACCTGAGTCTTCAAGGAGATCTCTTTGCTCTTCAGCACTTGAAAGAGGTCTTTTACAGCAGATTTGCCCAATGCTATATGTCATCTGATGTCTTGACTGCTGCTTCCATTGGTGTTGATTGCAGAACCAAGTAATATGGAGTCTTTGACAACTTCAATCTTTTCTCCATTTATTGTGATGCTGCTTATTGATCCAGTTGTGAGGATTTTTGTGTAATCCATACCGCAGACTGTAGTCTTTAATCTTCATCAGTAAGTGCTTCAAGTCATTCTTGCTTTCAGCAAGCAAAGTTGTGTCACCTGCACATCGCAGGTTGTTAATGAATCTTCCTCCACTCCTGATGCCACGTTCTTCATCTAATACAGCTTCTCGGATTATTTGCTCAGCATACAAATTGAATAAGTATGGTGAAAGTATACAACCTTGACACACTCCCCTCTTGATTTTAAACCATGCAGTGACCCCTTGTTCTGTTCGAATGAAAGCCTCCTGGTCTATGTACAAGTTCCTCATGAGTACAATTAAGTGTTCTGGAATTCCTACTCTTATCAATGTTATCCATAATTTGTTATGATCCACACAATTGAATGCTTTTGCATAGTCAATAAAACACGAGTAACCTAGGAATCCTTTAAGCTGCTTGTGTGTCTGTGTTTGGGCTAGCTGCAAATGTGTTGCTTTTTCTCCAGTTGCAATTTTTTCCTTTGTTGATGAGAAACGTCAAATACGTCACTTGCTTTTGGTTGGTACTTGACTAAATGTTCAGTACCTTCCGTCATGCTTCCTTCAGTTTTCTTGATTTTTTTCTTACTGTTGGGTGCACTCTAATAAGCATAGTATTATCTGGGCTTTCAGGATCCAATTCTGTATATTGTTTGAAGGCTTTGAAAATTCTCTGTAAGAAGGTAGAAGGGTCCTCACCCTTCCTTCTTTGGCCTAATCTTAATACCTTATTCAGACTCTTAAATTTGGGAGGTCCATCTCTAATTCCTACTAAAATATAGTCTCTGTAATTAAAAGTTTTGTATAATCTTCTCTATCATTTGGATTCTAGCAGAGGTCCTGTAGTGGCATGTCATTGTCCAAAGTACCTGCCGCCTTCTGTGATTGGGCCTCTGGAGTTAATAATCAGGAGTGATAGATAATCAGCTCACGTTGGGTCAAAGGAGTTAAAATAAAAGTCAGTAGTCCATACATTTTGTCTGGATTCTTCCAGTACCCTGGAGTATAATTCTTCTAATTGTATAAGCCAGCTGTGCTAAAAGGCACATACACCCTAACCATCTCTCCCCCGAGGGGATCTGGCAAAGTGGGTATAGGCCGCTAGCCACATCCCCACGGCCTAACACAGTCTCCAGCCCTTTCTGGATCAAATCAGGTCCCTGACAGGGTGTCCCCTGCCGGGTGTGGGAAAGGGAAATTAGGAAGCCTCTTGCAGATTCACCTCTCCCCCCTGGCTCCCACTTAAAAGCAAAGACTTGACTAAAGTCATATTCTGGCTGATATGGAGGAGGGGGCTCTAGGAACTTAAGAGGTCATAAGGATCCTCTCCTCCAGTTAATACCGGGGAAGGAGCTAAAGATTTTTCACGCTTAGTACTAGTCTGAACATAAATTTTACAAGCTTGTTGAGTTTCCTTATCATTTTACAAAGACATGAAGGCTCTATTTTCTTGTTTTACTTGTTAATGCAGAAACAAAACAAATCCAACTGCAAAATAGTATTACAATTCACTGACCCATAGGGCAGCCAGAATTTTTGGTCTCCTAATTCATATTGTGGAACTCTGGTAGCGTAGTGCCTAAGGCACTTGACTGCTAACCAGAAGGCTGGCAGTTCAAACCCACCAGCCACTCCTTGGAAGGAAGGTTGGGCAATCTACTTCCATAATGATACTGCCTCAGAAACCCAAGGAGGGGTCGCTATGCGTAGGGTCCGACTCAACGGCACATAACAACAACAACAATTTGTATTGTGGTCACACAATTGTGCTTAAAGGATAATCCTTTTCCTTTTTCATGGAATCGTAGTCAAATTTGTTTCAGTGTTTTAAAATGTGTCCTAGAGAAGTGCACTCTGGTGGGCTCCTGCTGTTACCCATCTCAAAACTGGTTATAAAAGAAACAGAAGCAGAAAATCAGAACAGAAAAGCCAGCAAACGGACAGGTTAGTTTAATGATGTTAACACTTACAGTAGGAGCTATTGCTCTCACGTGCCCTGCTCAGTTCCAGGTGCCACCCTCAATGCAGGCTGAGGAACTTCAAGGTTGGTTAATAATAACCAGATTACAAACTCAAACCTCTGATCAAAACAAATGTCAGCTCACCTGAAGCAAAATTCCTTCCCTCCCAAGGAGACATCCTTGGATCCAGGCCGAATCTTCCAGGTCACAGGTGGAAGGCTCTCTGGAAAAATTTCCAGGGGAGGATGGTGGCAAACGTTCTCCCCTGCCCAGGTGAACATGGACTGGCCACCAAACGGTGCCCCTGGCTAACTAGGCAGGAAAATGCAACCATGGAGCTGGGTCCAGGTTCTGTTTGGGGCAGCTGACAGAACCATAGACTCAGGCTGAGGCAAGGAAAGAAGGCTAACATTAAGGAACACCTGAGACTGCTGTCGCCAAGGGAGTTCATTGGGGCTTCAGGTTACTTTTACCTTTAAACTTCCTAAGGAAAAAATAAAGGAGGAATAGAAAAGGTGGGGTCCAATTGTGAACCTCCAAAGAGAAGATGGGTAAAGTGCAAACAGCTCTGTTAAAAAGAACTGTCCTTTAAACGTTCTGTCTTCACACATGAGAGCCCCTCTAACAAACAAAGTTCTTTAAGCGCAATGCTTGGTAAGGTCAGTAAATAACAATCAAACCCAAACTCACTGCCATCGAGTTGGATCCTAGTTGGGTCTGACTCATAGCGACCCCTCCTTGGGTTTCCGAGGCAGTATCACTACGGAAGTAGATTGCCCAACCTTCCTTCTGAGGAGTGGCTGGTGGGTTTGAACCACCAGCCTTCTGGTTAGCAGTCAAATGCCTTAGACTTAGGCATTATGCTACCAGAGTTCCCACTACGCCACCAGAGCTCCCTAAATAACAATATGAGCTTGCCATGCTTACTTAATACATAAAAAACCACACACACTATTCCTACAAAAACAAAAAACAAAGCCACGCACGCATGCTAAACACTCCAGAGACCCAAACCCAAAACAGTACCCCCATGAACCAAGTCAGCCTTCCTCTCTTCCAGGAAGGATATGAGGCAGGATCCCCTCACAGGACAGTCAGCTAGGTCTTCCCTTCTCCCAGGAAGGAGTGGTACTAGGGGACAACTTACCACCCCCTCAATGCTGCTCCTGTGGTACCCAAGAACAGGGTAGGGGACTTACCAAAAGCTGGCACCAGAACTTTCCCTTTTGCTTTTCTTCTTCTGTGTGAAATGGACTGGTAGTGCCGCCTACGGTCGGAGGCAGTGGCAGCCTGCCTGGGAAAGAAAATCCCAGAGGCCACTTAGAGCAGGCCACCTATGCCTCAGTCCCAGACGGGGCCACATGTCTTAGGGGGCAAAAAGCCCCCCTGGCAATGCCTGAAATCTGTTGTAGGGAAACAAGGTCCTTACCCCGTCACAAAGAGCCAATGATCATGACAGGTTGAAGAGGGAAAGCAAAAGGTTTATTGAGTATCGATACCAAGGACACAGTGAGAATCATTTCTCCAAAATGCCTGTCTCCTTGAGCAAAGGGGTGAACATGATTATATAGGGAAATGGGAAGGGGGTTGAAGATTTCTTGGAGGACCAGGAATGCCTTTGTTCTTCTCTTCTCTGGTGACTCCAGACTTAGTGCCCCTCTTCCCAGGGTCATCTTGCTCCGTAGGCTGCAGTTCTTAGCCAAGACCAGTCATGGGAGAGGGTTAGTCTTCAAAGAATACACAATTGAAAATTCTGTTCTATTTACTGCAAAGGAAGCAAAAGGGAGGGGAAGATAGCAAGTTAGTCCCTATAATCAATATCCACTTTAATCATGCCTGCGAGCCTGTGAAAATTTTACAGTTTTCAGTGAAGGGCTCCTTCATCCATCCTTCCAATTCAGTCTTCCACACTAATGTCCCTTGAATCCTTCCATTTCTCTCAATCTCTACTGGTACCACCCTTAGTCCAGGCCAGCATTTTTTTTTTTTTTTTCTGCCTGGAGACTGCATAGCCTGGAGGTTCCCTACATCCTCTCTCGCCTGAGTGATCTTTCAAAAACATATACTTGTTCATATCTACTCCCTATATAAATCACTTCACATGGTTCCCATTTCTCTTAGGATAAAGTCTAGATTCATTTAATACGTTCTATTGGGACTTTAACCTTGCCCGTCCTCAGTTTTTCACTTTTATTTGGTGTTTCAGAAAGATTCACTCACCTTTATTTCGTTTCTTAACTCATCATGTCTCCTTGAAAATATTGTTCTACCCCCTCCTTTAATGTAACAAACCACTACTCGTCTGTCTTATTTATCTAGGGCTGCTGAAACAAAAAATAAGACATGTGGGGACCCCATCAGCTTTCTGTACTATGCACATGCTGATGGTTTCCCTCATCCTGGATGATAGTTTTTGTTTTGTCTTTGCCCTGTCCAAGCCTTAATGAAAGTGTCTCTAAAACAAAACAAAACAAAATGTGGGTGGCTTTAAAGAAAGGAGCTAAGTTTCCCACAGTTCAGGAGGCTGGAAGTCAGAATTCAAGGTGTGGCCCAAGGGGGAGGTCTTTCTTTGTCTCAGAAGCTCCTTGGCTTTTCTTGGTTCCTGTCTTCCTCCTGTGTCTATCCCTCTGTGTCTATGCTGCTGCTTATAACCAGAAGTGATTAGGTTTAGAACCCAGCCTACACTAGTATGACCTCATTAACAAAACAAAAAGCCTTTACTCCCAAACAAGATTGACTCCACAGGAACAAGAGCCAAGAATGCAACACATATTTTTTGGGGGACATAATTCAATCCATAGCCTATGGAGCATGACGACCCTGGGATGAGGGATGCTAAGTCTGGAGTCACCAGGGAAGAGAAGAACAAAGACATTCCTGGTCATCCAAGAAATCTTCAACCCCCTTCCCATTTCCCTATATCATCATGTTCACCCCTTTGCTCAAGGAGACAGGCATTTTGGAGAAATGATTTTCACTATCTCCTTAGGTATTGATATTCAATAAGCCTTTTGGTTTCCCTCTTCAACCTGTTGTGATCATTAGCTCTTCTTGACAGGGAGTAACGATCTGGTTTTCCTGAAGAACAAGGCTCCAGGAATTGACAGAATACCCAGTGACATGTTTCAACAAACAGATGCTGTGCTGGAGGGTCTCACTTGGCTGTGGCAAGAGATTTGGAAGACAGCTACCTGGCCAACTGACTGGAAGAGATCCATATTTGTAACCATTCCAAAGAAAGGTGATCCCACAGAATGTGGAAATTATTGAATTGTGGAATTATATCATTAATATCACATACAAGTAAGGTCTTACTGAAGATAATTCAAGAATGGCTGCAGCAATGTATTGACAGAGAGCTTCCAGAAATGCAAGCTGGATTCAGAAGAGGATGTGGAACGATGGATATCATTGGTTATCACCAATGATATCCTCAGATGGATCTTAGCTAAAAGCAAAGAATACCAGAAAGATGCTTATTTATGTTTTATTGTCTAAGCAAAAGCATTTGATTGTGTGGATTATAACAAATTATGGATAACATTGAGGAGAATGGGAATTCCAGAAACTTGATTGTACTCATAAGGAACCTGTACAAAATTCAGGAGGCTGTGATTCAAACAGAACAAGGGGATACTGCATGGTTCAAAATCAAGAAGGGAGTGTGTCAAGGTTGTATTCTTTCACCTTACTTATTCAACTTGTATGCTGAACAAATAATCCAAGATTAGATGAAGAAGAACATGGTATCAGGATTGGAGGAAGACTCGTTAACAACCTGCGATACTCAGATGACACAATTTGGCTTGCTGAAAGTGAGGATGACTTGAAACTCTTACTGATGAAGATTAAAGACTACAGTCTGCAGTATGGATTACATCTCAATAGAAGGAAAACAAAAATCCTCACAATTGGTCCAATAAACAACTTCGTGATGGATGGAGAAAACATTGAAGTTGTCAAGGACTTCATATTACTTGGTTCTATAATCAACACCAATGAAAGCAGCAGTCAAGACATCAGACGATGTATTGCACTGGGAAATTCTGCTGCAAAAGACCTCTTTCAAGTTATGAAGAACAAAGATGTCTCCTTGAAGACTAAGGTGTACCTAATCCAAGCCATGGTATTTTCAATTGCCTCATATGCATGTGAGAGTTGGACAATGAATAAGGAAGACTGAAGTAGAGTTGATGCTTTTGAATTGTGGTGTTGGAGAAGAATGCTAAGAGTACCATGGACTGCAAAAAGGACTAACAAATCTGTTCTAGAAGAAGTGCAGCTGGAATTCTCCTTGGAAGCGAGAATTGCCAGACTTCATCTCACCCACTTTGGTCATGTCGTCAGAAGGAACAATTCCCTGGAGAAGGATGTCATGCTTGGGAAAGTGGAGGGTCAATGAAGAAGGGGAAGGCCCTAACGAGATGGATTGACACAGTGGCTGCAGCAACGGGCTCAGGTGTAACAAGGATTGTGAGGCTGGCACAGGACCAGGCAGTGTTTCCTTCTGCAGTGCGTAGGGTCGCTATGAGTTGGAGACGACTCGATGGCACCTAACAACATAATTCAATCCATAATATCATCCTTCACATTCAGCTTTCCCAGGAATCCTTCTCTGATCCGGACAGTCTGGGCCAGATCCTGTGCTGTGGGCTCCTGTAGTACCCTGAGCTTCCCCTAAATGAGCATTTTATTGAAATCACTTTTTCAGGTCCGTTTCCCTCCATCTGCACTCCAAGAGGGGAGCCTTGACAAATTTGTTACCTGAATGAAAGACTAGGTGGGACTCTCTGTTTAGGACCATTTTGTCCCATTCTGTGGCCACAGGCTGTTCCTCTAGCCCGATCAGGCAGATGAAGTTGCACAAACCTATTCCTTCTTGAGGAACAGCGGCCCGAGAGGAGCAGGGACTCCTATTGGGAGGGGTTTTTCTGAAGCTAAATGCCAGCCACCAAGCCCTGGCCCCACTGCAGAGGTTTTCAACATCCAGCTGTTTGCTGCCCCCGAGCGTCCAATAACAGACTTCAGAGTCCTTTGATTTCCACCACAAGGTCTGGAATACAGCAGGCACTCGGGAAATATGGATGGATTGCCTGTCCCTAGAATACTCTGCAGGCTCAG
Organism: Orycteropus afer afer; assembly: GCF_000298275.1. Lineage (NCBI taxonomy): Eukaryota > Metazoa > Chordata > Mammalia > Tubulidentata > Orycteropodidae > Orycteropus > Orycteropus afer. Next base: position 1,987,400 of record NW_006921917.1, read on the forward strand.
TGGCTGTGGAGAACACCCTCCTCCAACAGGCTCACACCGCCTGACACCCAACTCTTTTCTTTCAGTCTATGCAACCTTTTTAATTTCTGGTCCAGTGGCATGTTCCCAGCCAGCAGTTTGGAGGAAGCCCAGGGGCGGGATGAACTGTAGGAGAGGACGGGGGTCTCAGGAGAAAGTGGCCCTCCGCAGGCGGTCCCATCTGATCTCCTCCCACTCTGTGCCCAGGCCCTGCCTGCCGCCTCCCTGCTCCCCGTGGCCAGTGGTGCTGCTTCCTGCACACTGCATACAGACAGAGCGGAGCACATGCCCAGTTCAGTGTTGTGTCATTTTCTGTGAAATAACGATGCAGTGGTTAAAGGACTCAGCTGGTAACCGGCTGCTAATCGCCAACAAAATGTTGGCGATTTAAACCCATGAGTCACTCCGTGGAAGAAAGATGTAACTAGTCTGCTTCCGTGAAGACTACAGCCTTGGAAACTTGGCAGTTTTACTGTCTTACAGGGTCACAATGAGTTGAAATCCACTGGAGGGCAGCAGATTTGTTTTATTGGCTGCCAGGCAAGTGTTAAGGAAGAAAAGAGTTACTGGTTTCTCCTGTCTTTCCACATCCCTGCCCCCCCGCCCCCCAACACACACACAATGTCCTTCATTTGATCTCCTAACAAGAACTCTTTTAAGTAACTGGAGAAATGAGGTGAGAAGGGGCAGCACTCTTAAAAGGCCATGCCAAACAAAGTCACCACAAACCTAATCCACTAATTTCGCTCTTCTATTAAGGAAAATAATACGTGTATTAGATTTTACTAATACAAAAAAATTCTTGTGAAAATATATGTAATACATTTCCCAATTTCACATTTTCATGTGTAAAGTTTAGTGATTGAGAATGGCCAGACTTTGTCTCACCTACTTTGGTCAAGTTTATTGAAAAATAAATACATTGGAAAATATATTGAAAAATAAACATACTGAAAAATAAATACATGTTGGGCAGATGAATAAATATAAATGTTTACATTAGTAAAGGTCATTGCTGAGTGAAGTAAGTCAATTCCAAAAGGACAAATACTGTATGATCTTAATCATATGAAATATCTACCAGTGGTCACCTATTAGGTGCTGGGCACTCTGCTAGGATACGGTGGAGAGGAAAAATGGAGTTCCTGCTCTCATGGAGTTTACATTCTACTGGGGAGACAGACTTTTGCTCAAAGAATCACACAGATCAATGTAAGATTACAATAGTGAAAAATGTTAACAGTGACTTGGCCTAAGAAGGGAGATGTGTAGTAAGAGCCTCCTGTGTCTAACAAAGGATTTGGCCAGTGAGCTAGTGACTGAACTAAGACCCAAAGGAAGATGGACGTATTAGGTTTGCATGGTTTTTTTCGGACCTCAGGTGTAGCGAGCTGAGGTAATCATACCCATCAGTGCACAGTTCATGACACACTATCATCATTGGTCTACCTGAGTAATCTCTCACAATACCTTTTATCTCTACTTCTACTCCCATTCTCTATTTCCCTCATAGGTGGGTAATGATGACAATCTACCTTGTTGTCTAGATCAGAGAAAACTAATGGATTAAGATTTTGCCAAATAAGTATGATGAAAAGATAGTGGGACAAGTCGGTAATGGCCCAGTGGTCGTGATGACCTTGAAATCTCAGAGTACTGCAGATGAAGAAGCAAGGTGAAACGGCGGTTATAGTCAAAGGTAGGACATACTTAAATAAGTGGTTTCGGAAATGGAACAGCTCTGAGTGATGACAAGGTCCAAGGTGAAAAGGTGGGAGTGATTGAGGTAACATGGAAGACATCAGAAAAGGCTTAGGATGTAGGAACAGGTCATCAACAAGGATCCAGGATAATGGACTTGAGGTGGAGACCATGATCATGAGCCAGGGGGTCATTGTCTTTGAAGGATAAGGGACAGCTATAAACAGGAGCCCTGGTGGTCTAGTAGTTAAGCACTTGGCTGCTAACCACAAGGTCAGTAGTTCTAACCCACCAGTGGCTCCATGGAAGAAAGATCCGGCAGTCTGCTCCTGTAAAGCTAATAGCTTTAGAGACTTTATGGGACAGTTCTACTCTGTCCTATAAGGTCGTTGAGTTACAACTGACCTGACAGGTTTGTTTTTTAATAAAGGGTTAAATACATGTAAGGCTTAGTTACAGAAAACACCAAGTAATAGCTATTGATAGGGCTTAAACAAGAGAGAAAGGAGCACTGGAGACACAACGGTTAAGAGCTCAGTTGCAACTCAAAGACTGATAGTTCAAACCCAGCCAGCAGCTCTACAGGAGAAAGACCTGCTTCCATAAAGAAAATTGAATGGAGTAGTTCTATTCTGTCACATGGGATCACTGAGTCAAAATTAACTGATAGGATCCAAAACCAAAGAAGCAAGAGAAGTTTGTCTCCCACACTCAAGACATACAGAGATAAAGACTGTTCAGGGCTCATAATGGGTCTTCTATTTCTATCTTGTTACTCTGCTCTGCATGGTATCCATTCCCGTGGATACTTCATGATCCAACATGGTTGCTGGAGTTCCAGCCATCAGGTCAGCATTCAAGACAGCAGGAAGGAGAAAAGGATGAAAAGCAGCACGCACCCTTCCTTCAACCCCTGAAGTTGTCATTTTCTCTCCTCTTGGCCAGAATTTTTGTAGCTGCAAGGGAAACTGGGAGGTATCTTTATTTGAACAGCCACATGACAAGCTAAAATACTGAGGGTTCTGTTTCTAGTTGTTGTTAGGTGCTGTTGACTCCAACTCATAGTGACCCCATGCACAACAGAACAAAACCCTGCCTGGTTTGTGCCATCCTCATAATCTTTGCTACGCTTAAGCCCATGGGTACGGCCACTGCGTCACTCTGTCTCATTGACGGTCTTCCCATTTTTCGCGCACCCACTACTTTACAAGCATGATAGCCTTCTCCAGGCAATGGTCTGTTCTGACAACATCACCAAAGTAGGTCAGATGAAGTTTGGCCATTCTGGCTTCCAAGGAATATTCTGGCTTCACTTCTTCCAGGACAGATTTGGTTGTTCTTCTGGCAGCTTCTATTTCTAGAGGGGAACAACTGGCAATCTCTTCCACAGGGAGTGATGGGGAAGACAGCAGAACACAAAGCCGGGAGTGAAGCAGATATAGTAGACTGGCATTAGCCTACAACGACCAAGACTTTCTTCCCGAGGGGATGGATGAATATTCCGGAAGTGGTACAGGGAAGAGCCCAACTCCAATTCCACAACTTGAGATCCGAGAGCAAAAAGGCCACTGCTTGGAGGGACCGTGCAAGAAGCTGTTTTTGAGAGCAGCAGGTTTACCATGAAGGCAAGGAGAAAAAGAGAATGAACAGTAGAGGCATTTGAAAGAAGGCCCTGTGGGAGGGGTAGGAAGTGACAGGAGGTGGGTTACAGGCCAGGAAGGACAGAGTTGCGTGGATACTGGATGAAATTAGGGATGAGAGGAAGACTGGACTTGGTCTTGCCAGTATCTGGGGAGGGTGGGTCTTGTTTGACCAGAATGAGGCTCCAAACCAGAAATGGCTCCACCCCCAAAATGCAGCGAAATGCCTTCGTTTACCCATCACAACCATTAGACTACCTCACATACCATCTTTCTGCTTTAGCATAACACTTAGTAAATTTTACATCCAAGTGTTATTATCAGCCCCTGTATTGTACACTTGAAATTATCTATAAATTAAAAATTACCTCAGGCTCAGGAGGGAATGTTCAAATGTCAAAAATTATCTTTACTAGCTCCACTGCAGAGGGTAGGTCAATTTGCAAAGCAATGAGAATAAAATCTGAAATAGTATTTCCTCCACATCCATCATTTAAAAAACCAGTTGTCTCGGGTAATCCTAACTCAGGGCATCCCACCCATGTGTCAGAGAACGATGCTCCTCTGGGCTTTCAATGGCTGATTTATTTGAAGGTCATGAGGCTTTTCCTCTGAGGTGCACCTGGCTGGGTGGACCCAGCCTCCAACCTTCTGGCTGTCTGCACCACCCAGGAACCCCACACCATTGCAGGGTGTTATTGCGAGGCTGTCTTCGTGGTGGCCACTCCCTCCCAGACACACCTGTGCCAGGTGTGATCCCACACTCTTGCCAGGCATGATCCCCTCAGAGACCGCGGATTCCAATCTCTCTTTTCAGGGAAACTTCTCTCACCATGCTGAACTACAAAAAGTGCTCAGGAGTCAATTGTCTTGAGTTTGCAAAAGAACAGCCACAAGGAAGTGACTTCTATGCACACACGCACATGGAGGAAGCAATGGACAGAAGACAACTGTCAGTGAGCAATCTTTATGTTCTTTCTAGGGGACATGGGGCAGGATTGTGGGAAGATGTAGCAGGGGTAAGCAATGGCCTTGGGAGGCAGCCCCAGATCAAATCCTGCCTCTGCCACTTACAAGCTGTGGGACCCTGGGCAACTTATTTAACCTCACTTCTTCCTCTATAAAAAGGGGTATTACGTAACCTCATTGAATTGTTGAGAAATAATTCAGAAACATACAAAACGCATACCACATACATATGGGTAACATTTTCAATTCCATTAGACTATAAACTTGCTGGGGCCAGCGACAGTGCTTGGTGAAAGAGGTAGTTATCTATACATACTAAAGGCTCAGTCCAAGGGATGAGGCTGCTGACCACCATATCAGAAAGGGAGCTGCTTAACTAGAAGCAACAAAACTTAGGAATGTTGAGTTCAGAGGCCAGGGCCAAGGCAGCCCTGAGACAGACAAACACTCTGTCTGAGAAACCCACGCAAACAATTCCTTACATTTAGGGCAGCATAGCATTCTACAGAAAAACCCAGAAAACTTGTGCCGTTTTTCAAATGAAAACACTGAAGTACTGAGAGGCTGACTTGCCCATCCCATAAACTCCAGTGAAGAAGAGAGGGCATAAAGCGTCCGTCAGAGTCCAGATGAGGGACATGAAGGCCATGGTGGTCACTGGATGAAGTAGGGCCAGTGGGATAGGGCCTTTCACCACAGGCATCCTAACTTCCACTGTGAACCACTGTTGCTTCCTGGGCCCAAACAAGGACAAGTGTTAGGGTAGGGCAACCGGAAAAAGGCAAAAAGTGAGCAGATTATACAAATGGCTGCGATCTTTGGCATTTTGGTCCTTGTCTGTCTGAGACAGACTTGGAAATACACAGGCGGCTTCTGCAGATGATGGGGGAGGAGAGCAGCAGACACCCCAGGGCCCAACACGAGTCCTGTGTGAACTGCCCGGCCTGCTCAGCAGCCTCCCTCCCGGACCCAGTTTCGGGCATTGATGAAGAGCTGGAGCCAGGGGGAGGTGGTCAGAGAGTCAAACGGAGGGGGCCGCCACGCCCACTGCCAAGGCCTCACAGCCCGCTCAGGGTGAGGCATGAGAGCCAGGTGGCGGCCATCAGGCGAACAAACGCCAGCCACACCCCCCGGGGAGCCGTTGGGATTCAGTGGGTATTGCTCTGTGGGGTTCCCGTCATCATCTGCCCACTGCAGTGGAGCCAAGCCCCTGGCCTCGATCTGGGCTTGGAGTTCCGGAGGATAAAATGTCATGTAGCCTGGAAAGGGGGAAGAGAAGCGAGAGCAAAGCTTCTTTAAGGCCTCTGCCCATCACTCAACCTGAGACCTCCCCGACCCCATGGTGGGTCCTGACCTTCACCGTGGGCGCTCCAGACAGGCAGCACAGCGCCCTCCATCCCTTGAAGCATCAGGGCCGGCCCAGGTCCCACACGCACACTGGCCCAGCGAGACTCATAACGCCCTGACAGGTTGTGGCGCAGCAGGAGGCCTGGCTGGGCTGGCCAGGAGTCACAGCTCGTCTCCACAGCTTCCTTTTGGGGGTCACTTCCGACCCAGCCCAGCAAAGCCAGCAGCTGACAACCATTGCACACACCCAGGCTGAAGGTGTCTGACCGCTTCCGGAAACGCCACAGCTCAGGCCCGGCCTTTGGATGAAAAGTGATAGCAGCCGCCCACCCTGGAGGGAACAGTTAAGTTGGGGTGATACCTAGAAGGCCCCAGAGAAGGTGGAGCAGGGAATGGAGAGGCCTGGCTGCTTCCCTTCCCCCACACCACTCCACTCCACCAGAAGCCCCATTCTGCACAGCTCAGGACAAGCTCAGGTCGGAGATGGCCCACAATTAGTTTCTGGTTTGGCCAGCACATTTTCAAAAACCTTTAGTTCCCTAACATTTATTTTTGTTATTGTTGTTAGTTGCTACAGTTGACTGCAACTCATGGCAACTCTACACGTGTCAGAGTAAAAGTGCACCACGAGGTTTCCAAGGCTGTGACCTTTTGGAAGCACATCTCCAGGCCTGTCTTCCAAGGTGCCTGAGTGGGTTTGAACCACCAACCTTTCAGCTAGCTGTTGAGTGCTTAACTGTTTGTGTCATCCAGGGACATTTGAAAGTAAGATTTCTATAAAAATCTGGAATTTTGGCTTCTCTCGAAAAACAGACTGGAGCTGTTGTTGAGACAACTTTCCTACAGGGTAAGCTGCTGGAGCTTCCCCTTGAGACAGGCTATATACCCTGCAGGCTGGTAAACCATCAGCCTACCTGCCTCTTAAATCACCTGTAGGCCCTTGCTGGCATGCAGCCCACTTGCTCCAAGCTATGCAGAGGGGAGAGGCTAATTCCCAGGTAGGAGGCAGGGAGCTGAGGAATGTATGGAAGGGAGTGTGAAGATGACCACAGGCTGACCTTTGGCAGAGCCCAGTACATCTGCATAGCTGAAGCCGCCCACAAAAGCCAAACCCTGGAAGGTGTCCAGCCCAATGGTCCCAGAGCAGAGATCCTGCATGGTCACATCCCACACCTGGCGGGACAGCAAGGGGATGTCAGAGGACATACAGTCTTGAGCCAAGAACGCTAGCCCCAGCTCCGCTTAGCCACCCTGCTCACCTCAAACCCAGCCAAATGGAAGGCATCGGCCATCTCCCGGTCTCCATTACTACCCTCCTCTCGTAAGATGGCAACTCGGGGGGCAGGGCCACCTGGAGAAGAAGGCATGTCTCTGGGCCAGAGGGCTACTTTCCCACCCCAACCCCCCTAGCACCTTTTCTAGGGAGGGCCCAGACACCCACGTCTTGGGCCCCAGCCTTCAGATCCAATGCCCTGAGGAAACCACATACTCCCTCACCAGGTTCCCTGGGCACAGAAGCTTTGGGAAAGGTGGGGGGCAGGCAGTAGGTGGGCCCTGTCCGCTCCCTCAGCCCCTGCTCCTCCTCTGCCACGCAGCGTGGCTCTGCCTGCATGCGGTCCAGCTGGAAGCTCGTCTCCTCCCAGAGGGCTCGCAGCTGCCCCACAGGCTCCTCCAGAACCAGAGTCCCATTCACTGCCACTCGTACCTAGGAGAGGGACAAACGGATCCAGGGCTCCGAGAAAGGATGCCCAAGCAATGCTGCGCCCCCACCAGGTTGCCCAAGAGATGAACCGCCCACCGCCTCCCCACTGCCCTCTCCCTCACTTCCTCACCATGGTGTGGGGCCCAGCACTGCCCGTGCGGCCCAGCTCTAGGCAGTGCAGGCCAGTATCCCGGTAACACTTCAGCACTTGGGTGAGGTCTGGTTCCTGCACCTCCAGCACCAGCCCTGGTTCTTCCGCAAATAGTACAGACAGTGCTGGGAAAGCAACGGGGGAAGTCAGGGTGACTGGAGGGCTGCCAGGGACGCAGAGCGAGTCAGGAGTGTATGATCAAGGCCAAGGGTCGGGGTGGAGTGAGAGCTGGGAAAGGGGGGTCAAGCATGTTGCCCCAAGTGCTATGGGAAGTCAGAGAGGTGTAGTCAGGAGCATGGTGGTGCCATCTGATTCAGTGACCAGGGAGGGCAGCATGGAACACAGGGAAAAGAGGGTAGAGACACATCATTCTCCAATAGGGCGTAGGGTCTGCATGGCAGGCTATTAGAGATGGGGGGGGGGATGGCAACCCGGGCCTGACCAGGTCCTCACCATCAACCCCAGGGGCAGGCACGTCCACCTCTATCCCACAATTCCCAGCAAAGGCCATCTCCAGTAGGCAGGTGATGAGACCTCCGTCACTGACATCATGGCCTGAGCAAAGGCGGCGGTCTGGAGGGAGGAGAAAAGAGCTCAGCAACCTCAAGGCGCAAACCTGATGGCCCCACCCACCTTCTGGAGCGTCAGGTAGAGTACGTGAGAATGTGGACCTAGAGAACCAGAAGGAAGGGCTCTCTGCTCCAACCCTACATGCTCAGCTGGGGAAGTCTGCCACATACATGTCTGAGACCATGCACACCATCTCCCCCCAGGGCCTCACTCACCCTTCAGCAGCCCCTGGGTGATGGTGAAGGCACGCACCAAGTTCTCAGGAAGATCCAGGTCGGGAGGCTGCTCCCCAAGCTGGGAGAAGCACTGGGCCAGAGCCGTGCCCCCCAGCCGGTGCCTCCCAGGGCTCAGAGGCACGTAGAGCAGACGACCTGGGGGAGACAGGGAAAGGATGAGGGAGACGGACCCACAGCACTGTGGCTCCCACCTACAGCGAGACGTCTTCCAACCCCCAAGTTCCAGAAAGCACCACAGCCCCACAAGGAGGGGGCCTAGTGCTCACAACACAGACCTCGCACAAGAGACCACACTCTGAACACCTAAGGCATTAAGGAAGGGGAAGAACTATACCTTTCCCTCCAGGATGCTTGAGGTCCGGGGTCACAGTGGCTGTGATATCCGGACACACAGCATAGGCTGAGATGACCAGGGACCCTGCGGAGCCAGAAGAGTAAGATAGAGCAGATGCCAGCCTAGCCCCACAGTTCCTCACCCTCTGCCTGTAGCCCTGGGCCTCACCAGGAGCCTTCACAGTATCAGTGCCCACCCGGGCAGCCATGCTGAGAGAGTCTTTGCCACCGTCTACTGCTATGCCCAGGGCTGCCATCACTGCCACCATGGCCTCACAGGCATCAGCCAGAGAGGCGCCCTCTCCTGGGAGCTTGGCTGCCCACATCCAGTTCCCACTGCACTTCACATCCTGAGAGGCGGTGAAGACATGGCATGAAAGAGGAAGAAAGAGATGCAGAGTCAGGAGTGACGGAGGGACTAGGCAATAATGAGCATGAAGGGTGGAAGGCTAAGGACACAGCAGCCATGCAAATATCCCAAAGGCGTGCGATTCCAGGGCAGGAGCCAGGGTACTCACCCGCAGGTCAGTGACCAGAGCAAAAACCAGGTTGGTGAGGGCCTCTGCCACAGCCAGCCGGGCAGCGACCTTGGGGTCCAGCAGGCTCTTGACTGGCTGCTCTCCCAGGGCCGTAGCGGCACCCACAAGCTCCTGGTGACTCAGTGCCACAACTGCTACATCTGCCAGAGGAGTCTGCAGTGGCCCGACACACTGCTGCTGCGCCACCAGACCACCCACGGAGCGGTCCACCTAGAAAACCAGGCGTGGGTGGTGAGAGGCAAGAGACAGGGAAAGCGTGTGCTCCTCTCCTCCACCCCAGGTCCCTCAGGAGCTCTGGGAGGCCTGGCTCTCCCAACATGGAGAGGAGAGCTCCACTTAGAAGGCAGATGGCAGGAAGACCAGACAATCAGGGTAGCGGCCCTGCCACTCCTCTCCTAGAGCAGCCCCCATGTGTGGGAGGCCCGGGTGGATGGGTGGAAGGAGGCAGAGGGCTAAAGGCAGAGCAAGGGTGCAGTGAGGACCTTGTTGGTGAGGTAGCGCTTGCTGGCCACAGCTGGCAGCCTCAAAACCCGCTCCAGTGCCAGGTGCACGCTCAGCCCTGGGGGCAAGGCCAGCGGCCGCAGCATAGGAGGATGCCTCTGAAGGAAAAACTCCTGCAACACACAGGGATAGGGGAGCATTAGCACCTGGGAGCAGAGTACGGGACACAGGAGGCGGAGCACAAGTAGGGTAAAGGGCAGTCTGCAGGGCTGGATCTCAGAGGGAGAAACATCATCCCACCCCCACTTACCTTCCGAGGCATCTTGCCCAGCACCCACTCCAGCTCCAGGTCCACAGGAGTCGGAGGAAGAATTGCAGGGGCGTCTCCCTCGCCATTTCTTCCCACAGGACACCCCCGATCATCCACCAGCACTATCTATGTGCCACAGGGACACCACCCAGAGGGAAGGAGACACAGAACACCAGTAGTAAACACCCCTAGGAATTGGGACAGCAATGCTTTTCTCATACCCCTTTTGGCTTCCCTTACTAAGTGAGGTCCTACCCTTCTGTACCTCCTACGTTCCACCCCCGAACAACCTGTCTGTTGCCATCTGCCATCTTACTCCTCTCACCTCTTTCCCTTGACAATTCTTCTTTGGCGCCACACCCAGGCAGCTCAACCCACTACTGACCACTGGGCCAACTCACCCTCCTGTCTCCTGTGATAGTGCCCACGAAGCAGACTGGGCAGCGTTCCCGAGCACTGACCCGACTCAGAAAGTCCTTGTCAGGGGCTCTCAGCAGGAGTGCATTTGACTCCTGGTACTCAGCCCCCCAGATTTCCAGGGCAGTCAGGGTTGGGTCCCCAAGCTGCACATGCATGAGGTGGAAAAAAAAGGAGGATCAGTGGGCACGCCCCAGTCTCAGGAAGTTGCTGGGAATGGGGAAAAGATGGGTAGGGCCGGCTGGAGCCACCTGAGTGGGGAAATACCAGACTTTAGGGGATGAGACGCACCTGGAAGCGACTGGTGTAAATGACGGCTCCAGCTGGGTCACTCAACTCCTTCAGGACATTGCCTGGTGAGAAAATTGCAGGGTGAGGTGGTCATCTGGCCACAATCAGAGCCAGGCCCACAAAAGGCAGCTCCCAGCCTCCAAAGGAGCTGCTACCAGGCCACTCATCACCATCAACCATCCCATCAAGTAAAGCTTCCAGCCCTACCTGAACCTGCCCACAATGTACATGGGCTGGAGAAAGGGTCACAGAGCTGGGTGATTGGCTGCAGATCCTCAACACCTCTTCCCAAACCAAATCTGGCAGACCAGCCCCCTATCCCAGCCCCTTCCCTCACCATTGCCACCAGCGCCCTGGTCGTGGAGGCTGCAGATAGGGTTTCCCCTGGAGGCTTCCACACAAGCCCGAATCACACGGTTCATCTTCTGTTCCATCTCTGGGTCCCCCCGCTGCACAGCATCAAAGTCCAGGTCACTGGTGTTGTCTCCTTGCACCTGGGGGAACAGAAGCCAAAGCTCAGCTCTGGGAGGCCAGGAATTCCAAACCCTACCTATGGGGCCCAGTGACACGATGTGGTCTGTGCCTTCAGCTCTTCCCACTCACCTGAACAGATGAAGCAGCTCCACCTCCAACTCCAATCCTATACACAGGCCCCCCAACCTTCACAACCTCCATGCCTGTGAAGAAGGAAGAAAGGCAGAATTGGAACACTGGGGAAGCCACGAGCAGGGGCCACCAAAGCAAGGAAGTGTGAGGATAAAGGAAAGCTGCTCCTAGGACAGCAGGGTCTCCAACACTCCCACTGGGCTGACGGGAAAACAAAACTTGTACAGAGGACAATTAAACAATATTGATCAAAACTCCAAATTCCAAAAATCCTCTGATTGGATAAATATACTTCAAGGAGAGAGTTATACACTCAGGTACAAAAATCACCTATGTACAAGATTATTGAACACTGCATTTTTGTTAGCAAAAGACAGGAAATAAGAAAGTGTATGTAAGCTGCTGTATGGAAAATGAATTTGCTCTGTAAACTTTCACCTAAATAACAATTAAAAAAAAAAAAAAAAAAAGACAGGAAATATTCTAAATGTTAGCAACAGAAAACCGATTAAGTAAATTATGGTACATCCTTACAATGGAACACTAAGCCACCAAAATAAAGAATTACTTATCAATATGAAATTATCTTCAAGATATATTGCTAAGTGAAAAAGCAACATGCAGTGTACATCCATTTACAACAGCATTAAAAATAGGAGTTCCGGTAAGATGGCGGAATAGGCAGACAGGCTGCACAGACCCTCTTCAACAACGAAAAGGGGAACCAACTAATACAGATACAGAAGATAATCCTGGAGCCCTGAGCTTTGAAGGGAAGGATATAGAAGTGGACTCAACTCCAAGTAGCAAAAGAACCTTCATGAAAACACCGAAAAAGGAGACATACAGAGCTGCAATCTGTCAGTGATCCTGATGGGACACACAGCTTGAATATCGCAGAGTGGTGTTAGGACCTAATAATTAACCTAAAAATTGGCCCTGCTAGCCAGGGGCTGCACAGAGGACTGCACTGTGGCTGGTGAACGAAAGGGGAAGTAGCGAAGAGGAAGACGGGCTGAGCTGTGGACTTTTGCCTGTCCAGAGGATGCAGCCATTTTGAATGTTTACAAATGGTTGGACCATTTTGGATATTTGAAACGACAGCACTTGCCCAGATTCCAGGGACCTAAGAATAGGCTCCACTTGCTGGGAACCACAAGGACATTCAGAATAAGAACAACTGGAAAGGTGCAATATTCCTCTCGTTACTCTTAGACCCCACATCCTCTTGGTGAACAGAGGGGCGGCTATCCCTCACTCCCACCCACCTTCTGGGCTGGCAAGAATTCCATCCCAGTCTGTGTGCTGAGACAGAGCCTGGGTGCCCCGCCCTGCCCATATTCTTTTTTCCTTTTTTTCAGTTTGTTTCTTTTTATCTGTTTTAAAATTATTATTTTGTGTGTCCTTTTTACTATTATTCTTTATTCTTCCTTTCCAGATTCTAGTTTTCAGCTTTATCTCTCTTCCCTGTTCCTGGTTCCCATTTTTTTCCCTTTCTCATGGTTAACCTAATTCCTTTTCTTTTTGCATTTTTCCCATTTTTTTCTTCATTATTCTCCTACTCTACCTTTTTTCTCTTACTTCCCTATCCCCAGATACTGCAGCATTTTTTTTCTTTTTTGGTGATTGTTTCTTGTGTGTTTATGTGGTGTGTTTTTTGTCTGCTTGCTTTTACTTTTTTGATGGTTTTTCAATTGTTGTTTTTGTCTAACTAAGTGGCAGACAGCAACAATGCCCATACGACAACTACACCTGCACCTTCTGCAGCTCCGTTTACTGAGTAAGAGCCACCACTTCCTTCTCCACCAACTGGCAACGATAAAAAACCACCTAGAGGAGCCTGACTCACCCTTAGCTGCTCTTCACAAACAGTTAATAGAGATCTAAATACAACATCACAATGTCTCCAAGACAAAAGACCACCACAGTCCACACAAAGAAGCAAGACAAAGTGGTAGAAACAAGGGAACAGGATACAGACCCAGAACATATCACTGAGGAGAAGCAGTACTGGAACTCCCTGATAAGGAATTCAAAAGAATTATATTTAGGTATCTTCAAAGGATTGAGAGATAGATAAGGAAAACACTGACAAAATTAAGGAAAACACAGACAAAATCCTAGAACAATATCAGAAGAAAATACAAGAACAAAATGACAAAATAAATGAAAAACTAGAAATGATACAAAATCTACTGAAAGAAATCCAGAAGATTAATACTAAATTTTCAGAAATAGATAACACATTGAAAGGGCAAAAGAGTAGAATCGAATCAATGGAAGATAGAATTCATGAGATTCAAGACAAATACCTGAAAACTTCTTTGGAAAGGGATCAGTCAGAAAAATGATCAAAACAAAATGAAGAAAGCCTAAGGTTCATGTGGGAAACCATCAAAAAGAATAAGCTACATGTAATCGGAATTCCAGAACAGGAAAATCACTGAGAAAATTGTCCAAGAGTTGTTGGAAGAGAACTTCCCTAAAATGATTAAAGATGAGAATATATCAATTCAGGAAGTCCAATGAACACCAAACAGGATGGACCCCAAAAGAAAATCACCAAGACATATCATTATCAAACTCATCAAAACCAAAGACAAAAAAGAATTCTGAAAGCAGAATGGGAAAAATGAAAAGTTACTTACAAAGGACAGCCAATAAGAATAAGCTCTGATTTCTCAGCAGAAACCATGCAAGGGAGAAGGCAATAGGGTGGTATATATAAAACCCTGAAAGAGAAAAATTTCCAACCAAGAATTATATATCTGGCAAAACCGTCCCTCAAATATGATGGTGAAATTAGGAGATTTCCAGATAAGTAGAAATTAAGGGAATTTGTTAAAACCAGACCAACCTTACAAGAGATGCTAAAAAGAGCCCTTGAACAGAGAACCAATAAGAGCAAGCAACAACTGACCATTAATACACAAGATAACATAACCCAGAAACCAACACAGCTATGGAAGTATCCAAAGTAAAATAAGCTTACAAGATTGTAAACAGGGAACCATGAAAGAGAAAAATTTTCAACCAAGAATTTATACCCAGCAAAACTGTCCCTCAAATATGATGGTGAAATTAGGATATTTCCAGATAAGCAGAAATTAAGGGAACTTGTTAAAACCAGATCAACCTTACAAGAGATGCTAAAGGAGCCCTTTGGACAGAACAGCAACAACAGCCAACAACAACTGACCACTAACACTCATGATGATATAACCCAGAAACTAACCCACCTATGAAAGCATCCAAAGTAAACAAGCCTACAAGATTGTAAACAGGGAACCAGAGACATCAATTGACAAATGAGGACAACTACAAACCAAAAAGAGGGAAAAAACTGTGTTGTTACAGAACTTCTGGATGGTAGGGAAGTCAAGACA
>NW_006921917.1:2002931-2087372 GCF_000298275.1 Orycteropus afer afer
GAGTGAAATAAGTCAATCACAGAAGGACAAATATAGTATTAGTTCGTTGTTGTGGAGGGTCAAGGAAAGGTTTATATATGGAGGAAAACTTTCTTGATTGACAGGGAGGGGTGGGAGGGGAGGGAATACTGCAAAAAAAATGCATTGACCCATGTCACTTTAGTTTTGTGTATTTCACTGTATATAAATTATATTTCAATAAAATGGATTAAAAAAAGTGAAAAGAGAATCTTCAGAATAAGAGAAAATATTTACAAATCATCTATCTGATAAGAAACTTGTACACAGAATAAAGAACTCTTACAACTGAACAATAACAAGACAAATAATTCAATTGAAGATGGGCAACAGATTTGAATAGACATTTCTCCAAAGATATAGAAATGGCCAGTAAGCACATGAAAAGGTACTCAGTGTCACTAGTCATCAGGGAAAAGCATATCAAAACCACAATGACATTCCATTTTCATACCCACTAGGATAGCTATAATCAAAAAGACAGACAATAACAAGTATGGGTGAGGATGTGGAGAAATGGAACCCTCATACAGTGTTGGGGAAAATGGAACATGGTACAGCTGCTGTGCAAAACAGCTTGGCAGTTCCTCAAACAAGTTGAACATAGTTTCCCTATGACTCAGCTGTTCCCTTCCTGGGTATATACCTGTAAGAACTGAATACACAGAATCATACAAAAACTTGTACCTGAGTAGCAGCATTATCCATAATAGTCAAAAAGTATTAAACAATCAAATGCCCTGGTATATGAAATGAATAAACAGAGCTGGATGAATGGTTAGCAGTCAAATGCCTTAGGCACTACACCCCCAGAGCTCCCACCCAACATTTCTTAGCAATAAAAGCGAATGAAGTACTGTTGTGTGGCACAGCAGGGATGACACTTTAAAACACTTCACTTAGTGAGCAGTCAGTCACAAAAGACGATGTCGTTTGATTCCATTGATGTGAAATGCCCAGAATTTGTGAATCAAAGAAAAAGTAAGCAGATTAGTGGTTTCCAGAGACTTGGGGGCTCAAAGGGGAGAAGGACAGGGAGTGACTATTAATGGGTAGTTTCTTTTTGGGATGATGAAATGCTCTAGAATTAAATGGTGATTGATGTGGAACTTTGTGAATATAATAAAAATCACTGACTTGTATACTTTAAAAGGGTGAACTTTATGGTATATGAATTATACCTCAATGAAATAGGTATTTTTAAAAAGTGTGGGCCATATGTCATTTCTTTAAAGTAGAAAATATACGCAGGGTTTTGTTTATTTAGGCAGGAAATACCCCTGGTAGGATACAAAAGTAATCAATTAACAGTGGTCTCTAGGGAGAGGAATTGGTGGCTGGGGGAACAGGAGTTTTTACTGCATAATCTTTTTTGCCTTTTGAATTGTGAACCCTGTGACTGGGTTACCTATTCAAGAAATGGGACCTAGTTTTTATCAGAGCCCTGGTAATGCAGTGGTTAAAGCGCTGGGCTGCTAACTGAAAGTGGTTCAAACCCACCAGCTGCTCCGCGGGAGAAAGATGTGGCAGTCTCCTTCCATAAAGCTCTAAAGCCTTGGAAACCCTACGGCGAGTTCTACTGTGTCCTATCCAGTTGCTATGAGTCGGAATCAACTCAAAGGGAGTGGTTTAGACTTTATCTTGATTCTAGCATAGCACTCGGCACAGTACCCAGCACACAGTGAATGACCTGAGAAATAAGATAAAGCCCTTGGCACCAGCAGGCACTAAATAAATACTGGCTACCTTGACTTAACAAGGTGTGACCCAGCACCACAGAGTGGTGGTGCGAACGTACCTTGCTATGCAGACGGAAATTACGGATGAGACAGAGGCAGCAAAGACCAGGACTGTCTGGCTGGCATAAAGCCTTGTCCTTGAAAACTTGTATTTGGAAGACGAGATCTGAGCCAGGAGATTAAGAACTAACCAAGGAGCTGAAGTGCCTCCTCAATTCCCCTCCTGAAGCTGCCACGTGCTGGGAAGAAAGTCGGTTGCATGGAGACAGGTGACAGGCTTTTACCTGGCTCTGGGGACTCCTTGCTCACATGCTCAGCTTCCATGAACCCGATACCTCCACTGAACATGATGGGCTTGATCCACTCACGCCGCTGGCCATCAGGGAGCTGGAGGCCCAAGGAGCGGGAGAAGCCTGGAAAGTAAACAGCAGAAGGGGTACAGTGTATAGTTACCCAGAGCCACCCTCCTCACACTCACCCAATAGCACAGCCCTGGTCCCACCCCACCAGCCCCTCCAGGACTAGGTGTCCATCGCCCCACACGATCGCCAGCCTCACCTGCCAGCACCGGTTCCCCAAACTTGTTGCCGTAGTCAGAAGCCCCATTACTGGCTTCAATGGCAACCTCCAGGGGCCGGGCAAAATTTCCAGGATACAAGAAGCTCGGGTCCTCCCAGGGCAAACTGTAACCTGGGAGGGAAGGAAAAAGTTGGGATAGATTGGAAAAACAGAAGATGGAGGAGCCAGAGACTTTGGGAAGAGATCAAGGTACCAAGGATCGCCTACACAGTTCGAACGTTCTGTTTTAGGAAGTTCCATTTTAGGGAGGTGTACAGCTTGCAACGAAGCATGGTCTTGCTCCCTACCTCCTACACCAGCCTTCCCTGTAGAAGGAAGAGTCTGAAAGACTTTCTAAGAAAGTGGCCTTGGCAAACAACAGACAGGCATATGAGTTGAACATTTACCTGAGGTAGATACACTCCTTGGAGAGAATAATCATGGGAGAAAGAAGGGCTGTTTATGCACAGGGAGACAGCTCAGGAAGCAGGAGTGCATGGAGGGTGGACACAGGGAAGAGGTGACTATCGGGAGGAAGTGGGAAGGGAGCTGTCACACTGTGGTAAATTGCAGTCGATGTAACATGAGACAAAGTGTATGTGAACTGCTGTATGGAAAGTGAATTTGCTCTGTAAATTTCCACCCAAATCACAATTAAAAAAAAGAAAAGAAAAGAAAGTGGCCTTGGGAGGCATGTTATGGTCTTAAGAGTGACTCAGTATCCTGTTTTCATGGTAAGTGGATATTTCTTTATTAAGAAAACCATGGTTCTGCAATGCCAGGCTGGTAACCTAGGCCTCCCCTGGACTGTATTTGTGATCGTGGTATATAAAAGGCCTACTACCATAGAGCCCTCAATCCCAAGAAAAGAGACCCAGGATGACTCTCTGACCTCGAAGATCTAAGTGTCACCATCTGCCAAGACAAGGAAACTAGAAGGGGAAGCGGGTAGAGATGAAATAGACAGACCTGGGATGTGCAGGTTTCCAAAGCAATAGCCGGCAGTACCAGCTACTACGTGGGCCCCACGGCCTGTGCACTGAACATCTCGGATCCGGCCCCCAGTACCGGTAGTGGCACCGCTGAAAGGGGCTACTCCTATGAAGAGAGAGGGGAAGAGATGTGGGCAACACAGAGAGAGACTCCATCTCTGACCACCCCCATCAAATATAAGGACAACCAGCCTCCACCACCTTGCCCTGCCCTACTCTGTGAACTCTCCTAGCTCTCCTAGGGACCCAGGTCACCTGTGGGGAAATTGTGAGTCTCCGCTGTGAAGACAACATGTCTCAGCCCCTGCTGTTCCTGGAAGCAGCTTGGCTGTGTAGGGTCCTCAGGCCGCAGGAATCTGACTTCCTTTCCCTGGATTGCACTGTGAATACATCCATTCTGGACTCCGCTTCCTTCCTGGGATCTGCCACCAACCCAACCAGAGTTCTTGCCCTGAGGCCACCCCAACCTAGGACAGCACCCACCTGCTGTTGTCACAGAACTTGAGGATGTTGTTGGGGTTGGAGGATGCCTGGGTGCTCATGATGGACTCAAACAGAGAGTGAGCCAGCTCCTGCCCATCCAAGTGGAGCCGGCCCTTGAAGAACCAATGTCGGCTGTGTTCGCTGCAAGGGTGACGCGAGAAGGGGAGATTGGATGGGGAGGGGCACCCAACACACATACAGTGGCCATCTCAGGCCTTGCCATGTCATCACACTAGCATTTGACATATAATAATTTTTAACAAAGAAGCCCTGGTGGCCCAACAGTTAAGTGCTCAGTTGTGAAATAAACGATTGGTGGTTCAAATGCACCCAGTGGCTCCATGGGAAAGGCCTGGTCATCAATTGTCCTAGAAAACCCTACGGGGCAAAGTGCTACACTGTCATACAGGGTCACTACGAATAGAAATCAACTTGATGACACCCAATAATATTTAGCAGCAGAGCTACAGCCAACCTGCACTTAGATAATTGGCTGATAATAGACCAAAACACATTCCAAAAAGTCATAATCTTTATTTTATCACTGTGGATTACCCAGATCTGCAGTGGTGACAAAACCCAAATCTGAATGTAGACTATTGGTTGCATAAGCGAGTGCAGGTCCTCAAAACAGACCCAGAGAGGCCTCTAAGCTGAGGGAGAGTCTTGAAAGTGGGCCCTACGGTACTCCCTTCCAACCTCCACAAACTCAGACATCTAAACACCTCCATTCCTTCCCACCTGTTGGACTGGGCCAAGTCAAAGGCCTCCACGGTGGTGGGGTTCCGCTGCAGCTCCTGGAAACGTTTGGTGTAGAAATCCAAGTCCCAGGAATCTAGGGCCAAACCTAGGAAACAAACCCCAGAACAGGTGTGGGACTCAGGTCACTGTATTCCAGGGCTCAGCACGCCTGCTAACCTATCCTGGGACTTCCAGGGACCGTGGCTCACCTAACTTCTGGTTGGCCTTCTCCAAGGCAGGCCGGCCCTCGCCCAGTATGTCGATGGGGCCATTGAGGGATGCTGGGGTGCACTCAGGAGAAAAGCTCTGGATGGGATGGGGGAAGTACTGTTCTGTCATCCGGTCATACAGGGTAACAAGAGCGACGGTCTTCACCACAGCTGGAGGGGGGTGGGTAAACTGGAGCAGAGACACATACAGAGGGCAGAGGGTGGAGTTGAAGATCTGAAGAGAAATGGTCCACCCTCAGCCCTCCAAGTCCTCCGGGACCAAGACACCGCTAGCCCATGGGCACCTCTGTCTAGATTAGAAAGAGACACCCCTTCCAGGCAGAGTCCATTTCAGGAGACACAAGTTAGTAAGGGGAACTCAGGATGTATTTTTGCCCCATTCACCTCCCGCAGTAAGGTACCCTCAGGCAGTCCATGTCTCCCACAACCATATAAAGACAGACCCGAAGAAGGAATTATTTCCCCACTTCTCCTGTTATTCCCCTAGATCTAGGACCTGATCTCTTATCTCTGGACACCTCCTCCTCCTGACCGCCCCCTGTCTCACCGAGAGCCAATAGCGCCGAGTAGTCTCCACACGACCCACTGCTTCCAGCCCAGCAGCCTGACACACTGACACGATGTTAGTGGATGTTGGGGTGGAGAAGTTCAGCCTGAGGGGGGTCAGAAGGTTAGGACCAGAGAGCCCCAGGCAGGCCACCTGGAGCCACCTGGGCAGCTTGGTCCTGCCCCAGCCTTTAACCTCAGGCCCCCACCACTGGTCTCCAGCCTCAAGCCTAAGTACCAAGAAACCGGCTTTCAAAGAGGTCACTCAAATCAAACCATGACTGTCCTTCTACCATCAAAAGTGCTGCAATTTCAAGAAGAATGAAGAAAATCAAAGACGCATGAAAACAATTAGTCCAAGGGACTAGTGGGCTATGCAAACCTCAGCCTATATGACCATGAGACCTGAACTGGATGATGCCTGGCTACCATTGTCAACCACTCGGAAAGAGATCAGTGCAGGAGATCCTGGATAGGATGGGAGAACAATGTACAAAAAAACCTCAAAATTAAAGAAAAGACCAAGTTTAACTGGTCTGAAAGAGCCAGTGACTCTCGAGACTATAGCCCCTACTTACACTTCAGGTCTGGAAATGAACTCACTCCCATGGCGTCTAACCAAACAACAGACAGGCACCTAGGGTGAACATTTATATCAAGTAGACCCCTTAGAACGATCAATCATGGGAGAACACAAGGGCAGTATTTGCACAAGGAGATACCTCAGGAGACAGGAATGCAAAGGAAAGGACACAGGGAAGAAGAGGTAACTACGGGGAGGGAGTGGGAAAAGAGCTGTGGGGAACTGCAGTCAGTGTCAGGAAACAAAATGTGTATGAATTGCTGTATGGAAAACAAATTTGCTCTATAAAATTTCACCCAAATCACAATAAAAATTTAAGAACAAAAAGAGGGCTGCAATTTCAACTTCTCAGAATGCAACTTGTTTTTCTTCTAGAACACCTTTGGGAGCTACTTCAGCCTTCAAAGACTTTTTCCCAAATATGGAAGGCATGTGCATGGCCTGCTAGGCAAGGAGATAGGATAGAGTGCGTGAAAAACAAGGCATCTCCCCCAAAACCACAAGGGTGGAAGCAGAGGAAGGGACATGGCAGGGGTAGGCAGTGGGGTCTGGAGACCAAGCTGGGAAAGGCTGCTCAAAGCAGGACACTTACCTGGGCCCGACCTCCAGCACCAGGTCATTGGGGCCGGGAAAGAGCCAGGACTTGTGACCAACATCATCCTGCAACAAGGGGCAGCCAAACAGCCACTTCAGCTTATTCATCTCTTTGGTGCTTGGGAGGGATTCAGCTGTAGGGAGAGAGGACAAAGATGCCTTAAAACTTTCCCAGCATCCCAGCAGCTCCCCACAAGTTCAACACCGGGCCCAACCTGTCCAGTTAACATTGTAGCACAGCTCCATCTTGACACCCTGCAGCTCTGGCAGCTTCTCCTGCAGCTTCGTTCGAGTCTGTCCAAAGGCTGCACTCTCATGGCCACAGGAAAGGACATAGAAGCGAAGGACTGGGGACATCTCTGCAGGTTGCCCTTGCTGGAGAGATGAGCTGGGTGCTGAAAAATAACACCAACCACAGTCCATCTGTTGAACCAACTTCAAGTTTTAAGGACAGCTGAGGCTTTGGAAGCAGTAGAGAGGGGTAAAAGGGAGTTCATAGGGATATTCAGAGATACAAGGGTAACCCGAAAACAGCAACCTTGGGAGTTTTAACTAGTCCTGCAAAATGTGGGCTTTAACAATGTGGGAAGAAGGTGTCCAGATAAATACTCCATAACTGTTCCTTGACATTTGCTGGGCTTCAGGCAAAGTCTTAAGAACACAACTGTGGACAAGCCAGGAACCATTTATGCCCTTACGTTGTTTATGTGCCGTCGAGTCGGCCCCGACTCATAGCGACCCCTCCTTGGGTTTCCAAGGTGGTATCACTACAGAAGTAGATTGCTCAACCTTCCTTCTGAGGAGTGGCTGGTGGGTTTGGACTGCCAGCTTTCTGGTTAGCAGTCAAGTGCCTTAGCTTACAATTTATTGAGGAAAATGGGCAAGGATCTAGTCCAGTGTGGCTAAGGTCAAGGGACTCAGGTATCAACCCAATGTTTTAGGAGTAAAGGGGAGTTGGATTGGGCCTGACTGGTGAAGTCAAATGATGCTTCCTTTACTTTAGTGCTTTTCAAATATTGTGTCCCTACTCAAGGTAAATCTAAAACCTTTAGCCTGACCTCCATATCTATCCCCAATTACTTCCAACTTCCAACACCACAGCTTCTCAGCAGGACCCTTGCTTTCTTCACCACACCCTGCATGATCTTCTACCTGTTCCTTTGCATCCCTCCTAGAATTCCTAGTCTTATGCCACCCAATCCAAAGCTTCCTTATCCTCCAGGATAAGTGCAGTCTCTCCTCCTCTGGGATGCTCTCCTCACTGCCCCAGCCCTCAGGGACACTCCTCCTCAGCGTCAGTCATTTAGCCATGACCTCACATACAGGGCTCACAGATGTGTGCTACCTCTTCCCAACAAAGCAAGAGAAAGGGACACTCACAACCTGACCTCTGCACTTGCATAACTTATAAGGATCTGAATTAAGTATTTGACTACTAAGGATTCTATGTTGCTGATCCAGAAGTCACTTATCCGTTCCTTCCTTACTTGACCTCTCAGCAGCACTTGACCGACTCATTCCCTACTTTTTGGAACACCTTCCTTTCTCAGGTTCAGTGACAGTGCACTCCTCTGATGTTCCTCTTACCTACTTGGTTGCTCCTTCTCAGAGACTTGTGCTAGCTCCTCCTCATCTTCTAACCCCTAAATGTTAGATGGCTAGGACTCTGTCCTAGGGTTGCTTTCTTTCCTCTCCATATGCTCTTCCTATGTGTGTATCCGGTCCCACAGCTTAAATACCATCTTAGAGACTGAACCAATGAAACTGCCAGCAATCAACCATTTTTGGCCAAAATGGCAATTTCATATGGTTCTAGATATTTGCCAATGTATTCTACGACTTTATTGAACCCTGACTCTCCCTGAAACTCGATTAGTACATTCAAATGCTTACATGCTACCTCCACATGGATATCTCATGAAAACCACATATAGCCTATTAGGGCCCAAACAGAAATTCTGATTTATCATTTCTCTAATGTGTTGTTCCCTCCATCTTCCCCATCTCAGTAAACATCACCATCAATCAGTTGCTCAAACCAAAACACCAAAGTCAACATTAATTCTTCTTTCCTTACCCCTCTTCACACTCAATCCATCAGCAAGTTGTGCTATTTCCAAACATATCCCAACCCCCTGCACTTCTCTTCACTACCATTATCATCACTCTAGTCCAAGCCACCATCATGATCCACTTGGACTAATGCATTGGCCTCCTGGCCAGTGCCCCAACCACAATCCATTTGCCACAGATCAGCATAAATGAAATCACTGCTTTCCATCACATATGGTATAAAATCTCAATTCAGAACCCTGGTTTATATGACCTGGCCACTGCCTACCTCATCAACCCTATCTCACACCAATCTCCTTCTAAGGCACAAAATGGTTTCTTTCTATTCTTTTAACTTGCCAAGCTCTCCCTGGAATGCAATTTTCTTCCCCTGATATTTACATGCCTAGCTATTTGTTATCTCCTTTTCAGGTGAAATTTACCTTCTTGGAAAGGCTTTCTTTGACTAACAATTCTGAAGTAGTCTATCAATCAGATGGTCCTATTTTAATTTTTATATAGTACTTACCATTACCTGATACTTTTATTTATTTTTCCTATACTTTCCTAACTAGAATTAAATGTTCTGTAGGCAGGGACTGTAGCTATTTCAATTCTAAGCAATGACTTCCCAAGGCTTAGAACAAGTTTTTTTTTAAAAAGTTGAGTCCATTTGGACTTACAGTGACCCCATGTGTGCAGAGTAGAACTGCATTCCATAGGGCTTTCAGAAGCGGATCAACAGGACTTTCTAGCAAAACACCTCTGGATGGCTCTGAACTGCCAAACTTTCAGCTAATAGTTGAATGCTTAACCCAAAAACTCCTCTTAGAGCAACACCTAGGGCTGAAAAAAAAAAAAAAAAAAAAAAACTTGACTGACTCAACTCTTGATCCCCAGCACTACCACCCACCACGTCCCCTCCCTCAACTTCGGACCACTCTTCCCAATTTTAGTAACCAGCGCTTCTGCCAATGTGTTTTGCTTCCTTTCTATTAGCGCTCCCCACACCACGCTAATCGCCCTTCCCAAAGTAGGTGCATCACTATTATTCTCCTTAATTCCTTCACAGGAATGATCGTATCCTGAAATCACTATTTGCTGTTTAAGCTACTTGATTTTCGTGTCTCATTCCCTGTGAAACGTTAAGCTCCTAGAGTGCGGTACAAGCTGTGTCTAGGTCACGGTTGTCTGCCCAGTGACTAGCATAGAGCTTGATACAATAAGCTTTCAACAGATTTGTTAGTTGAATGAATAAATGCCGGAAGAGGGCTTAATTTACGTGGGACAGGCCCTGCCGAGAGTCTACGAAAACCACGCACGTACAAATATTCATTTGCTCTGAAGCAGCCATGCAGGCCCCAGCTGGACTCAGCCCGGTCTTTTGGGAATACCTAAACTGCCCGTGTCAGGCTTGGGATGAACGGTGAACGACTGTCCCGGGAAGACCCGCCGGCCATACTCACGTGGAAGCGACTCTCTAAGCCCGTGAAGTCCTTGAATCGTCGCGGGCTATGCGTCATCTACATACGCCGCGAGAAGAGGAGGGTCTACAGGCTGCCAGAATACTCAGTGACATCTCCTGCCGCTGGGGGCGGAGCTGCGGCTGGGTTCCTTTTGGATGGGACGTCTGTTGGCGTAGTGCCTAAGGCATTTGACTGCTAACAAGAAAACTAGCGGTTCAAATCCACTAGCCACTCCTCGGAAGGCAGCTTGGGCAATCTATTTCCGTAGTGATGCCGCCTCGGAAACCCAAGAAGGGGTCGCTCTGAGTCGGATCGTCTCCACGGCAGTGGGGTTGGTTTGGTTTGGTTTTATATCACAAATTTGTTTCGAATTATCCTTTGTGAAAACACAATCAGTCCCATGGCTTCGCCTTTCTTGTCCCCGCGCAAACTGTGAGGGACAGACACTAAGATGCTTTGAATAGAGAAAACGGAATGAGAAGCATCTTCCAATGTCTAGGACTCAATTTCCCTCCTCTTATCCTTTGGCTTGCTTTCTCTTTTTTCTTTTTCTAAATCAACTAATTTATTTAATTCAGAGTGGAAGACCCCGTTTTCGATTCTCATACCATTGCTAGTAACAGTAACTAATAATGATAACTGAAAAATCAAACACGATGCCGTCAAGTGGATTTCAACTCTAGTGACCCTATAGGACAGAGTAGAACTGCCCCATAGGGTTTCCAAGGCTGTATACTCTTTACGGAAGCAAACTGTCACATTTCTCCCGGGGAATAGCGGTGTGTGTGTGGGGTTTCTACTACTGACCTTTTACTTAGTAGCCAGCTGAACGCTTAATCACTTCCAGGGCTCCCTATTAATAATGATCAAATAGAAATAGAAAATATTTATTGAGCTGACATCTTGACATGATCTCATTTGATGTCCACATTTAAAAAAAAAAAATCATTTTAATGATTCAGGACCTGCATGAGGCTCTTGTTTAGTTTTGTAACTGGCAAGCAGTGCGCTGTACCTGTGTACATCTCTTTTGCACAATTTTTAAACTCTCATAATACAGGAATACATGTCAGTCAGGATCCTATCAGAAGACAGATGATACACTCAAAATGGTTTAACTAACAACAATTTAATAGAGTGTATTTACAGAGCTGTGGGTAGGGTTAAGAACCAACAATGTACAGTGGGGTGCTTAGAGCCTGGCAACATCAGGAAGTTGTTATTACCCTGAGGCTTGAAGAAACAAATGTTATCTGAGCTGAGCCACACAAGAGAGGCCTCTAAATAGGACAATGAAGGCACAGTTGTCCTATTAGAGGCCCTCTGATAAGATCTCTAGTTGGGGAGGAGAGGGTGTAAACACTCAACTCTCTCTCTCTTCTTACTGTCCAGGCTCTGTCAAACCCAATTGGAAGACTGATAGCGAGGAAGCTGGGGTCATATGCCAGGGCACACAGACAAAAGCCAGCTGAATGGTCTTTGTGTGTGTGTGTGTGTGTGTTAAAATGTATATAAAGAAATACCTGCCAGCCATTTTTACCTATACAATTCAGTGACCTTAATTACATTCACTATGTGTGCAACCGTTACCATTACCACTATTCATTTCCAGTTTTCCATCATCCTAAAGCTACTAATAAACTTTGATCTCTATGTATTTACTTATTCTAGATTTTTCATGTAAGTGGGATCATACAGTATCTGTCCTTTTGTATCTGACGTATTTCACTCAGCACAATGTTCCCAAGGTTCATCCATGCTGCAGCATGTATCAGAACTTCCTTTCTCTCTATGTGTACAGATGTACCACATTTTATTTATCCATTCATCTGTTAATGAACACTTGGATTGTTTCCATCTTTGGGCTATGGTGTATTAGTGTTTGTTTGAGTCTCTGTTTTTAATTATTTTGGGTATATTCCTAGAAATGGAATTGCTGAGTCATATGGTAATTGAAGAAGAACACGGCATCAGGATTGGAGGAAGACTCATTAACAACCTGCGATATGCAGATGACACAATCTTGCTTGCTGAAAGTGAAGATGACTTGAAGCATTTACAGATGAAGATTAAAGACTATAGTCTGCCGTATTGATTGCACCTCAACAGAAAGAAAAGGAAAATCTTCACAACTGGACCAATAAGCAGTGTCATGATAAATGGAGAAAAGACTGAAGTTGTCAAAAACTTCATATTACTTGGTTCCACAATCAACACCAGTGGAAGCAGCAGTCAACAAATCAGATGATGTACTTATTGTATTGGGCAAATCTGCTGCAAAAGACCTCTTTAAAGTGCTGAAGAGCAAAGATGTCTCTTTGAAGACTGAAGTGCACCTAACCCAAGCCATGATGTTTTCAATCACCTCATGTACATGTGAAAGCTGGACAATGAATAAGTAGGACCAAAGAAGAGTTGATGGTTTTGAGTTGTGGTGTAGGCAAAGAATACTGAAAGTACCACGGACTGTCAGAAGAACTAACAAATCTCTCCTGGAAGAAATGTAGCTAGAATGTCCCTTAGAAGTGAGAATGGCCAGACTTCGTCTCACCTACTTTGGTCCTGTTGTCAGAAGGGACCATTCCCTGGAGAAGGCTATCATGCTTGGCAAAGGGGAAGGCCCTCAACAAGATGGATTGACACAGTGGCTCTAACAACAGGCTCAAGTGTAGCAAAGATTGTGAGTGAGGCTGGCAAAGGACCAGGCAGTGTTTTGATCTGTTGTACATAGGGTTGCTATGAGTCCCAGCTGACTTGAAGGCACCTAACAACAAAAATATGGTAATTGCTTAACTTTCTGAGTAACTGCCAAACTGTTTTCCACACATTGCATTGTTTTACATTCCCACCAGCAGTGGAGGAAGGTTCCAATTTCTCCAATTCCTCATCAACACTTGTTATTTTCCATTTTTCTGATACTGGCTTCTAGGATGGCTAGGATGTCTTTTTAACAAGAGTCAGGCAACCAAGAAATGTTCAGAGTAAAAAAGTGGAAGTCTTTCTTCATTCTCGTCCTTCTTCTCATTCCATTCCTCTCCTTAGTGTAGGGCTGGGAGTAGAGTGAGGCAAATGAGGTGCCTAGGGTGGAAATTTTAAATGAGCATCTCCTTACATTTTGTGCCTAAGAAATTTCACTTATCTCACCCTAGTTCCTGCCCTGCCCTGAGCGAACTGTTATTATCTGTTTGGTATGAGTCGGGGCCGACTCGACGGCACATAACAACAACAACAACAACATGTAAGGTTCCAGGCTATTGAAACAAGTACTCTCTGGTTCTCTTCTGACAGAAGCCCCATATAGATCCTTGGCACCTGCGCACTCTTGGGTTTATTTCCCTCCAGGCACTCCCTGGCTTCTTCTCGTACCTTCTTTTCAGTTCCTTCTAGGAGAGTTAATTTGCTCAACTGTCTGTCCGTGTGGCCCTGTCTCATCCACATTTTAGCTCCCAGTGTGTCATAATGTTTCACGCCCCACATAGTAACTTCCAGGTTCGTTTCTCTCGTCTGGCTCCTTTCCTGACTGCGGTGCCTTATCTCCAGCTGTCTCTTGGATAAACGCAGCCTGCTTCAATGTCATCCAATCTCAGAGAGCAACCTCTTGTCCTGACTTCCCCCCTCTTTATGATAGGCCACTCTTCTCCATGCTTCCCTAACCTCTCCCCTTAACTTTATTAATGCAAATCTGATCTGTTTCACTGGCTTCCTGTTCCCTATGCCCCTCTCATTTGGTTCTGCATACTGCCACCAGATCTTAGTCTAATCAACACTGAAATCACATCCATAGGAATTCCAGAACACTTAATTGTGCTCATGTGGGACCTGTACATAAACCAAAAGGCAGTGGTTCAGACAGAAAAGGGGGATACTACATGGTTTACAATCCAGAGGCGTTCATGTCAGGGTTGTGTCCTTTCACCACACTTGTTCCATCCATATGTGGAGTAAATAATCTGAGAAGCTGGACTATATGAAGAAGAACACAGCATAAGGATTGGAGGAAGACTCATTAACAACCTGTGATATGCAGATGACACAACCTTTCTTGCTGAAAATGAGGAATACTTGAAACACTTACTGATGAAGATCAAAGACCACAGTCTTCAGTTTGAATTACATCTCAACGTAAAGAAAATAAACATCCTCACAACTGGCCCAATAAGCAACATCATGATAAATGGGGAAAAGATTGAAGTTGTCAAGGATTTTATTTTACTTGGACCCATGATCAATAGCCATGGAAGCAGCAATCAAAAAATTAAAAGGCATATTGCATTGGGCAAATTTGCTGCAAAAGACTTCCTTAAAGTGTTTAAAAGCAAAGACGTCACTTTGAAGACTAAGGTGCGCCTGACCCAAGCCATGGTCTTTTCAATAGCCTCATATGAGTGTGAGAGCTCGACAATGAATAAAGAAGACCACAGAATTGATGCTTTTGAATTGTGGTGTTGGTGGAGAATATTGAATGTACCATGGACTGCTACAAAAACGAACAAATCGGTCTTGGAGGAAGTACAGCTGAATGCTCTTTAAAAGCAAGAATGACCAGACTTCATTTCTTTTACTTTGGTCGTGTTGTCAGAGGGGACCAAGCCCTAGAGAAGGATATCATGCTCGGTAGAGCCAAGGGTCAGCGAAAGATCGACAAACACTCTGAGATCGATTGACACAGTGTCTGCAACGATGGGCCAAACTGTAGCAACAATTGTGAGGCTGGCACAGGCCTGGGCAGCATTTTGTTCTGTTGTGCATAAGGCCACTATAAGTCAGAACCGACTTGATGGCACCTAACAACAAGAACAGTGAAATATGTGTCATAAATTCTCACCCACATAGTAGTTATAATTCCATTTGAGAATGAGTTTTGTTTATTATGTTAAGGAGACAGTAATAGTGTAATGTGTATTTTACATCAATCTCCTTTTGAGATATGAAAAAGCATGATTAAGCAAGCAGAAAGACAAGCAGAGTTGGGGGAAGAAAGATGCCACACCGTGTGAAGATCATCTCGGAACAGAGCAATGAGGACCTTCCTTCAGAGCCAACAGGAAGAGAAAGACTTCCCATAGAGTCAATGCCCCAGATTTGGACTTTCAGCCTCCTAAACTGTGAGAAAATAAGTTTCTGTTGGTTAAAGATAAAAATAAATAAATACATAAATCACACCAGTAGAGGTGGGGGTGGGGACTGCATCCATACAATTTTCTCTGACCGTGTAACCTAAACTCTCCCACTGATGAACTATCAAAAGTAAATCCCAGGATATAGAGCACATTTCCATGAATTTGATAAATAGAAAGGGTCTTCCGGAGTTCAGAAAATACTGAAACAAAAGGAATGACTAGATTCGGGATTTTAACCAGACTGGTACTATAACAAGGAGGCCATTGTGGCTGGAGGGGTGTCAGTGGGATTTTAGCTGCTTCTGGTGGATTTTTTTTTCTGTCACTGCTTTGGTAGAAAGGGAACGAACACATCTGTGACACAATAATGGAAAATAATTGCAAACAAAGTTTGACTTTATAAAGAACTTGGCACCACAGTGCATATCTAATTCATGTAAAAAGGAATAAAATGTGCATCAAAAGTAAAGTGGAATTAGGGAATAACATAACTTGTTGAATTAAATAGTCTTTTTTTCCTGTTAAATGACTAGAAGTTTCTTGGCTAAAAATTTTATTATTTGCCATATTGTAGTCAATATAACCTATTTGTTAGTCAGTCTCGTTTAGATGGACCTTATCTGAAAGCAAAGAATACCAGAAAGATGTTTACTTATGTTTTATTGGCTATACAAAAGCATTTGATTGTGTGGATCATAACAAATTATGGACAACATTGGGAAGAATGGGAACTCCAGAACACTTGATTGTACTCATGAGGAACCTGTACATAGATCAGGAGGCTGTTGTTCGAACAGAACAAGGCAATACTGCATGGTTCAAAATCAAGAAGGGAGTGTGTCAAGGTTGTATCCTTTCACCATACTTATTCAACTTGTATGCTAAACAAATAATCCGAGAAACTGGATTATATGAAGAAGACTGTGGTATCAGGATTGGAGGAAGACTCATTAACAATCTGTGATATGCAGACAACACATCTTTGCTTGCTGAAAGTGAGGATGACTTGAAGCACTTACTGATGAAGATTAAAGACTACAGTCTGCAGTATGGATTACACCTCAATATAAAGAAAATAAAAATCTTCACAATTGGTACAAAAAACCAGCTTCATGATGAATGGAGGAAAGATTGACATTGTGAAGGACTTCATGTTACTTGGTTCTACAGTCAACACCAATGGAAGCAGCAGTCAAGACATCAGATGATGTATTGCATTGGGCAAATCTGCTGCAAAAGACCTCTTTCAAGTGATGAAAAGCAAAGATGTCTCCTTGAAGATTAAGATGCGCCTAACCCAACCCATGGTATTTTCAATCACCTCTTATGCATGTGAGAGCTGGACAATGAATAAGGAAGACTGAAGAAGAGTTGATGCTTTTGAGTTGTGGTGTTGGAGAAGAATGCTAAGAGTACCGTGGTCTGCTAAAAGGACTAACAAATCTGTCCTAGAAGAAGAGCAGCTGGAATTCTCCTTGGAAGTGAGAATGGCCAGACTTCATCTCACCTACTTTGGTCATATTGTCAAAAGGAACCATTCCCTGGAGAAGGATGTCATGCTTGGTAAAATGGAGGGTCAACGAAGAAGGGGAAGGCCCTTAATGAGAGGGATTGACACGGTGGCTGCAGCGATGGGCTCAAGTATAACAAGGATCACGAGGCTGGCACAGGACCAGGCAGTGTTTCCTTCTGCAGTGCATAGGGTTGCTATGAGTTGGAGACGACTCCATGGTACCTAACAATAACAATAACAATCAATATTTATTTGAAGCAGCTCTAACTGTATGCTGGTCTTCAACACCCCTTCCCCTTACTTTCTGATCCTGTCTCCCTCCTCTCCTCCAGCTACATCGATTTCTTTGCTCTGGCGGCATAGTGAGTAACACATTTGGCTGCAAAACCACCAGCTGCTCCACAGGAGAAAGATAAAGCAATCTATTTCCATAAGGATTCACAGCCTTGGAAACCCAGTGGAGGTCACCGTGAGTCAGAATCAACTGGAAGGCAGTGGGTGTTTTTTTTTCTTTTTTCCTGCTATAGTCTTTGTGCTTGCTGTCTCCTCCATCTGCTCTTTCTCTCAGATCTGCATCATTTGAATCCTTCATCTCCTTCAGTTCTTGACTAAAAGTCAACTTTTCAGTAAGGCCTTTTTTTATAATAAAAAGGAACACCGCTTGCACTCTTTTTTCCTTTTCATAGCACTTATTTCTACAACCTCTGGTAGCATAGTGCCTAAGGCACTTGACTGCTAACCTGGTAGGCTAGCAGTTCCAACCCACCAGCCACTCCTTGGAAGGAAGGTTTGGCAATTTATTTCCTTAGTGATACTGCCTCAGGAAACTCAAGGAGGGGTCATGATGAGTTGGGTCCGATTCAACAACAGTAACAACACTTACTTCTAATGTTTTACACATTTTACCTATTTTGTTAGTCGGTCTTCTTGTTTAGAACATAAGCTCCATCACAGCAGGGATTTTTCTTTTTTTTTTCCCCCCCTACTACTGTATCGCCAGAGCCTGGCATATACTTGAATGACTTTTGTGCATTCCACTGCCCATTAAAAAGAGCAGAGGCTTTCTTCTTTAATTTATCCATAATTATCAGGCTCTTATTGAGAGACAAGCACTGCCTTAGGCACCAGAATACAAAGATTATAAATAGAGCAAAGCCCCTCCCTTCTAGGAACTCACAGTACAGTGGGAGAAACAGTGAAACAGATTACCGCAGTGAGTTAAAGTCATAACACAAGTAGGCATGATGTGCTCTGGGTTCACTAATGAAACACGTCTCTCTGCTTGGCAAGATCAGGGGGATTGAAGGATGCTTAAGAGCTGGTGTGAGCTCTCACACAGCCTCCCACCTAAACACGTACATGGGGTGGGAAGACGAGGGGGCAGAAAGCCAAGAGGCCCTAAAACCGAAAAACTCAAACCCATTGCCCTCAAGTCAAATCCGACTCATAGTGACCCTATAGGACAGAGTAGAACTGTCCCATAGGGTTTCCAAGGATGTAACCTCCAAGGGAACCCCAGAAACCTACTGCCATCAAGTCGGTTCCGAGTCATACCGACCCGGATTGGGTTTCCGAGGCGGGAAATCTTTACGGAAGTAGAGCGCCCCGTCTTCCTTCCGTGATGGATGGTGGGTTTGAATCGCCCACTTTCTAGTTAGTAGTCAAATGCCTTAGGCACTGTGCCACCAGAACTACTCAATCTTTAAGGAAACAGACTGCCAATTCCGCACAGCGGCTGGTGGGTTCGAAGCGCCGATCTTTCTATTACCAGCCAAGCGCTTAACCACTGTGTCACCAGGGCTCCTTTTAAAAAAAAAAAAAGCTCTGTAGCGTAGTGCCTAAGGCATTTGACTATTAACCAGAACAGAAGGCTGGAGGTTCAGCTGCTTAAGAGGCTCTAAACCAGGTGCTAAGTAGCTGGAGGAGAAGCGAGACGCACCCCCAGTGACGTCACCGAGCGGTCCTCCCTTGAATTTTCGCGCGAGCCCTGGCTCCGGCGCCTCCCGGAGGTGGAGCCTCGGGCTCATCATGGCGGATGGTGGCGGGGCTCCAGCTTCTACCTCTGTGAGTGTTGTTCTCTGTTCCTTGCCCCCTTTTTTTGTCTGTCCTAGATTTTCCTTCTTTTCCTGTTCCGTTTGCCTTGCCCCTCTGGCCTTGACTCCCCTCGCCGCGCCCGGGTGGGGACCTGTGAGGCCGTTCCTACACTCCTTAATGGTTCTGCCTACGAATATACATACATATATATATATATATACGAATATGGGAGCTCTGGTAGCATAGTGGCTAAGACACTTGCCTGCTAACCAGACGGCTGGCGGTTCAAACCCACCAGCCACTCCTCGGAAGGAAGGTTGGGCAATCCTACTTCCGTAGTGATACTGCCTCGGAAACCCAAGGAGGGGTCGCTATGAGTCGGGGCCGACTCGACGGCACATAACAACAACAACAACATATACGAATATATACGGCGCCCGCTGTGAGCGTTAAATCAGTATCAGTTCTCGCTTTAGGGTTCCAGGCTTGCGAGGAAACCGAAAGTAGTCTAATGAGGGAAATAGAAGACTTGGGTTCCTGGAGGCAGCTGTGGGGGTGTTGGGTAACTTAATCAGGAGAACTTCTGAGACTGGAAGGGGCGCTGAAAGCGGTTTCAAGAGCTGGCGTCTTTGAAAAACTCGAAGTTCAATTGAGTGGTGGTGGAGCTGAGAGTCTTGCAAGTCTCGCTAAACAGCGGCTTGAACCTGAGGATGAGATAGCTGAGAGTTGAAGGGCCTTAACCAGAAGAGTGATAGGTTGAGATTTGGATTTTAGTCTCCTGTGGTGGTGGCAATGTAGAGAGTGGGCTGGAGGGTACCAGCCTGAAAGCTGTGGTTGAAATGAAGTGAGAAGTAACGGTGACGTTCCACAGGTGAAGACAGATATTAAAGATGTTATTGTTATGTGCCATCGAGTGGACCCAACTCGTAGTGACCCCTCCTTGGGTTTCTGAGGCGATA
Organism: Orycteropus afer afer; assembly: GCF_000298275.1. NCBI lineage: Eukaryota > Metazoa > Chordata > Mammalia > Tubulidentata > Orycteropodidae > Orycteropus > Orycteropus afer. The sequence goes on from NW_006921917.1 coordinate 2,022,560, forward strand.
TCTCTATGGAAGTAGGTTGCCCAACCTTCCTTCCGAGGAGTAGCTGATGGGTTTGAACCACCAGCCTTCTGGTTAGTAGTCAAGTGCCTTAGGCACTATGCTAGCAGAGCTCCTAGATTTTAAAGATACTGAGGTCAAAACAAAAGGACTTGGGGCCTGCGTGGGAAAACCAAGGAATTAGGAAGGATATCCAGATTTCAAGACAGAACAATTTTGTTGAGGGTAGTATTTGCTCAGTTAGTAAGAATTGAAATAGCAGTACACATATATGTGTGTGTGTATAGTTGTTTTGAGAATATACGCAGCAAAACATTCACCGATTCAGCAGTGTCTACATGTAAGGTTCAGGCACATTGATCACATTCTTTGAGTTGTGCATCCTTTCTTACCCTCCCTTTCTGAGTTGTTCCTCCCCAATTAACATAAATTCACTGCCCCCTAAGTTCCTATCTAATCTTTCCAGTTGCTGTTGTCCATTTGATCTCATAAATAGTTTTTTTTTTTTTTTTAAATCTCAGTTAGTTATATATAATGGCACCCATGTGTCTATAATCTCTAGCAAACATATAAAGATGATTCATGTTTTCCTTAGGGAGCCCACATTTTAACTGAAAAGACAGAACAGGAGACAAATCTAATGGGCTTAAATCTTACATGCATTTAGTTTATGGGAATTCAGATATATATATATTTGACTTAAAAAATGGCAGTAATTAAAAGCTATATTTTGTTCTTTTTATATACTGCCTGTTACTGGACACATTCACATATACATATTACTGTACAATACTATGTCCTATTCTTTAAGGGCCATTTAGAGTATTTTTTTCAAGGATGATTTTGACCATTCCTGCTTGTCAACTTGCTGGCTTTAGAACCAGACCCCATATACAATAGGAAACAGCTATACACAGTGATAATTGCTCTTAATAGAGGTATGTGCAAAGTGCTATGAGAGTTCCAAGGAAAGAGCAGCTCAATCTGCCCAAGATGAGCAAAAGTGGGGTCCACAGTGGAATATAAATTCTGATTGGGCATTTTAAGGATTGGTGCAGATTTTCACAAGTGCCCTTCAAACACAACCCCAATCTGTCACTTACATGTTTCTATGATGCTGAATAGGTTTCAGCAGAGGTTCCTAGAAAGAAAGGCCTGTCAATCTATTTCTGAAAATCAGCCAATGGAAAAAACCCTATGTATCACAACGATCCGGTCCCCTTGTGCATGGGGTCACCATGAGATGGGGACTGACTTGGTGACAACTAACAACAACAAGTTTATTAGGCAGAGAAGGAGGCAAGATCAAAGCTGAAGGGCCAGCTGTCTAAGGTGACTGCGTGATTAGACTAGCACTTTAAAGATTTCTTCCAATTCTAAACTCCTTTACTTTTAATCTTCGTCTCATGCGCCCTCTCGTTTTGTTTTTTCCCTCCTGTTACTTTTAGTCCCAAACATTTGCTTTGTGGACAGGATGGTCATGAAGATATTTTAACCAGATTCTCTTTTCTCAGGAGAAAGCCTGGCTTGAGGCTGCCCAGGCCTTCATACAAGAGACTCTGTGTCCGCCTGGCAAGGAGCCTGATGTCCAGTTGACTCAGTTGGTGATTGATTGTGTGAAGACAGTTTGGTTGTCCGAGGGAAGGAACCAGGGTCTTCCTTTGCCCCTCAGCTATAGGTAAGGAGGGGCAGGGATGGGAAGAGGTTGAATTTAAAAAAAAAAAAACCACCACTTTTACTGTGATTTGGGTGAAATTTTACAAAGCAAATGTGTTTTACATTCAACATTTCGTACACAGTATGCGTCATGGCACCAATTACAATCCCCACAATGGAATAGCTCTCTATTTCTCCCCTATGCTTACCCTTCTCTGTGTATCTTTCCTGCCTATGCATTCCTACCTCCTTAGCTTTCTCCCTATGCAACTCTCCCATGGTTGAATGATTTAAGGAATACATCTCCCTGGTGTAGGTATTTCACTCATAGGCCTGTCTATTGTTTGGCTGAGAGTTAAACTATAGGAGTGAGTCCAGGCCTGAAGGGTGACTAGGGGCTGTAGTCTCAGGGGTTTCACCAGTCTCTATCTGACCAATAATCCTGGTTGTTTTTGAATTTTGTTCCACATTTTTTTTCTCTCACTCTATCCAGGGTCTCTAATTTTAATCCCTTTCCAAGTGGTTGGCATTGGTAGCTGGGCACCATCCAGTTCTTCTGGTCTCAGGGTCATGTAGATGAGGTTCCCATGGTCCAGTAATCCTTTGGACTAATTGTTCCCATGTGTCTTTGATTTTCTTCACTCTTCTTTGTTCTGGATGAGGAGAGACCAATAGCTGCATCTTAGATGGCTGCTTGCAAGCTTTCAAGGCCCTAGTCACTAGTCACCAAAGTAGGATATAGAAAAGTTTTTGTGTACTGTGTTGTGCTAATAGAGCTTAATGTCCCCTGTAACCGTGGGCCCAAGCCCACATGCCCAGTGACTTACTTCTTCAGATGTTTAGTTGTAGCTAAGAAGTTATCCTAACTTTGTCCCTTTCTAGCTCTATAATGCAAATGGACATTTTTATAGCACATACAAATGCATATGTAGGGATATTGTCTGCCAAACCTGTATATGGTCCTGAATTTATTCCTGTTTGCCTACCCATGGATTTGAGTTTTAAAAGGAAGTATCTTGCCTTAGTTATCTAGTGCTGCTATAACAGAAATACCAGAATCGAGTGACTTCAATGAACAGAAATTTATTTTCTCACCGTTTAGGAGGCTGGAAATCCAAATTCAAGGCTGTGGCTCTACCAGAAGGTTTTCGCTCTCTTTTTCGCTTGCTCTCTATCCCCTCTGGGGGATGTCCTTGGCTCGTTTTCAGCTTCTGTTCCTTGATTCCTTGGTGATCTTCATGTGGCTTGGCATCTATCTTCTTCTACGTCTGTTGCTTAATCTGTTCTTTTATATCTCAAAAGGTTGGTTTGAGACACACCCTGCACTCATGTTGCACTGACCGCGCTGCGAGTCAGTTCCATCTGATCGTGACCCTGTGTCCAACAGAACGAACCGCTGCCAGTCCTGCTCCGTCCTCACAGTTGTGCTTGAGCCATTGTCACAGCCACTGTATCGATCCCTGTCTTGTTGGGAGCCTTCCCCTTGTTTGCTGATCCTTTACTTTACCAAGCGTAATATCCTTTCCAGGGACAGATCCCTTTTGTTAACATGAGCAAAGTGCAATAGACAAAGTATGACCATTCTCGCTTCTAAGTTGCATTCTGGCTGTACTTCTTCCAAGACAGATTTGTTTGTTCTTCTTGTAGTCTGTGGTATTTTCAATATTTTTTAAACAATACTATATATTACCATATTGACAAAACAAATAAAACCCATTCCTAAATGGGATTATAGCCACAGGTACAGGGGTTAGGATTTATAACACATGTTTGAGGGGACACAATTCAATCTATAACATAACTGTAGTTAGAAAAAAAAACAAACAAAACCCACTGCCATCGAGTCAGTTCGAACTCAGTGACCTATAGAACAGAGTAGAATTGCCTGATAGGGTTTCCAAAGCTGTAAATCTTTATGGAAGCTGATTGCCTATCTTTTCTTGTGGACTGGCTGATATGTTCAAACTGCTAACCTCTTGATAGGCTTTAATCACAGCACCACCAGAGCTCCTTGTTGTTAGAAAAAGGGGGAGTGAAAAGAGTGAGGGAAACTTGCTGAGGGGAGTTCAGGGTGGTCTAAACATACCTCTTTCTGCCAAACTTTCCTATTTGCCATCAAGCTCCTTTCTTCTTAAATCTCTCCTGAATTGGCTCATGCCATGAATAGAGGAAAAAAGAAGAGAGAAAAATAAAAAGGAAATTTGGAAAAACAGCTCTCAAAGGGAAGAGATAGCTGGTATTATCTTCATTTGTGTATTAGGAAACTAAGATACAGAGAGATTACATGACTTCAGCAAGTACAGATAGTTATGTTTAAGAACTGAGTTTAGGTTCTTCTGAGGGTGTTTTTCTTTCTTTTTTTTTTTTTTTTAAACTATACTGCCATTTCCTAAACTATTCTAGGCAATGTGAAAAAGTACCACAGAAAAGGATTCTATGGCCAAAAGAGTTTGAGAAACATTGGGTACATAACCTTCTCTAGGACAGTCATAAAGCTCATTAACATCTTCAAGGCTTTGAAAAGTCCTGCAAAAGAAACCTATAACCACTATCTTGTATATGAGATATATCATTCCCATGAATATCTTTATATTTTAAAGATATCTTATACGTGGCATCAATCTCTAAGCAATGTACAGTAGAGTTTTGCATACCTTTAGACTTTATATAAATGGTACCATAGCTTACATAGTCTCTGTATTTGCGTTTGTGCTTAACATTATATTTTTGTGATTTATTCATATTACACATATGATTGTAGTTTGTTTATTTTAACTGCTGTATAGTATTCCATTATGTGAATATACACATCACAGTTTATCCTTTTAAAAATAAAAAAGCTGGAAATCTGTCAAGCTTTGTTTAATTTGTTATTTCCCAAGCTACTTGAGCACAGAGTACTTTTTTTCCTTAGCATTCTTTAACGTGCTTATGGCAGTGTGGGAAACACAACATTCAACCAGGCTGCCTGTCTTAGTCAGTAAAGGCAAGGGATCTTTGGTGAGGAAACAGCTTAATTGTATTCCATGTTATCCAAAACATCATTTTCATAATTCTCTGTAGTTTTCTCGTTCATGGACTTGGTTATAAACCAGTGGTACTTGTTCCCAGAATGTAAATCAACATATTTCCTTCATTGAGAAGGCCTTGCCTGCGAAAAGGATCAACTGAAGTAAATAATGTGCTTAGTGATATTGTGTATACCCATGTACTTACGCTAATTTTTTAAAAACCTTAATATTTTTCTACATCCATATTTGTATCAGTCCTTTTTTCAATAAGAAATGAAAAGTTACAGATTTAGTGAAGTTACCTAAGTACTCTGTTCTGATCAAATTCTTCCTTATCCCCTCCCCAGCGGTCACCATTGTCCTCAAGGAAAGTGTAGGCTCATAGAGAGTGCACACCATCAACCTTATTAGTGATTTCACATTGATCCCCAGTGGAGTTGTACCAGTTTATACACGTACCAGCATACACCTGTATCTTCAGCCTTTGCTAAATCTGGTATTTACCATGTTAAATTTTTTTTTCCCTATTTAATAAACCAAACCAAACTCACTGCCATTGAGTAGCATCCGACTCACAGTGACCCCTTCTTGGGTTTCCGAGGCGGTGTCACTACAGAAGTAGATTGCCCAACTTTCCTTCTGAGGAGTGGCTAGTGGGTTTGAACCACTAGCCTTCTTGTTAGCAGTCAAATGCCTTAGGCACTATACCACCAGAGCTCCCACCCTACTTAATAGTAAGTGATATTTTGTTACTTTAATTTCACAGTAATTTCTAAGGGCCTTTTTTTTTCTTCTATTTAACTCTTCTTGTTTTACTCCATTGGACTGTTTTTCCTCTCTTTTCCTACAATTTTCATTCATGTCTGTAACTCTTAAGATTAAATTCATAGAAACGTCTTTTGAAAATGATCCTGCCAATGTCAGAAAAGCCCTGAGACAGGAGAGCTATCTATCAACTATTCTTAGTGCAGGGAATTGTGATTCCTATGGTCTCTATTACAGCGAGGTTAGAGTCTCCTGCAGATGAATTGAGTGTGGCCTAGTGCCCTCAGTGATCAAAGTCTAAAGGAAAGAAGATCCATATCTCAAAATTCTAGCATCATTGGAATAATTGAAAAGTGGTAAGCATTTTTTGGGAAACTTAAGAGTCTTTTAAATTTTCTTATTATTCAAGATAAATATGAAATACACCTACTTCTCACTTATCGAGTATCTCATTATCTGACATTATGCATTCATGACAATAGTAAACAGCCTGTCAGACTATTTTTCACATCAGTGATATACATCTAGCAGTAATGAAAGCCAAGGTGCAAGGCAAGAGTAATGCTGACTGTAATGGTTACGGTAATGTGTCAACTTGGCTGGCCCATGATTCTCAGTGGTTTGGGAGTTATGTAATAATGTAATCATCCTCCATTTTTACATAATAACCTGGTCTTTGAAACCTAACAATGTCCATAATTGAAGAATGGGTATAGAAAGATAGAACAATAGGAGGAGTCCATAAAGAATGATGGGTAAAGGTAAAAATGGAGATTATTTGACAGATATAAAAATATTTTCACTCACTTATTTTTTGTTTACTTTCATTGATTGCCTGCTGTGTGCCAGGCATTGTGGTATGCCTTGAAAGTTAACAATGATAAATGCTGAGGATTGAAATGCTTATTTATCTTCAGTTTCCTGACCTAGACTCTGAAGGATCTAGGGAAAGGATCCCTATCCTTACTCTTTTCTGTCCTGAGGCTATCTAAGATAAAGAGACCATTCTCTGTTTTTCCTGGACCTTTAGAAAAGTAGGAAAACACAGTAAGGGAGCATGGACTTAGGAGTGAGACACACCAAGCTTTGCTGCCTGTGCTGCTGCGTATTATTTGTATATATTTGATTGTGATATTATTTGTATCAACCTCTCTGAGTTCCCCATTGGTGATGGTTACAGGGTTCTTTTTTTTTTTTTTTTTTGAAGATTAACTGCAATATTGGGCATGAATGGACCCAGTAGAGTGCAGTACAAATAGCGGGGGCTCAATACATACTCGTTTCTTTCTTTGTTTTTTATCATCTCCAAAACTGTTTGGGAAGGAATGAGAACATATCCAGAAGGAGGTGGCCATCTAGAACACGTGCCCGATCTTTAATACTAATGTGGCTAATGCCCGTAGGTATGAAATTCAGATTAACTGTGATGTTTTGTAACTCTGTTCTCTTTCTTTTCCACTCAAAAACATTATAGGAGTTGTGTTTTTTCCTAGTGCTGCTGTAACAGAAATACCCCAAGTAGGTGGCTTTAAACAACAGAAATTTATTTTCTCACAGTTTAGGAGGCCAGAAGTTTGAATCCAGGGCATCTCTGTCAGCTCTGGGTGAAGCCCTTTGATTCTTTCAGTATCTCTTAGCCCTGGTTTCTCTTGGTTCCTTGGCAACCTTCACATGTCATCTGCCTTCCCTGTTTGTGCTTGCTTGTCTCTGTGTCTATGTTGTTGTTGTTAGGTGCTGTGGAGTCAGCTCCAACTCAGAGTGACCCTGTGCACAACAGAACAAAACACTGCCTGGTCCTATGCCAGCCTCACAATCCTTGCTATACCTGAGCCCATTGTTGTACCACAGTGTCAATCCATCTCGTTGAGGGCCTTCCCCTTTTCCGCTGACTCTCCACTTTACCAAGCATGATATCCTTCTCCAGTGAAAGGTCCCTTCTGACAACATGACCAATGTAGGTGAGGGTATACAAAAAGCCCATTGGCATCGAGTCATGATGACCATATAGGACAGAGAAGAACTGCTCCATAGGGTTTCCAAGGCTGTAATCTTTATGGAAGCAGACAGCCACATCTTTCTCCAGTAGAGCAGCTGGTGGGTTTGAATCTTATATGCAGCTGAGCATATAACCACTGAGCCACCAGGGCTCCTTTCCATAGGTGTAGGGGATAGATTTCCCACACATATTTTTGAGGGGCACAATTCAGCCCAAAACAGTGCCAGTGAGAAATAAAGTATTATAAAAATGTGAATCTGTCACAACTTTGATGATTTAATTATTATTTGTATCACATTATCTGTGACACACCTTACAGTTGTTAGTGACACAGCAGTATTGCAACATTTTGTTTAACAGTTGCTGATCTAAAACATCCTATTGAGATTTGGAAATTCTCTTGATACTAACTGCCCCCTCAGCCTCAGCTTTCCAGCTGATCTCTAGTACTATCGTGATATTCTAGACTGGAAAGGAAATCTGGTTGGGGCCATTGTGGTTGACCCATTAGTCAGATGCTGAAGTGGCCCTTTTGGAGTTTTCCGTGGAGATGAGAGCTGAGATGCTTTCGGGAGAGCAGTTTGTGGTATCTGTACTGCGTTCTCCCCATACACACACTCTCAGCCTCCGCTTTTTTTTTTTTTTTAAAGCATTTAAAACTTTTTATTGAAGTGTAATATATGTACAGAGAAGTGCATGTGAATAGAACAACTTGATGGAATTTTCACCAGCTGAACACACCCGTGTAATCATCACCCAAATCGAGAAATGGAAAATGACCAGTTCCCCAGAAACCCTTCTTATGCCCTCTCCCAGTCATCATCCTCCTACCAAGGGTAAGCACTATCCTAACTTTTAATACCATAGATGGATTTTGTCTGTTTTTCTGCTTTTAGATGTGGATTCCTACAATACACACTCTCAATAATGATAATAATAATAATAATAATAATAATTGTGTTTTATCTCAGCTTCTTCTTACCTTCTTATTTCATTTTCTGGGGTCCTCCCTGAAACCGTTTTGTTCAAGATACCAGTTGGCACACACTTTCTTCTTGCTTTCCCTAGTTACTACCTACCTAGCCTTTGGACCCAGACTCCATCCTCATTTTCTTAGCTCTTTACCCACAGTTTGGCCCCTTCATCCAGTCAAACTAGTCATCCCCTAGTCCATGTTGACACCAGCACCAGCTTTCTTTAGGCGATTTGTTGGGGTTGAGGGTAACCTCCCAGGCTTAGACCACTTTGCAGAACCTCTGTTCCCTTCACTTTACAGCTTTGTCTCAGTGCAGGACCTCAGGGCCCACCAGTGCCTCCCGTGCTGCAGCCATCTGTCCTGGAGCAGTAGTGCATACCAAGCTTGGGCACAAAAGGCCGGACCAGATGGGGTCGCTCTACCCCGGGAGCGACTATTACTTTTAGGGACACTAACAGATCTATCGGGGGACTTGGAACAAGAGCACAAGGATGGAAGCCTGTATGTGAGAGATAACACCGGTATTCTGGGCTGTGAGGTGAGTGGGAAGGCGGAATCAGATGCCTCAGATCTTAAAGAGAATGGTGTCTAGGGAACAAAGCAATGAAGTCTCATGGAGTAAAGGGGGGGAAGAGGTAGATTGGATGCAGGGGTTCTGGTTAACTCTTGACCTTGGTCTTTTCTAGCTCATAGATCTGGACCTTTCTTGGTTGGGCCACCTATTCCTTTTCCGCAGTTGGAGTTACCTCCCTCCTGCTAGGTGGGATTCCTCGGGGGAAGGGCATTTGGAACTCTGGGGTGCCCCCGTGCCAGTGTTCCCCTTGACCATCAGTCCTGGCCCTGCTTCACCTACTCCTGTCCTCTACCCAGAGACTGCTTCCCGCCTGCTCAGGCACAGGTAAGTCTTCCCCCTCTAGGGGTACAAGGAACGCTATGAAACTTAGAAGATGCTGGTAACTCAGCAGAAGGAGGGGAAAAAAGGATATTGATAGTAATACAGATGGAGTGTTCTAAATCAAAACAACTACAGGGCTTCCCAGAATGTTAAGAGCAAGGCTCTTCAAGGGAAATATGCCTTATCTAAGAGCCAGGAGAGTTAGAAGGAAGCTTTTAGAATAACAGCTTTAGGCTATGAAAATTTTACATCACTGTCAGACTATTCTTTATATAAGGAGGGAAAACATTTGTAGGGAAAAAAAGAAAATTAAAAATAACTTCTCTCTCTTCTTCCGGCTCTAGAAGCAGGCTCAGAGACGTGCAGCCAAACCTGGCTGGGGAGCTGGTTCGATTGAGTGCTCTGGTGAGCAGCCACAGGAAGACGTATTTTGTGTTGTGTCTTGGCGATTCATCCCCAGCTGTCAGCCATGTGTCCATTGTTGTACAGGTGAGGATTGGGGTCGATTAAGGGCCATGGAGATGTGAAAGGGGTGTTAGAACTCTTAACAGAAAAGACAGCATAAGAGGGAGAACTACATAGGAAGGGAAGACAACTGAGAAAAGGGTTGTTCTCTGGAACAATGTATTGGTAGACTCACAGTGAGGGGTAAAAGTGGTGGTGAGGCAGGACTCAGGGGACAGGCATTCTGGTTCTAGTATTCAGACTGGAAGGGAAGGCTCTCAGTGTGAATGAAGAAGGGGGTGAGATACTGGAGGTCCTAGTGAGAGATCAGAATGTAAGTTTAAAGAGTATATATAAGGTGAAAGGGGTGGAGAGTGGAAGCATCAGTATTCATCCATTCATCAAACTGTTATTAACTGCTTGCTTTTGGCAAAATAGTAACATTTGTTATTGTTGGTTGCTGTCACCCTTTGCCACCCCGTGTGCAGAATTTTTAAAGCTTCTCCATAGAGTTTTTAAAGCTGTGGCCTTTCAGAAGCAGACCATCAGGCCTGTCTTCTGAGGTGCCTCTGGGTGGGTTCAAACTGCCAGCCTTTTGGCTAGAAGATGACCATTTGTTATGGATTGAATTGTGTCCCCAAAAACAGGTTTTGTAAATCCTAACCCCTGTTATCTGTGGTTATAATCCCATTTGGGAATGGGTTGTCTTTGTTTACATTAGCAAGGCAGTCTTAACGTAGGGTATGTCTTAAGTCGGTCTCTCCTGAGATATGAAAGAGCAGTTTGAATAAGCAAGCAAGCAGAGAGAAGGGGGAAGACAGATGTCAGACCACGTGAGATCTCCAAGGAACTGAGAAATGGAAGCTGAAAGGAGACAAGGACTATCCTCTAAAGCTGCCAGAGAAAATGCCTTCTCCTAGAGCTGGGCCATGAATTGGGACTTCTCGCCTCCTAAACTGTGATGAAATGAGTTTTGTCAGAGCCACCCACTTGTGGTGTTTCTGTAATAGCAGCACTCGATAACTAAGAAAGCACTTAATAGTTTCTACCACCCAGGGACCTTAACAAGGTACTTGTAATACCTTACGATGAGGTGTGAAGTCCAAAGTCTGATTGGTGCTCCTCAGCTGGTTTTAGAGTAGAAATAGAGGTCTAGGAAATTGAGCGTGAGAGACTGTGAAGTTCCGGTGCCTTGAGTCGTCAGTGTGTTTGGAAGCCCTGAGAATGGCAGCAGGGATGTGTTACTCCTGTGGGAGGGGCACGCTCTGGAAGATCGTTACGTTTATGAGCAGTCTCTTCCTTGAAATTTTCCTCCTCCTCCGTAAATTTCTTCAGCAGCCTCCCTGCAGTCTTCCTTCTCCAGTCCGCACTATACCTTGCTGTCAGATTGTTATCTCCGTTGTCTTACTCTGTTTCTCATTTGCCTGTGAGGTCTTCTGCATGACATTTCTGAGTTTCATTTTTCTTTCTTTTTCCCTTATCTCAGCTCTTCCATTTTGTCTCCAGCACCTCCCAAGATGTTGCCTCTTCTCCATCCTGGCCAGTGTTCTCCCAGCCCCCAAATCATGTCTTTCTCATTCTGAGTTCTGAGTATTGCTATATCGTTGTCTCCTGTTTCTTCTCTCCACTTTAACAACAAGATATGTTCTTCAGGACCCTGTTCAAGTGCCACTTCTTTCACTAGACCATCCTGCTCATGCCAATGTATCCTAATCTTGCCTTTTCTGAAACCTTACTAAATAAGTATTGTTTCTTACACTTAATCATATATGGCTCCACATTATTTTGTAGCTTTGTGCTTGTGTTTTCCAGTGGTTTGAAATATATTAGAAAGAAGGGAACCGTTTATTGTAGTTCCCTTAACATCTACCCCAGGAGCTCTGGTAGCATAGTGCCTAAGGCACTTGACTGCTAACCAGAAGGCTGGCGGTTCAAACCCACCAGCCACTCCTTGGAAGGAAGATGGGGCAATCTACTTCCGTAGTGATACTGCCTCAGAAACCCAAGGAAGGGTCGCTATGAGTCAGGTCCGACTCGATGGCACATAACAACAACAACAACATGTACCCAATACATTACTGATTTAAATAAATGAAGCTTGGTTGTATGTTATGGGATACGGATAAGGGAAATGCTGAAAAGGGTATAATTTTTCTCATTGGAGGAAATTCTAGGGATGGTTTATGTCTTGGGAGAGGGTTTAGGAAAGATTTGGAATCTTTCTTCTGAGAGGAGTTCTGTGGCTTGAGATTAATTGGCAAACAGATGATGGAGAGGCAGGGGGCAAACTGTGAGGAGCAGAGTCTTTGAGGTCAAATCCTGATGGAAGGGGACTCTGGCAGAGGGACAGCTTCCATGGGAAGTGGCTCATGTACTCGTCTGCCTCTGCATAAGCCAGGTCCCGGCCCAGCTGGTGTGGCACCGTGTTCTTCAGCCAGGTAGGGCCTATGTGCTGACAGAGCTGCGAATATCCAAGATCCGTGATCATCGTTACCGTGTTTGGACGACCAGTCCCTCCTCCCGTCTGTTGCCACTGAAACCAGAATGTGTGCAGGAGCTGAAACTGGAGATGGAAGGACTAGTTTTGGAGACTGACCTCAAGCCACTCCCTATGCCCAGCAACTCTCAAGACAGGATGGGGGAGAAAAGTGTTGTCCAGAACTCCAAACTTCTCACATATACAGTGAGCATAAAGGAGAAGTCCTAGAACTCAAAGGGGGAGGAAATGCGGGTCTCCAAATAGGAAGGAAATAATGACCAGCTAAACCTTTATCCTCTCTGCAGGGAGTGGTCACTAGCGTACTGAATGAGCCTGCTGGCCTCTTTGAGCTGGATGGGCAGCTAGGGCTCTGTCTTGCCTACCAGCAGTTCCAAGGCTTCCGGCGGGTGGTGCGGCCAGGAGTCAGTCTGGAGGTATGCAAGGGGTTGGGGCTAGTGACAGGAACAGAGGCTGGCCCGTTAAGCAGCTTTTTTTTTTTTTTTTTTTATTTTTTTGGGTTTGGTTTTTTTTTTTTTGTTTCAAAGCTAAGTTAGATGTTAAAGAGACTAGGTGACCATTTTTAAAAATATCACAAATAATTATAATGGTCCTAGTTTTTTTTTTTTAACTTTGTAGGCTGTGCTTTTTTTATTTTTATTTTTATTTAAAGCAAGGTGGGAGCCTCTATAGTGAACAACATAAAAATAAATATAAGTTGGGAGAGTGCTTTTGTTGAGAATGATTTGGACAAGAGTTCAGAGAGGACGTCCAGATCAGAAGGGTGTAGAATCTTACTCGCCGTGAGGAAGGGTTGAGGCCACGGCACCTTTCTCATAGAAGGACCTTCTAACTGGAAGAGATGGCTAGAGTGGCACACAGGCCGGGATGGTCCCAGGTGGCCACCTGAGCCACGAGGAGCCACCAGTTCCACAGAAAGATGGGAGTGGAGCATGTGGGAAATGAGGGCTTATGGTGGAGCGGGTTGTGATGGAACATGAGGCATAGGGGCTGGAAGAAAGTAATAGCTTGTCTTTAGAAATTGTGTTCTTTCTCTTGGAACCCAGGCAGTGGAAAACTGTAACTACCTCTGCCTGGGGTCATGGAGTTAGGAGCTTCACCTCTGCTCTTTCAGTTTTTCTGCTTTTCTCTAGCTCCAGGATGTTCACCTTCTCCAGTCAGTGGGTGGAGGAACAACAAGGCCAGTGCTAGCCTCCTGTCTTGGTGGTGCCGTCCTAGTTCGGGGCTTCTCACCTCGGAAGACTGAGAGTCAGTCATCCCACCAAGTCCATGGGGCCTCTCTGTATGAACAGCTGGTATGGGAATATCAGTTAAGACTTCCTGTCTACCTGTGGGCTACCAAGGCCCTGGAAGAGCTGGCCTGCAAGTGAGGAGGATGGGGGGTCTGAGGTGGGGAGTGGTGGGAGTGGGACGCTGCCTCTCTCGGGAAAGTAGGGTCCTTGAAGAGACAGGAACAGTAGCTGGTAGCTTGGGTCTTTGAGGAAGTGACCCAGCTTCTTTCCCTGGTCAAGGCTGTGTCCCCATGTGCTAAGGCATCACCAGTTCCTGCAGCGCTCCTCTCCTGGAAACCCCAGCCTAGGGATGCAACTTCTGGCTCCTACCCTGGATACTCTAGCTCCGCCAGGTGGCCCCATTCGGAATGCAAACAAGGAGATCCTGGAAGAGCCTCATCGCTGTCCCCTCCAGAAAGTATGAAGGTGTGGGGGAAGGATCGGTGGGCTGGCTAATGAACTGAAGGGGCTAGCCAAGGCATACCTGGGACGGTGTGTGGCACACAACCTGATTTCTGTCTTCTCCCTGTCAGTATATTCGACTGCAGACTCCCTGCTCTTTCCCTGCTCTGGCCATCCTGAAAAAGGAAGGGAAGTCCAGGGCCTGGGCCTCCTTTGACCCTAAGGCCCTTCTCCCCCTCCCAGAGGTTTCTCACCTACCCAGTTGCCGGCTCAATCAGCATCTGGCCTGGTCCTGGCTCAGCCTGCTGCCCTCTGCCTTCCACCCAACCCAGGTAAATGAGGCTCTATCAGGGCTCCCTCTTTTTTCCATCCCCACTGCCACTCCCCTTGTTTAGGTCACTCTTATGTCTTGTCGTTTTTTTGTAATACTTTATTGTTGTTGATAATATATACAGCAAAAAAAATATACACTGATTCAAGTTTCTTTGTTTACAATTCAATGACATTGATTCCATTCTTCAAGTTGTATAGCCATTCTCACTCTATTCTTCTGTTTCTCCTCCATTAACATAAACTCAGTGCCTCCTAAGGCTCCTATCTAAGCTTTTGAATTGCTGTTGTCAGATTGATCCCATGTAGATAGTTTTTTTTTTTTTTTTTTAATTTTTATTGTGATTTGGGTGAAAGTTTACAGAGCAAATTGATTTTCCATTCAGCAGTTCATACACATTTTGTCTCATGACATTGACTGCAATGTCCCACAGTGTAACAGCTCCCTTCCCACTTCATGCCCATACTTACCTCTTCCCTGTGTCCTTCCCTCCATGTACTTCTGCCCCCGCTGTCTCCCTGTGCCTACACTGCCCTTCTCTTCTCCCGTGATTGATCTCTCCAAGGAGTATGTCCACCTGATGTAAATGTTTCCCCCATATGCCTGTCTTTTGTTTGACTGGGAGCCATAGGAGTGGGTTCAGTTCCAGACCTGAAGGGCAGCTAGGGGCTATAGTCTCAGTGGTTCCATCAAGCTCTATCAGACCAGCAAACCTGATCCTTTTTTTCTTTTAATGATTTTGAGTTTTGTTCCACATTGTTCTCCCACTCTGTTCAGGGTCTCCTACATAGATCCCCTTCTGAGTGGTTGACAGTAGTAGCCGGGCATCATCTTGTTCTTCTGGTCTCATGGTCATATAGGCTGAGGATTGCATGGTCTACCAGTCCCGTGGACTAATTGTTTCCACGCATCTTTGGTTTTCTTCATTCTTCTTTACCGTGGACGAGGTGAGACACATCATTGCATCTAGATGGCTGCTTGCAAACTTTTAAGATCCTAGTCACTACTTACTAAAGTAGGATGTGAAACAGTGTTTTTGTGTAGTATATTATGCCAGTGGAGCTTGATGTCCCCAGGGACCATGGTCCTGAGCCCACAGGTCCAACTACTTGCTCCCTCCAGATGCTGGCTGTGGCCAAGAAGCCACCACAACCTTGTCCCTTATCAGCTCTACTAGATACATGGACATTCTTCCATAACATACAAACATGCTTGTATTTGCCAACCCTATACATGGTCATGGGCACATGCCCCCCTGCCTAGACATACCTGATCATTTAGCCTGTCTATCCATGTACCCACCTGTAGATCAGTGTTTGCCATGATCCCATGTAGATAGTTGTTTTTTTTTTTTTTTTTTTTATGTAGATAGTTCTTAAAAGAACATAATGTTCAAGGCAGACTTTTTTCTCTTTTTTTTAATTTTTATCGTCATTTTGGTGAAAGTTCACAGAGCAAATTCGTTTTCGATACTGCAGTTCATAACACATTTTGTCTCATGACATTGATTGCCATTCCCCACAATGTAACAACTCGCTTCTCACTTCCTCCCCATAGCCACCTCTTCCCTATGTCCTTCCCTCCCTTGCACTCCTGCCTCCCGAGCTGTCTCCCTGTGCAAACATAGCCCTTCTATTCTCCCATGATTGATCTCTCCAAGGAACGTATCTACCTAATGTAAATGTTCCGCTCATAAGCCTGACTTTTGTTTGGCTGGAAGCCACAGGAGTGGTTTCAATTCCAGACCTGAAGGGCAGCTAGGGGCCATAGTCTTAGCGGTTCCACTAAGCTGTATAGGACAGATGTTTCTTACTAGTTAAGCTAAACTGTTGTTTGGTTTTAAGAAGAGTTCACGGGATATTTTTGGTTTAAGGTTTTGTTTTTTTTTAAATAATTTATTTAAAAAAAATTTTGCAGTGTTCCTTACCCTCCCCTCCCACCCCTAGTAACCAACAAAGAAAGTTTTCTTCTGTATATAAACCTTTCCTTGACTTTTGCAATAATAAACTAATACAATATTTGTCCTTCTGTGATTGACTTATTTCACTCAGCATAATATCTTCCAAGTTCAACCACATTATGCAGTGTTTTGCAGATTCTACATTATTCTTTAGTGTTCCATAGTATTCCATTATGTGTATGTACCATGGTTTGCTTACCCATTATTCTGTTGATGGGCACCTAGGTTGTTTACATCTTTTTGCTATTGTAAATAACACTGTGATGAACATGGGTGTGCATATATCTGTTTGTGTTCTGACTCTCACTTCTTTAGGATATACACCTAATAATGGGATTACTAGATCAATTGGTATTTCTAATTCCAGCTTTTTAAGGAATCACCATACTGCTTTCCATAGTGGTTGGATCATTTGACAGTCCCACCAACAGTGTATGAGAATCTCGATCTTTCTACATCCTTGCCAGCATTTGTTATTTTCTGTCTTGTTGAACTTTGCTGCTAGTGCTGGGGCAAGATGGTATCTCGTTGTTTTGATTTGCATCTCTCTAATGGCTAATGATCGTGAACATTTCTTCATGTGTTTGTTGCCTTCCTAGATATCCTCTTTGGTGAAGTGTCTACTCATATCTTCTGCCCATTTTTTAATTGGATTATGTGTCTTTTTGTTATTGAGGTATTAGAGTTTTCTTTAAATTTTAGAGCTAAGTCCCTTGTCAGATATGTCATTACCAAATATTTTTTCCCAGTCTGTAGGTTCTCTTTTGACTCTCTTGGAGAAGTGTTTGGAAGCACATAAAAATTTAATTTTTAGAAGGTCCCATTTATCTAGTTTATCTTCTGCTATTTGTACATTTTGGGTTATGCTTGACAGTCTATTTATGCCATGAATTAGGGCCCCTACGTTTGCCCCTAGTTTTTCCTTGAGGAACTTTATAGTTTTAGGTTTCACATTTAAGTCTTTGATCCATCTGGAGTTAATTTTTATGTATGGTGTGAGGTACAGATCTTGTTTCATTTTTCTGCAAATGGATAACCAGTTTTCCCCATTTAATGGATTTTGGCCCTTTGCCAAAGATCAGCTGACCACAGGTCGATGGATCTATTTCTGCATTCTCAATTCTATTCCCCTGGTCTATGTGTCTGTTGATGTACCAATACCAGGCAGTTTTGACTACTATGACTGTGTAGTAAGCTTTAAGATCCAGGAGTGTGAGACCTCCTACTTTCTTCTTCTTCAATAGTGTTTTGCTTATCCGAGGTCTCTTTCCTTTCCATATAAAATTAGTGATTCGTTTTTCCATATCCTTAAAGAATGTTGATGGGATCTGGATTGGGATTACATTGAATATATAGATTGCTTTGAGTATTAGTGACATTTTCACAATGTTCAGTCTTTCTATCCACGAGCGTGGTTTATTCTTCCATTATGTAGATCTCTTATGGTTTCTTGAAGCAATGTTTTATAGTTTTCTTTGTATAGGTCTTTTGTGTCCCTAGTGAGATTTATTCCCAAGTATTTAATTTTTGGTAGCCATTGTAAGTAGTATTGTTTTCCTTATTTCTTTTTCAGCAGTCTCTTTGGTGGTATAGAGAAATCCAACTGATTTTTGGATGTTGATCTTGTATCCTGCCACTATGCTAAATCTCTCAATTAGTTTCAGGAGTTTTTTTGCTTAGTCTCTTGGATTTTCTATGTGTAGGATCGTATCGTCAGCAAATAGGGATAGTTTTAGTTCATCAATTTGGATGCCTTTGATTTCTCTTTCTTGCCTTATTGCCCTGGCTAGGACTTCCAGTACAATGTTGAATACAAGTGGTGATAGAGGGCATCCTTGTCTGATTCCTGTTCGCAAGGGGAATGGTTTCAGTCTCTCTCCATTGAGAATAATGTTGGCTGTTGGTTTTGCGTATATGCCCTTTATTGTGTTGAGGATTTTCCTTTCTATTCCTATTTTGCTGACATTTTAAATCAGGAATGGGTATTGGATTTTATCAAATGCCTTTTCTGCATTGATTGATATAATCATATGGTTCTTTTCCTTTGTTTTATTTATGTGGTGGATGATGTTAATTGTTTTTCTAATTGGAACCATCCTTGCATACCTGTATGAACCCCACTTGGTCACAAAGAATGATTTTCTTGATATGTTGTTGGAGTCTGTTGGCCAGGATTTTGTTGAAGATTTTCGCATCTGTATTCGTGAAGGATATTAGTTTGTAGTTTTCCGTTTTAGTGATGTCTTTGCCTGGTTTTGATATCAAGGTTATGCTTGTTTTAGAAAATCAATTAGAGAGGATTCCATCCTTTTCTGTGTTCTGGAACAGTTTGAGTAGGACTGGTGTCAGTTCTTTTCTGAATGTTTAGTAAAATTCTCCAGTGGAGCCATCTGGGCTGGGGCTTTTTTTGTTGGTAATTTTTTTTATGACCTGTTCTATTTCTTCTTTTAGCATGGGTCTGTTTAAATTTTCCACCTCAGTTTATGTTAGTTTAGGTAAGTGGTATGTTTCTAGAAATCTGTCCATTTCTTCTGGATTTCCAAATTTGTTGGAATGTAGTTCTTCATAGTATTCCTGATATTATCCTTTTAATCTCTGTTGGTTTTGTTGTGATGTTGCCCAGTTTGTTTCTTATTCATGTTATTTGTATTCTCTCCCTCTTTTCCTTTGTTAAATTTGCCAGTGGTTTGTTCATTTTATTAATCTTTTAAAAAAAACAGTTTCTAGTCTTGTTGATTTTTTTATTGTCTTTCTATTTTCTGTTCCATTTGTTTCTGCTTGAATCTTTATTATTTCTTTTCTTCTGGTGACTGTAGGCTTTTTTTGCTGCTCTTTTTCCAATTGTTGGAGATGTTGGGTTAAAGTATTGATTTTGGCTCTTTCTTCTTTTTTGATGTGTACATTTATTGCTATAAATTGACCTCTGATCACAGCTTTTGCTGTGTCCCAAAGATTTTGGTATGTTGTGTTTTCATTCTCATTTGATTCATGGAATTTTTTAATTTCATTTTTTATTTCTTCTATTACCCAGTTGTTTTCAAAGAGGGTGTTACTCAGTTTCCATGGGTTTACTCTTTTTCCGTTCATCTTCCTATTGTTGATTTCTAATTTTATGGTATTGTGATCTGAGAAGATGCTTTGCAATATTTCAGTGTTTCTGAATTTATTAAGACTTGCTTTGTGGCCTATTCTGGAAATTGTTCCATGTGTTCTGGAAAAGAATGTATATTGTGCTGTTGTTGAGTGAAGTGCACTGTAGGTGTCTATAAGGTTAAGTTGGTGGGTTGTATTGTTTAGTTCTGTGTCTTTGTTGAGTTTCTTTCCAACTGTTCTATCTTTGATTGAAAATGGTGTATTAAAGTCTCCTCCTATGACTGTAGAATCATCTATTTGTCTTTTCAATTCTGTTAAAGTGTAATATATGTATTTTGGAGCTCTTCATTGGGTGCATAGATATTTACTATTGTTATGTCCTTTCATTTAGTTGATCCTTTAATCATAAAAAATGTCCTTCCTTGTCTCTTATGGTGGTTTTTGTCTCAAAGTCAATTAATATCGCCACTCCTGCTCTTTCATGATTGCCATTTGCTTGGTACATCTTTTTCCAACCTTTGATTTTTAATCTATTTTTGTCTTTATCCCTAAGTTGTGTCTCTTGTAGACAGCATATTGATGGGTTATGTTTTCTTATCCAGTCTGCAACTCTCTGTCTCTTGAGTGGTGCATTTAATCCATTGACATTCAATGTAATTATTGACAAGTATGAATTTGTTGCTGTTATTTTATTTTGTTAGGTGTTTTTTGTGATGTTGCTGATTTCTTTGTTCCATTTAATTTTCTGTGCTGAATTCATTTTGTTTATGAATAGTGTTATCACTTCCTTCATTGCTATTGTTTTAGTATTTAGTATTTTAAATATTTTACTTGTCCTCTTTTTTATTGTGGTGTCAAGGTTTATCATTTTTCTTTGAGGTTATCCTGTGATATATAGTTTTCTTCCCAAGTTTAGAACAGTCCATTCTATCTTGCAATTGTCTTGACTTCCTCACCATTTAGAAGTTCTGTAACTACACAATTTTTCTTCTCTTTTTGGTTTGTAGTTGTCCTCATTTGCTAATTGATGTCTTGGTTTAAGGTTTAAAGATGATCTTGGCGAGTAGTTTTAGGGGCTCATCTACCCTCCATGGCTCCAGAAAGTCTAGCATCCATGAGAATTTGAAATGCAGTTCTACATTTTCCCCCTTTTGATCAGGATTATTCTATCAAATCTTTGATCAAAATGTTCAGTAATATTTACCATCTGGTTCTTCTGGTCTCATTAGCATAGGAAGCATTGTTCATGGAGGCAGTTAGCCACATATTCCATTTATTCCTCCTGTTCCTGTCATGTTTTGTCATTTTAACTGCACTGGCCCTGTAACTTTACTGCCCTGTTCATTCTTGCTCCCTCTAATTCATTCTCCCTGCAACAACGAGATGGAGTTGGGTAAAATGTAATGAGGACTCCATAACTCTTGCTCAGACCCTTTCCATGGTTCTCCCGGGGCATGTAAAATAAAACCCAGATTCCTTGTTATGTCCTGTGAGGTCCTGCATCATCTACCTCTATCCTTAATTTGTACTACTTTCTCCCACTACTAAGTGTGTGAAATGCATGTTTTTTTTTAATGTTTGCATTTTTGTATATGTGTCTATTTTTCCCACTGAATATAAGTTCCTTGAAGCCTTACCATGTCTTTTTTGTTCACTTTGTAGCTGTAACATTTAATACAATTCTTGGCACATAGGAGATGCTCACTAATTATTTAATCCTTGGCTTTCTTCTCCCTTTAGGTTGTAGTCGGGGTTCTAGTACCGTCATCTCATAAAGGTTGTCTGCAGCTTCGGGACCAAAGTGGTTGCCTGCCCTGCCTTCTCCTGGCCAGGCACTCTCAACCCATCACTGACCCTCGGCTCATAGGTTTGGAGTTCAGAGGTGGAGAGAAGATGGTGGCAGGGGAGAAGTCCTTGGAACCTGAAGGGCCTGGGAGGAAGCATCTCCTGGGATTGACTAGAGTCCCAGAAGTGGCACATGTTGATCAACATCTTTTGGGAGCAGTTTGGTAGACCAGTATTGGCAGATAGGGAAAAGGGGATCCCTACCAGAACTACAGTTCTCAACATCATTTCTCCTACCATAGATCCTAATGTTATAAACCAAGATTCCAACTCCTGTTTTCCACATTTTTAGTTTGGAAGAATAATGGTCTAATTTGTACTTACAGAGATTTTTAGATAGGGAAACACTGGAGAGGAAAAGTTTTTTAGCTTTAATGGGCACTTTAGGGATCTGTGAGAAAGTAGAATCAAGGCCTGTCAGCCTGGAGGCTAGAGGCTATACTGGACATGACAATGGAATGCTTTCTCCCTTGATCCCTCAAAGGTGGGGTCAGCTCTGGGCCTTCATGTTGTGTTAGGGGAGCAGCGCTGGCTAAGCAGTTGAGCAGTGAGACTTGCAGGATGGTGGGCTCCACTGCTTATCCTATAGTTCTCTTGCCTAAAATAAAATTTTCTTCCTCCAGGCTGCCTAGTGAGGGTAGAGAAGTTCCAATTGATAGTAGAGAGGGATGTCAGAAGCAACTTCCCATCCTGGAGGGAGCTGAGCATGGCAGGCTTCATCCAGAAGCAGCAAGCCAGGTTGGATCCTTGGGGTAGAGTCTATACTCTTGAGGCTCTGAGGGGAAGGGGAAGTGGCAAGGGATGGAATGCTTTCTCTCAAACCCCTAGCACTTGCATTGCTAGGAATGCTATTGTTTCTCTGAACAGAGTCTATGTCCAGTTTTTTCTGGCTGATGCCCTGATCCTGCCTATGCCTAGACCCTTCCCTTGCTCAGCCGCTTCCTCAAGACTTCCTCAGACAGAACCCACCCACCCAGATGGACCCCACCTAGGACAGAGCCGGCTGTTCTTGCTATGCCACAAGGAGGCCCTGATGTATCGGAACTTTTGTGCCACCCCAGGAGCCAGTCTAGAGGTGCCCAAGCCCACCCTTAGTTTCCACGTGTCAGGGAGCTGGCTTGGGAGCACCCAGAGGAAGGAGGGGACTGGATGGGGCCCACCTGAGCTCCAGGGAGATGAGAACAGGAATCAGAAGGTAAAGTGAGATTTCAGGGACCTAGGACCTGCCCTTCTGTGCTCAGCTCCTGACTGGAACCACTCAGCTCCCTACTCTTCCTCATCACAGGTTCTCCTCATCTTCTTTGGCCCATCAGTCCGCTGGTTTGAGTTCTTACACCCAGGGCAAGTGTACCGACTTGTGGCTCCAGGCCCCCCTGTGAGTACCATACATCGTCGTACTCTTCCTCAGAAAGCTTTTTTATGTTGAGGTTTAGGGAGGGTAAGCCAGTGCCTCATCACTTTCTAAGATTCCTAGAAGAAGGCTAGATTTAGAGATAATAGAAGGCCTGCCTGTGTTTAGATCACTTCCTTCACCAGTCTCCAGAAAGCCGGCCGACTTGGGTCATGGTATTATATAACCCTCCCCTCAGCAGTAGAACACGCTCAGGCCGTCATCTTCCCATTTCCTGGCAGACACCAACGTTGTTCAAGGAGGATGGTTCATCCTGCATATCTCAGCGGCCTTTGGAGTTGGCTGGCTGTGCATCCTGCCTCACTGTCCAGGATGAGTGGACGCTGGAGCTTGAGCACCCCCAGGACGTTCCAGATGCACTGGATATAAACAAGATACTTCCTGAACCCTCACTGAGTGACCTCCTCAATGACAAGTAAATCAGGCCCCTCCAGCCGATTCTGTGATCGACTTTGGCAAACAGTTTGTTGTCTGCCACAGCATGTGTTTCTTTACAGGATGTGATTTTGCTTATAGGGGATTGGTGTCAGTGTAAGATGGAAGTCATTTTTCATACCTGATTTTTCCCAGCATGTTCATTTTGGAGTGATCGTGAGCAGGCTTTCCAACAGTTAACCAAACCCATTGCTGTTCAGTGGATTCTGGCTCATTGCAATGCTGTAGGACAGAGTAGGACTGTCCCATAGGGTTTCCAAGGCTGAAGTCTCTATGGAAGCAGACTGCCACATCTTTCTCCCACAGAGTCTCTGGGTGGGTTCAAATCACTGACCTTTCCATTAGCAGGCAAGCACTTAACCACTGTGTCACCAGGGCTCCTTCCCAGTTAAGGAAAGGGCTTAGCAAATAAAGGGAAATGAAAAAAAAAAAAAAGGAAATATAAGGAAAAAAGCTGAAAATCTAAGAAGGGTCTTCCATTAGTGCAAGAAGTGGCTGGTTTATGGCATCAGGAATAACTATACTTTCCTCAGGTAAGCTTCTTGGGTAGCTTACATTGAAGGAGGGGGTGTGAGCCCAGGGTATAATGATGGACTACGAGTTTTAAGTGTGAATTCAAATGGAAATTTAGCCATACTACAATTTTTTGTGAGGGCTCTGGTTACAGAGTTGTGTAGGTTTGGAGTCATTTGCCACACTATATTTTTTCCCCTAAGTCCTGTTACTTTTACTGTGCCATTTGGCAAAGCAGGAGGTTTTTCAGGGCCTCCTCTATGGTGTTCTAGAGGAAATGCCTGTACTTTAGTTCCTTTTTCTAACTTTTGACCTGACTCTTCATTCTATGCCTCCTTACACCTCCTTTCTCAGTGTTTTCTCTGACCCTCCAGCTTAACAGGTTTGGTGTCTTTCTCAGCTGAGATTTTGTCACGGACTCTGTGTAAGCCATTTCCAGCCCCTCACTGGACAAAGCATGGTAATGACACCTCCTCTGGGGGGAAAGTGTGAAATAGAATGGTGGGACCTTGTGGTCCCAACAGACACGGCTGACTCTCCCCTTTCCTTTTGCAGGGAGCACAGGAGCTGTGAGAGGGTGTGTGAAGCTAACCGTAGCTGTAGACACTGCTGGCTGTGAATTTCCCCCTCACCTGTGCATATATATTGACCGACACCTGCCTATTCCACTAGGACTCCTTCCAGGAGCTCGAGTCTACTTTAAACAGCTGGAAAAAAGAGTTTCCAGGTGAAGAGCTAGGTTATGAGACTGTCTCCTCCCTCTATCAATGTGGTTCTTTCTTCTAAAATTTTAGAAGTTTTAATTTTGGTGGCGTACATGTAACAAAACATTTCAACCATGTTTGTGGACAATTTTGTGACGTTAACTGTATTCACCATGTTGTGGAACAGTTACAGTGGTTCTCTTTCATGTTTACTCCCACTCACCTGCACTACAGTGAATCTTTCATGTTTATTCCCACTTACCTACACTACAGTGAATCTTTCTTTGACAGCTTTTGGTACGTTAGTCTTACCTTGATCTCCTTCATCCCCATGGAGAAGTTCTAGACCAACCCTTCCCTTGTTCTTCCCTCAGCTTTGTTAGAGCCAAGGCCCATCTTCAGGGGGAGTGGCCAAGCCTGTGATACATAATCTCTGAGGTTCCAGCTTCTACCCCAGTTTGACTTCTTTACTCCTCATCATCACTCTTTCCCCTGCACATGCAGATCCCACAATGTTTACTGCTGTTTCCAGTCGTCCACTTACATGCGGGTCCTGAGCTTTCCCCCAGAGACCACCATCAGGTCAGTACCCCAAGTCCTGATTCCTAACTTCCCTTCCTCACATGCACATGTCCCTATCTTTGGAATTTTTGCCATATTTACAGTCTTCTCCAATCCCAGCAGAATGTGTTGTCAGAAGGATATCCTCTGCTCTAAGTAAAATATGCCCCATACCTGTCAGTTTAGTCAGAAAGATATAGTGCTCTAGGCCTTGCCAGCTTTTTATTCTAAGGTGGAAATAAGCAAATATCTCTTTCTTGGCTAACATCTTGGTTATTCAAGATGAAATGAATGAGGACAATCGGAGATCAGCAATCAAAGAGAGGGGCATTGGGGGATTCTGAGAGCGCTGGTACCTACTGCTATCCCTGTTCCCATGCCTGTTAGCTCCTTCCAGACTCACCCTGTGTTTAGAACCCCTTTGGCTGTTACTTGACCCCTGTCTCTCTTTCTCTAGCACTCCCTTGCCCCACATCTACCTGGCTCAACTTCTGCAGGGTCACCAGGCCCCATTCCAGGCCACTGCCTCTTGTCATATTGTTTCAGTCTTGAGCCTTCAGCTTCTCTGGGTGTGTACTCATTGTACCAGCCTCTGCCGCCAGGTATGTGAGAGGCCAGACTGAGCTGGGTGCAGGGTGCCAGAAGAATTAGGTAGGACCAAGAGGATTTTTCTTCCAACCACTTTCTTCATCCCAGGAAAGGTGTACTCATCGAGGCCCAGCTTGCCCTACTCAGACATCCATCAGCCAGGCCCGAATCAGGTGAGAGCACAAGGTGGGCTCCCCTTGCACCGTTTACTTCCCAGTTGATTGTATGACTTGCCATACTTTTGTGGCAAAAATGGGGACTATATCTGTCTTGTTATCCCTGTGCCAGCAAAGTTCCTAGCTCATGGGAATTGTGTCATATTTTTGGAATGAGGGTAAGGTGAGCTGCAGACTGGAAACAGTTGGGGTAGGGAAGCATTTTGGGTCCAGGAGACTGGCCCCTGTATGTGCTGTGGGAGTGAGTAACTTTGCTCCCCTGCTCCTTTCCCCTTCCCCCAAGGCTCCTGGTGGAAGATGGGACTGCTGAGGCTGTGGTGACCTGTAGGGACCATCATGTGGCGGCAGCACTAGGGCTGTGTCCCAGTGAGTGGACCTCCCTCCTGGAGTGTGTTCGAGTGCCGGGGAGAGTGGTCTTGTACTTTACAGGGCCCGGCGCCCAACTTGAGGTGAGATGTCACTAGGGGGTGGGGGGCTCAGAGACCCAGATGCCTGGAGGTTTGGGTTGGTAGAGGGTTTGGAGCTTGGGCTCCGATTCATCCTGAGTTTCCCTTTCTAGTCCTCAGCCAAGACTGATGAGCCCGTGACCCTCTTTCTGTGGACACTCTGTACCAGCCTCTCTGTCCTCCGCCCTATCGTACTTTCTTTTGAGCTTGAGAGGAAGCCCTCCAAGATCCTCCCATCTGGTAAGGGTGGAGTTGGCGGGAGGTGGGCAGATAGCTGGCTCCTCAGGAACAGAGGGACGAACAATTGGGGATTTCTGGAGTTGGGAAGGAGGATGGTGAATGGGACTAAAACCACATACGTGGGGCATGTTTTTTTTTTTTTTCTCTTCCCATTTAGAACCTCCCCGACTACAGCGTTTCCAATGTGGAGATCTCCCTCTCCTGACCCGTGTGAATCCCAGACTTCAGCTGTCATGCATCTCTGTTCGGGAGCCAGAGTACCCCTGCTCTCTGGGGGCCTTTGCTTCCTCCTGTTAGCCTACACTACAAGAATGACTGAAACTTTGCCCTGCTTTGCTGAAAACCTGAAGGCCTGGGTCCTAGCTCTTCCCCTGTGTTGCTCCTGCTTTCTCTGTGCTTGAACGAGGAGCATAGATCCTTGGATTCGCAAACTGCTGCTCACTGTAATTTCTCCTCCTTGGTCCTAGGTGAAGGACCTAACATCCTGGAATCAGCCTGCCTTGTGGAGGAAATTGTAAAGACGGGCAAATTATGGTGCTGTTCATATTTCCTCTCTGGTAGGGGTCAAGGCACCTGTGTTCATAGATAACCCTGAGCACCTGGATCCTCCCTTTGTGCCAGAGACCAGAGAAATAAAAGACTTGTGCTTTGTGGGGCATGCCCATGATAGGTTCTTGGCCTGCAAAAAAACTCTCCAGTGGTATTTCTCACTTGTGTTCATTACTAGGGTCCAAGGCCTCCTGATCTGCTAGCAGCTGGCCCATTATTTACTGTCATTTTTACTGTTATTTGCCACCAGTGCCAGAGCTGGAAAGAGGTTTAGAGGAGAGGTGCAGTCTGCACTCAAAGAGCAGAGGAAATGATAGCAGGAGTCAGGAACCTTAAAGGAAAGTAAATTAGGGTGTGGGGGCAGGGCAGACAATGGCTGTGATGGTCACAATTCAGCGAGGTTTGTCCCAAGCAGTTAAGAATGAGACTCTAGAGTTGTTGGCAGGCACAAGATGAATATGAGGAGAAGGAGGTGCCAGGCACCAGGAGGGGCATGTGAGGGTGTGTGAGGAAAGGGTGCCCGGAACCCACTCAGAGGTCAGTGCTTTGAGTACCCCACTGGCCAGGCCTAAGGCAGATTGATCAACACCATGTGACCTGCAAAAACTCCAAATCAGAACCCGTACAGAGGGGTTGCAGGAGCAATTATTTTGGGGTGCTCATGTATTTAGCTGGTGTTCCCCCATTTATTTCCTTAGTAAAGAGGTAAGGGTAAGCCATAGTTCTTAAAGCTATTCAGAAGGTACTGGGTTTTGGCCATAAAGGAGCAAGTCTAGTTTGCGTTTGAGGGCAGGCTTGAAATAATTATCACGCACTTACATTTAGAGTTACTACATATAGGAAAACACACAGGAACAAGTACCTAGGGGGCCGGTTAGCTCAGTTGGTTAGAGCGTGGTGCTAATAACGCCAAGGTCGCGGGTTCGATCCCCGTACGGGCCACACGGGATTACCTCTTTTTTTGTTTTTTCCTAACTTGTTTCTTTTACCGAGAAGTTTCAATCCGAAAACAAAACTACATCCTATCGACTGTTTCTAAACAACCTCAATTCCTTGCGCACTACAAGGCTTAAGGTTAGAAAGTTCCATGGCTGGGGTGGAGAGAACCTTCTGCCGCGACTTTTCGTCCCTGAAAGCGCGTTGCTAGATCCAAGATAAGAATTCCAGAAAGGCAGACAGGAGTGACGCGAGGCGGTGAACGAAATGCTGTACTATTTTGGCATTCGTACCGTTCGGTTTCCCAATCCAGGTCGGTTGGCCCTTCCAGGCCCAGAGCAGAAAAGAATTTTGGGTAGGGTGAGGTGTTACGGTGCTTGGAAGCTAAGAAAGGTACAGAACAAGAGCCTTTTGCCGGAGCTGTGTAGTCGTGGCCGAGTGGTTAAGGCGATGGACTAGAAATCCATTGGGGTCTCCCCGCGCAGGTTCGAATCCTGCCGACTACGCATAGTTTTCTTTCAACTCACTGACAACATTTCTCTTAGGTCCAGTCGTCCCCCGAAAAATTACCCATTCTGGAAGCCTAGCCTCGGGTAGTGTGCCGACAATTTACCGTGGGGAAATTCTGGTGAGACCTATGATGTATACCTTTTAATAATGGGCAATTCCTTTGAATGGATGGGTGGATAGAGCAAAACCTGTAGATTCACCAAATTAGTTTTAGAACGATCTGCACGCCATGGCTAGGCCCTAAGCAGTATACTCCTGTAGGGCAGTTTCCAAGAATCAGCAGACAGCCTTGGCGCCGTGGCTTAGTTGGTTAAAGCGCCTGTCTAGTAAACAGGAGATCCTGGGTTCGAATCCCAGCGGTGCCTTCATTTGGCTTTGAGGAAGGGCTTCGTTTTGTTGCTGAATGGATGTCTTTTAAATTGTTTTTATCCTAGATCCACAAGCGTTCCATTATCTGTGATGGAATAACCCAGAATTCATGCTAAGGTGGCCACCCTCTGACCTGGCAGGAATTTGCGCAGTCTTACGCCTTCCTTTGCCAAGCTGAAGCGTACCCCACTAGGAACTAGGAACTACCTAGAACCGGAAGCCGGTTTATTTTGCTCTCTTTTGCCTTTGGGCCCCTTTTCTTGTGAATGGGTGGTGGGTGCGGCTTCTAAGTGCAGGCCCTGATCAGGTCCTTGACCAGAGTTACTGCTATTCCTCTCCACAAGTAGGCAATCAAGGTTAGGAGTTAGCAAGAGGAGACAGCTGGTCAGGCGCTATCTGGTTTCCTGCTGGTGGGCGCTGAAGGGCCGAGATCTTGTGGATTGATAAGGAGTAGAAGTAAAAGGGAACGCCATTCTCAGTGGGGTCTCCAGAGATTCTGGTGTGAAAGCACAGGGGGCGTTTCTGCTGCAATGAAGCCAGGCTGGTGAGGGTAGAAGTAAATGCTGGGGAGAAGACAAAAGGTAGGATCCGTGGGCTGTCTGCACGTCCTAAACGTCCTTGGAAGGAAGGTCTAGA
This sequence comes from Orycteropus afer afer, assembly GCF_000298275.1. Taxonomy (NCBI): domain Eukaryota; kingdom Metazoa; phylum Chordata; class Mammalia; order Tubulidentata; family Orycteropodidae; genus Orycteropus; species Orycteropus afer. Next base: position 2,051,773 of record NW_006921917.1, read on the forward strand.
CACCAATGTTTGGCCCAGGAACCATTGTTAGAGTCTAAGCAAAATTGTTGGCTTAAAGGAGTTGCTATCTCCAGATGACAGGTCAAACAAGTAATTGCAGCACGGGTGAAACCACGTTTGTGCCAACCCCTGGACTGGACCAACTATACCAGAGGAATAGAATAGGCACAGCCTCTTTTTAAACACTCACAGGAAAACATAATCACAAACCAATACACTAAGAGCAGTGACAAGACAACAGGGTGCTGTGGGAACACTGGGAAGTGGCATTTCATCCGCCTGTAGGTAGAATGGTGAGGGAAGGTTTTCTGGGTGAGGCAAAATAAGTCTAAAGTCTTCAGACCAAGAAAAAATGTGCCATCTGTTCTATTAAACAACTACTCTACCAGGCATAGTTCTGGGTTGTGGGAACAGAGCAAGGGATAAAGTGGGAGAAAATCTCTTTCTTCGGGAGTTTATACTGGGGTAGGGGAGGGAGCAACAATGAATACACATCACAAAATAAAAATGAAATTGTATTATGCTAATAAATGCTACGCAGAAAAGTAACACAAGGGATCAGAGAGTGAGTGTATGTGGAGTTTGGCAAGGGTTGGTTGTGGAAATGTCCAAGATTTGCACCAGGGTATTTGTAGAAGAGGTGGAGAGGAGGGGACAAATTCAAGACACATTTAGGATAAAGAAACAATAAGACTCAATAACTAATTGTATGTGGAGGCTGAAGAAGAGCAAAATTTAGGATGTCAGGGTTCTTCCTTAGGGGGTACCATCACTAAGAGTATCACTAATTCACTAAGACTATCTTCTCTCCTTTCATGCCCAATTTTTTTTTTCAAACTGTGACTACCCAAAGTTACATCTTAGAACTCAATATTTCAATGTCAAGTTTAACTTCTGTTAAAGTGTAAAACATTTCCACCAAAGTTAAAACAATGATCAACCATTTAACCTTAGTTTTTGGATTCTAAAAATGGGGTCCTCTGATGAGACTGCACAATGTCTGTTAACTCTCTGATATTGTAATGTAACTTCTCTAGGAAGAGAGTTCAGAGCTTCCATAATCTTCTATAAAAGATTTATGCCTCATCCTCAGTGCACATTAAGTGGTGCCTGAGACCAGGCAAGAAGGAGGCGCCTGAAGGACTTGGGGAGGAGGGAGGGTGGTGGGAAAGCTAGGGTCCAAAAGGAAGGCGACAAGAATTAGAAAAGGAAGTATACCAGAAGATCAGTCCTTGTTGCCTACTCATCCACCTGAAAGGCTTGGGCTGGGCTGCCTAGTGCTATCCTATGGCATTGTGTGGCCAGGGACCCCCGGGAAAGAAAAAACAGCTGAACTCTTCATTGCAGTGTATGCAGGTTGGGTATTAAGTAGGGCCTGGTCCCACAAATCACATAACTGGACTGGGGTGTGGGACAAAATGGTTTGACAGCCCAGAGATCCTAGCAGGCTGTTCTGGGGTGACAGCAGGCAGACGAGAACAGTTAACTACTGGGGGGACTCGCCAGAGCTCAAACTGAGCTGAGGGAAAGCAGGACTTAGGGCCTGGAACTTACCCCACCAGACTTGGCAGCCCTCAGGTAAGAGCATGAGGAGTGTATGAAGACTTCATAGGTTCAGTCAGCGACCCTGAGAGTGTGAGGTCCCAAAGCTGGGGCTGCCGGTTTCGGACCATCTCCACGTGGGTACTTACCCTTTACCTTCCGGCCATCTTAGGCGGCAGGGCGAAGGGTTTCCTGAGCCACCCTAGGAAGGAACTGGAGAGCGGAGGCTAGACGAAAGGAGAGGGGGAGCCGAATTTTACAGGGAGCCCTTGAAACCAGTGCTGGCAGGTGTATTAGACGTCACTGACAGTCCTGTTGGCAAGAACTGGCGCCTCTCCCCACTCACGCAGGTTGGAAAGCCGGTCTCCTTCCTCGAGGCCGCCAGCCACCTAGCTTTCTCCGTGGGTCTTCATGGTCCCAGGAATTACTCCCTCTGAACTCTCGCCTGGGCACTGCCATGCTTCTGGGTAGAATGTAGCCCGTCTAGGGCTCTGGCCCGGTGCTTGCCCGGCCTGTCACTCCAAGGGAATGAATACATGCAGAAACAACGGAGAAGCTGGTGTTCACGTAGAGGTTTCAGGTGGGTTAATTGTCCCTCAGCCCGTCCCGAAACCCGGCAACTCTATCGCTTGTCTTCAAAGCTCTGCAACGCGGGGCTGGGACCGAAGACTGCGAACCTTAGATTACGGAATGGCGCCGAGACCATGACAGTGTGTAGCGGGAACCCAAGTATTCAAGGCAGACCCTGGAGGGAGGCGCGGGGATGAGGCCGAAACCCTTCCTTCCCACTTGCAGGACGCTATATTCTGCGAGGAGTCGGAGTTCGCCAGCCGGGAGCTAAGGGAGGTTCCCAGACCCTTGCTGCGCTGCTGGTGGTTCCAGAGCAAGCGGGTAGACCTTTCGCCGTTTTCGCGGCCCGAAGACTACAGCAATCCTGATACGACCTCTAAAGGAGTCCGCCGTCCTGCTCGCACGTCGGCTCGTTGGTCTAGGGGTATGATTCTCGCTTCGGGTGCGAGAGGTCCCGGGTTCAAATCCCGGACGAGCCCAGTTTTCACTTTTGCGGAGCGTAAATAGTGCCTCAAAGGTATTTGTTGACTGAACTTGAAAGCCATCGGTATGAATAGAGTGATTGGAGGAGGTGACACTGCACTGAGCTCTTTTGTTTGAATGAACACGTCTGTGGCAAGAAACTCACAAGACGTTGCCCCGGCTGGCTCGTGAGGAAGATTGGGGCACACCTTGACTTGGACAAGATGATCACTTTCTGCTCCACACCTTCCTACTTGGTGCCCCACTCCGGCCACCAAAGCCCTAGTTTCTGTTTGAATAATGCCACTAAATAGAGTTGAGGATGACACGTAGTGAAGTAGATTGGGGAGATGCGTTAGGGAGGATCCAGGGACTGTCAGAACTCGAGTCTCTGCTGTCCTGAAGGTTGTCTTTCTGGATGGTCTCTCTCAGACCCTCCCGCTGGTTTCTGCCCTCTTAGGGATTCGCGTTCCGTGGTAATCTATTATGTGTATGGTTTTCTGTTCAACATTTCCAGTTGTCGGAAGGACAGAATCCCCAAGAATCCAGCGTTTAGCGCGTTGCTCTGGGCGAAGATCTTAGATCAAAGGCTTAGAACAAGCATGCTTGTCCAGCTCATTCCTCGTTAGTATAGTGGTGAGTATCCCCGCCTGTCACGCGGGAGACCGGGGTTCGATTCCCCGACGGGGAGAGCTGGTGGCCTTTTTTTTTTTTTTTCTTTACCCCCTCCACCTTTGTTTTGTTCTTTTCCATTCCAAATCCGTTGAATTCTATTTGTTTAGAAAACACCTGTACTGAGCCCTGGAACGGAAATAAAAAGAGAGGGAGAGAGAGTTCGGAGGATTTTGCCCTGACTCTTCATTCCCCCATTCTGAGTTTCTACTTTATATTTTACTTCAAGTAACCTGCATTTTAAACGTGTAGCTAATTTATCTTTCTTTTTCTTTATTAAATATGATTATCTGTGTTCATTGACGATAACTTAAAAATCACCTAGCAGCAAACAGAGACGTGCCGCATAACCTCAACGCCAGACATAATCACTTTTACACCGTGTTTTCTTCTCGATATAAATGTGCATTTTCCGTCTCAGCTCTAAATTGAGCAAAAGACTTTCATCCCTCCCCCATCGGCCGCGAGGACCCAGGCAGAAGCCTCGCACTGTCCGAGATGTCAAGATTGCTTTTTTGTTTCTTTTCTTTCTCCTCCTCCCTCTGGCGGCTGTAGATTTGCACAGAGAACCGTGAAGAGTAGGCAATCCCAGCGGGGTCCTGGCTCTCTGTTCTCGTGCAAGGGAGCATCTGTAACCAGCAGGGTTTCTTTGGAACCTACGGCTGGGCTGAGACTGCAGGCAAGGAGAGTAGATCCGCTGGAAAGGAGGGGTCCTCGGGAAACTCCTTGCCGCGCAACGCTGGAGCTCAGGGAACCAGACGAAAATATTAAAAAAAAAAAAAAAAAAAAGACAAAAACCGGAAAAAAGTCTGGGAATCGAATCCGGGCTAACTCTTGGAAGGAAGATTTTTCCACCACTTCACCACCAACCCTGGCTGGCTGTTGTTTTCCCTGGAACATAGTTAAGGCTCAAACTCTTCAGCAGGGTCGCAGCTTCAGAGATGAATGATCGGGGTTGGTCCAGGGTTATATGAAGGGGCGGTCACGAATGAGTCTGAGGGTCCAAGGTGGAGGCAACTTTTGTGGTTCGAGGCGCGCGTCTCCCATCACCTCTAATGCTCTTCAGTCACCCCATGTGAGACTGTGTGATCATACCCAATCTACAGATGAGTAAACCAACATCCAGCCAGAGACGTTAACTAGACAGAGTCACCCTCAGAGTTTAGATTAAATCTAAGATTTGTCTAGGGTACAAAGAGTGCCGCCATGCTCTGTAAATGTGCGCCTAAACAATTAACAACAACAAAAAAAAAGTGCAGCCAGACCATAATGATTTACCCGCAGGAAAAACGTCCCAAAAACATAAAATTCGCTTCCCTGTAGATTGAGTTCAATGCATACTAGGTTAAAAGATTGGGCTTTAAGCCAAGCTCATCTAACCACAATTTGCATCTCTTTGTCATTTCCCCACAAGAAGAGTTAAATTTTTATGTGCGGTTGTGAAGAATATAAGTAATGTCATTGAACAACCTTCACCTAAAATAAAATATTTTTTAAAAAAAATTGCTATGTGCGGGCGCATCTAGTCAACTCCCGGCTGGGAAATGACTCAAAACCTTGGGGGCGGAGCCTGAGGACAAGGCGCCACCCGTTAGTGCTGATGATACATCTGTTCACGAGATCCGTGAAATAACGCTTTCAGAAAGGCCTCGTGGCGCAACGGTAGCGCGTCTGACTCCAGATCAGAAGGTTGCGTGTTCAAATCACGTCGGGGTCAAAATGAGCACATCTTTTCAATGTCAAGATAGTTTTTAACCTTTTGGTTTTCCTAAGAGGAAAAACATATAACAACCCTTCTTTTTATTATACGAGGGAATAAAAACTTGAATGTTTCTGTGTTTTTGTTTTCGCTATAATATCTGAATTTTCTCTTTAAAGACCAAATTTGGAAATTTTATTTTCATTTTACTGTTTCCTCAATGAACCAATTAAACTAGTAATTCCTTTAATCTCACAGATATTTTAGGTTATTTTAACACAAGAATTGTTAATGAACAGTCTCTCATCTTGTTCAGAAAACGTTTTTGGCACACTTCATTTCAAATAAATTTTCTTTTTTTGCAAAGATTGCTACAATAACTGATAATTTTTAAACTAACAATAGTCATTTATAATCATTACCCTAAGCACTATTTTCATTTTTGGCAAATGAGCTTCCACTTCCCAGTGATGTCCATAACTTTGCATTTCATTATTTTGACTTTTCCTTGTAATATACATATATGGCTCTTTGTTGTTGTCAGATGTGGTCGAGTCACCTGACTCATAGCGACCCTGCATACAACACAACGAAACTCCCCTGGGGCCTGTGCCATCCTCAGGATCCTTGCTATACTTGAGTCCATAGTTGCAGCCACTGTGTCAATCCATCTCGTTGAGGGCCTTCCCCTTTTTCGATGACCCTCCACTTTACCAAGCATGACATCCTTCTCCAGGAAATGGTCCCTTCTGACAACATGACCATAGTTGGTGAGACAGAGTCTGGCCATTCTCACTTCCAAGGAACTTTCTGACTGCACTTCTTTCAGGACAGATTTGCTCGTTCTAGCGGCCCATGGTATTTTCAGTATTCTTCACCAACACCATAATTCAAAGGTATCAGTTCTTCTTTGGTCCTTCTTATTTCCTGTCCAGCTCTTTAGTCTTCATAATTACATTTTAACAACCACCTAAAATTCTAGAGCAATTCTGCACATTATTAAGCAATTATTCTAAAGCCAGACATTTGGGTGGTTTTGTTACCTGTACTTTTTTCTTGTTATCGCCACGAGCATCTTTGTGCATCCTTTTTTCTTTGCCAATGCAGAATTAGGTCTAAAATATAAATTCCTGACATTTGCATCCCTGGGTTAAAGGTCATCCTTAGCCATACTGATGACTATAGTGGTGTCCTTAGCTGCCATCCACTCACCCCTGACTCATGATGACCAGGTGCAGAACAGAGCAAAACGCTGCCTGGTCCTGCGTCATTCCCATGATTGGTTGATTCAACTGTTTGGATCCGTGGGGTAATAACCGGCTGATATTTGGAAGGCGATCACCAGGCCCCAACTTCTACCGCAACTGTACTACTGTCCAAAGGACATTTTTCAAGCAAAAATGCTTTTCCCTTCTTTCTTTTCCTCTTTGTATTATTGTTTTCATTGTTGTCTTCTTGTATTTAGAATATTGGTCCAAATTTAAAACAAAAAAATTGTTTTTAAACACCTCCAATGTTCTACCCAATCAACAAGAAGTAGAACACAAGGATATTAAATACAAATACTACATTTGCCTATTACTTCTTGGAAATCACTAGGAGCTGGGAGGGAGCCATATGCATTTTTTGCTGCCTCTGGTATATTTAAAAAAAAAAAGAAAGGAAGGAAGGAACAATCCAGGCCAGTCACCCCTTCAGCTTTGTCTTCCCACATGGAAGATTTCTTTCCTTGACGTCTAAAATGAAGCCTGCCCCTGTTAGTCACCACCAGTCACCCACCAGACATCCTCCCAGGATGGAAACTGTGCTTCGACCTCTCCTTCCCTCCCCTGCCCCTGCCCAGCCTTCTGTCAGAGCGGGCACTGTGTCACGTGTACCAAGACAGAGGCAGACAATAGACCAGGCCTTGTTGCAGGAGCTGTGCTTGCTTGAATTGAAGAATTGCTGATGAGTTAGCAAGGCAATGGCCCAGGACCTCTGGCAGCCCACTTGGAATGGTGGGAGGCAGCTGGTCCTGCAATCCTGCATCCTCTTGGCAGCCCACTGAAACCAGAGCACCTTGCCTGAATTATTTTATAGGGATTACAAAATGGTAATTTTCTAATTCTATCTTTTCTTCTACATTTATTATTAGCTGACATTTGTTGGTAAACATGCTTCTCTTACTCACTGGGGCTGGGTGACTTATTACTCGTAAGAATAGTTAACGTTGAAGGTTACTATGTGCCAGGCATTATGCTAAAAGCTTCAATGACCCTACTTCATTTTGACAACAGTCCTGCAAGGCAGTGTACATAAGCTCATTTTAGAGCTCTTACTTAGAAGGATTGAACATATTGCCTAAGCAACGCAGATTATAAGTGGCAAGCCCAGAGTCAAACCTGTGACCTGCAAGCCCGTTTCTACTACATTTTGCTGCATGGTGTTCCATAAGAGCCTGAGTGATGGGTGACTGAATGAGGTCTGGGCTATGATCCAGAGTCCTGGGCATACTGAAAAAAAAAAAAAAAAAAAGTCATCGAGTGGATTCTAATTCATAGCAACTCCCACTGGGTTTCCAAGGCTGTAAATCATTCTTCCACAGAGCAACTGTTGAGTTTAAACCACCGCCCTCTGGTTACAGCCAAATACCTTAACCACTATACCACCAGATTTCCTCCCTGGGCATACTGATAATCTGCAGACCAAATCAAGCCCATGGACTTGTTTGGTAATTTATTTGCCAACATTTGCAACTCAATAAATTAACCATGGGAGCTCTGGTAGCATAGTGCGTAAGGCACTTGACTGCTAATCAGAAGACTGGCGGTTCAAACCCACCAGCTACTCCCTGGAAGGAAGATGGAGCAATCTACTTCCGTAGTGATACTGCTTCAGAAACCCAAGGAGGTGTCGCTATGAGTGGGGGCCCGACTCGACGGCACATAACAGCAACAACAAATTAACCATGGAAATCCAGATATCTAGCTTCTTTTTAAAAATCTTAAAGCCTGGCCATGCTAGACCTACACTGCCAAATAGTAACAAGCCAGTAGAACTGAGTATTGTCTTGTTCTTTGCAGCACATACTCTCTCATCTGCCACATTCTCCACTATTCCCTATCATTTCCCCAACTGAAGCTCCAGTTGTTTTGCTGTTACCACCCTGGCTGACATATACTCTGAAAGCCTGGCATTCAGAAAAGACCCTGGATTGTTGGTAGGGGCAGCATCATAAGTCCCCACTCTGCCATTCCCCTTTTGCTTCAAATGCATAGCATTGATACAAAAATATTTTAAAAATGTGAACTAAAAGGCCATAGCTAGCATAAGAACAAAATAAACAATTCAGTACAACAAATACAAAGCCTTAAACAGGGCTGTTACAGATTTGCAGGGCTTGAGGCCTACAAGTGGACAGCAGGAACTGGGTATTCATGTCTGGTACAGAAACAGGGCCTAGTTGGGGATGGGGAGCTGGAGCCAGACTCAGTGTTTGAAGCCAGAGCAAGAATGGAATCCCTATATCTGAAAAAGAGGCCATAAACTACCAACTCCTTGCCTGGAGGTTTAGGCCCAGAAAGGTAGGAAGACACAGATGTAGCCTCAAGACCTAGAACTGAACCTATTTGCCCTCTGCTCACTGACTACATTTGAGATACCCCCAATATCACAGTGGGGCAGGAACCCCAAAACACCACTAGAAGACTTGTTTTTTAACTGGGAGCAAGGAAGCTATTTAATGGCAATGGCCCAATTGTTGGTCAGGGAGGAGTGACCAACACCCCTCAAAAGAAGAGAGAGAGAGAGAGAGAACAAACAAAATAAAAAGATCTTGCAAAAACAAATCTCAAAATTTATGAAAAATGTTATAATTAGAGAGCTGAAAAAATCAACAATGGGAATATGGATTCACTCCAGATACAAATAAGTTTATAGAACAGTCTGATAACAAATTTAAAACAGGGAATTCCGGTAAGATGGAGGAATAGGCAGACAAGCAACACAGACCCTCTTCAATAAAGAAAAGAAAACCCAATTGACAGAGATACAGAAGATAATCCTGGAGCCCTGAGCTTTGAAAGGAACTATACAGAAGTGGATTAGACACCAACTAGTGGAAAAACTTGAATGAAAACAGTGAGTATAGACACAGTTGGAGCTGCAGACTGTCAGCTACTCTGACAGGACCAACAGCCTGAATATATCCAAGTGGTGTTGGGACCTGAGAATTGACCTAAAGATCAACCCTGGTCACCAAGAGCTGCAGGGATGACTGTGCTGGTGGCCTATGACTAGGAAGGGAAACAGCAAGGAGGGAGGCAAATTGAGCTTTTGGCTTTCCTCTGTCTGGAGGGTGCAGCCATTTTGATTGTTTTCACGTGGCAGCCATTTTGGATATTTAAAGTGACCGAGAGTTCGGCCATTTTAAATCTTTACCAGTGGCAACCATTTTGGATTTTAAAGTGATAGCATTCCCATTTGGATTCCAGGGACCTAAGAATAGGTTCTGTTTGCCAAGGACGGCAGGGACATAGGAGAGGCTGACAACTGGAAAGGAGACAGGTGGTGAGTGTATAAGTGCTGTCAACTAGTGAATAAAGCAGCACAGCACAGTACCCTGCTTGCGTAGATAACATACAAACAAAACAAAGAAAACGAAAATCGTAGGCAAGTCACTCCAACATACAATCATCACTTAAATATAAACACAAAAATGTCACAATGCCTTGGAGACAACAGAGCATGACAGTTCCCACAAAGAAGCAAGATAAAGCAGGAGAAACAAGGAACCAGGATACAGACCCAAAACACATCCCTGAGGAAGACGCAGCATTGGAACTCCCTGATAAGGAATTCAAAAGAATGATATTTAGGTATCTTCTACAAATTGAGAGACAGATCAAGGAAAACACTGACAAAATTGAGGAAAACACAGAGAAAACCCTACAACAATTTTGAAAGACAATACAACAACAAAATGATGAAATAAATGAAAAATTAGAAATGTGTGGGTCCAAACAACCTGACAGCCATCGGAGCCATCGGAGGACTTGCAGAGAAGTGTCCATGTACCTCGTGCTGGAGATGTGAAGACTTTCTTTTTACTTTTTAAAATTTTTATTGTGATTTGGGTGAAAGTGTACAGAACAAATTCATTTTCCATACAGCAGTTCATACACATTTTGTTTCATAACATGGACTGCAATTCCCCACAACATACACAACAGCTCTCTTCCCACTTCCTCCCTGTAGTTGCCTCTTCTCTGTGTCCTTTCCTATGTATTCCTGCCCCCACCCTTGTCTCCCTGTGCAAACACTGCCCTTCTGTTCTCCAATGATTGATCCCTCTAAGGAGTATATCTACCGGATGTAAATGTTCACCCTATATGCCTATTGTTTGTCTGGAAGCCACAGGAGTGAGTTCACTTCCGGACCTGAAGGGTAACTAGAGGCCATAGTCTAGGGGATCTCATCAGGCTCGATCAGACCAGTAAACCTGGTCTTTCTTTGCGTGTGTGATTTTGAGTTTTGTCCCACATGGTTCTCCCACTCTATCCAGGATCTCCTGCGCTGATCCCTTTGTGAACTGAAGACTTTTTTTTTTTTTTTTTTTTTTAAGGATTTGGGAGAAGATTTACAGAGTAAATTCACTTTTCATACAGCATGAGCTGAAAACTTTTAAGAACAAAGTAGTAATGACACAAGGAAACAGACACATGCAAATGAACAAATAATGGGGCAGAATAGAAGGCCCAGAAGTATGCTCAAGTATATACAACTTTAGATATCAAGGATGGCATTTAAATTGCGTTGGGAATGGCAATGTGACACATTCTCTTGGTATAATTGGCTATCCACCTGTTAGAACTAATACACACAGATAAATTTCAGAGATATTAAAGATTTAAATTGACAAAAAAAAAAATAATAATAAAATAAGAAATAAGGGAATACTTAACTGGGAGAAAGAAACCTTCCCTAAACCAGAACCCGAGAGTGCGGAAACAGGTATTCAGCCCTTTCCACTGAGCTTTCGCGGACTACGTCATGGAATATCCAGCCAATGAGGCTTTGGCATAAGCCGTACGCTCAGCCAATAGGGCCAGGGCGGGAGATTTGAAAGCGCCTCGACTGGGACTCAGCGGGGCAGGTTCAATCGTTTGCGGGAGGCCTGGAGTGCAGCTGTACTGCGGGCTCCAGGTGAGCTGGCCCCGGTCCCTGGGCCTTGTGCTGGGAGAAGACCGGTGAGCAAGCAGGTCAGGGATCCGTTGGGCAGTTCTGCGTGTCTTCCGCCGGGCTACCGGGCGCACAAAGGTGGGAGAGGGTCCTGGAGGGGAGTGGGACCAGTAGATGGGCGGGACGACAAGGCGAGCGCCTGGATGCCCCCTACTCTGGTCAGTGTACTGTAGCAAGGAAATAGCCGCTCCTTTCCCCCAGCCCCAGGCAGGCGCTTCCGGCTAGATAGGCCCGACCCCTCCCTCTCTCGCTCCTTCTATTTTCTTCTCACTTCTCTGTTTCCCTCCTCCCTCCCAGCTCCACGCCCCCTTTCCCTCTAAGGATGGCCCAGAAGGAGAACGCCTACCCCTGGCCCTACGTCCGGCAGACGGTAAGGCCCTTTCCTCTCCCTTCTCCTTCTACCCGCGTGGCGGAGTTCCTGCTTGGAGTTTGCCTAAGGCTCCCAGTCCCAGCTTTGGGGTCCTGAAAAGGTCTATCCTCTTAGCACTTTCTTATCTATTTTGCGCTAATATATGAGCCCTAAGAGCTTGCTAGCAGAATTAGGTCTAGTCTTTTGCAGCCGTGTCCTAGGGAAGGCCTGTCAAATGCTGTGAACTTGAATTTGACCAACCACTGGCCCCTCTGCTGGGCTGACTGAGCCTAGTTAACACATGCAAGTGATGTCTGGGACTGAGCATCTGGCCAGAGTCAAAGCCTGGCCTTCAAGCCACGATTCCCCACCCTTGTCCTGAAAGAAATAGTCTGGACAGGAAATAGAAATAAGCTCTAAAAAAATTTCGGTACAGTGACTGTTTAAAAGGTCAAGAAAGACAAGTCTAAATGACTCGGCATTTATTTTAATAACTAGTTGCGGTAAAGATCTAAACATTATTGTATAGACAGTTGGCCATTTGTCCCAACACCTTTCTTTGCAGAGTCCACTCTGATATGAAATGTCATCTTTATTATATATTTTTCCCACATAATACGTGGGTCTATTTTTGGACTTGTTTATTTGTTGCTTTCTTGGGACAGGTTTTTAAGGGCACTGGGGTTTTCCTCTCTTGGCTGAAGAAACTCTTCACTGGCTTAGCTCCCTTTCTGCTGGGGCTTAGGAGCTCTGGTGGTGCACTGACTAAGGCGTCTGACTGCTGACCAGAAGACTGGTGGTTCAAACCCAGCAGCCACTCCTCGGAGGGCAAACTGGGCAATCTCTTCCATAGAGATACCACCTTGGAAACCCGAGGAGGGGTGGCTATGAGTTAGGATGGACTCCACGGCAGTGAGTTTGGGTTATTTTTGGTTTTAGGCAGCCCGGAGGGCCCATCCGCCCTGTGTCCATCAGCTCTCTCCCGCCTAGAGTGCTTAGTGAGGTTGTCGAGACTGAATGAGCCTCTACATTGGTCACTCCCAAAAGAAAGCTGTGTATATTAACCTGAGAGGCTGAAAATGAGAAATGGTCCCCAGGCCACCAGAGTAGCCCTCGGTGTCTGGAAAAGCCTCTTGGTGCAAAGAGGTAAACAGTGGTATTTACTGCAATATTCATGGCTTTAAGGACCTTCTCCAAACCTTGGAGACCGGGCTTTTAGGGGGCTGTGAGAATACATCTGTGTAAAACTCCTTGGATGGTGGGTGTTCAGTGGCCACTGCTCCCCGGGAAGAGGGCCTGGGTGACCTCATGGGGTGTTATGGACAGGACTATAGAAGCTGGAGAGCTTTGTGCCTGAGAATGTGCTGTGGGCCAGGGCCAGAGAGGTGAAATGTTAGATGTTGGGGTAAGTCCTTTGCCCCTTACCTAAGGGCAACTTAGGTTGTTTATTAATAGCTCATTTTAATACGGTGCTCTGAACAGAGTCTGGGGCTGGGTAGCAGAACTGTGGTATCAATGTTCCTCTTTGAACTGGGGATGGGTGGGTGTGTGGCTCCATGGCAAGTAGCTGGAAGGCTGCGTGCAGCACATTCCAGCCTGGTCACTAGGACAAAGGCGCCTCAGAGCTACCCCCTGCTCCTTCTCAGGCTCAATCTGGCCTAAACATCCTGTCCCAGAGAGTCTTCCAGAAGGAGGCTGCCAACTCATCTGCGCTTGTCCTCATGAGCCGCTCCAATGCCCAGCTCACAGGTAACTGGGATGGGGAGAGAGGATTCACCCAAAGGGACTGGTGCCTATGGGGAGAATGTAGGGATGAGGTCAAATGAGGGCCTCAGCTTACCTGTTCTCTCCTTAGCTGTTCCTGGCCAGAAAAAGACAGTAGAGAATAGCAGTGGGACACCCAGCTTCTTAATGTAAGTCCCCCAAGCCTTGGGATGGAAGAGGGGAGGTGCAACATTAAGCAGGCAGAAAATGGGGGAGGTAAAACCCAGAGGCAGATGGAGTCGGCACGGGGCAGGAAAGCCTGATCCCTTCTCAGCTCCCTTCAAAGAGAAATAGGGTTGAGAGCAGGAAGGACTCAGGGAGCGGGGAGAAAGCAAACACTGGAAATGACTGACAAACACATGTCACCTCCCAGCGCTGAGTGCTCTTCCCCTACTTTCCAATCAGGAAGCCCTTCACAATTGATGACTTTGAGATTGGACGTCCTCTGGGCAAAGGCAAGTTTGGAAATGTGTATTTGGCTCGGGAGAAGAAAAACCATTTCATCGTGGCGCTCAAGGTCCTCTTCAAGTCTCAGATAGAGAAGGAGGGTGTGGAGCACCAGCTGCGCAGGGAGATTGAGATCCAGGCCCACCTACAGTACGACCCACACCCTCTGAGCCCGGCCCCTCCGCACCTCACCCCCAGCCCCAAGCTCCTTTGCTCTCCCACCATATCCAGACTGTTTCTTGGCAGCTGTGTCCGGTTAGCTCCCACCTGGGCCGGAGTCTTGAGTTCAGAATGCTGCCCCTATCCCCGTTTGTGTTGCCCTTCACCACTTCCAGCCCTGGGGGTGGTGGCCTGGCCCTGTTTGCCCCATATAAGAAAAAAACCAAACTCACTGTCCTTGAGTGGAATCCGACTCATAGCGACCCCTCCTTGGGTTTCCGAGGCGGTATCTCTATGGAAGTAGATTGCCCAGCCTTCCTTCCAAGGAGTGGCTGGTGGGTTTGAACTGCCAGCCTTCTGGTTAGCAGTCAAATACCATAGGCACTATGCCACCCATATAGGACCAGTTATTTCCCCCTGCTCCTCTACCAGGATGTGGCCTGAGGCTTGCTTCTCTGTGCTTCCCCCAGGCACCCCAACATCCTGCGTCTCTACAACTATTTCTATGACCGACGGAGGGTCTACTTGATTCTGGAGTATGCCCCCCGGGGGGAGCTCTACAAGGAACTGCAGAAGAGCCGCACTTTTGATGAGCAGCGAACAGCCACGGTCGGGGCGGGTGGGCACCGGGGCCGCTGGCAGGGGCTGGAGCCTGGGGGTGCATTGCCTGTGGCTGGGAGGTCCGTCCTTGTCTGACTGTCTGTCCTCGGCCCTTCCAGATCATGGAGGAGTTGGCAGATGCTTTGATGTACTGCCACGGGAAGAAAGTGATCCACAGAGACATAAAGCCGGAGAACCTGCTCTTGGGGCTCCGGGGAGAGCTGAAGATAGCCGACTTTGGCTGGTCTGTGCATGCCCCGTCTCTGAGGTACACAATGGTGGGCACTGGGTGGGAGCCTGGGAAGGTGGAAAGAAACCAAATCTGGTTAGGCAGAGAAATTTGGTTTTGTTCTCATGCAGATAGACCAGCTGCAGTCCAGTCAATTCCGACTGATGGCGACCCGTGTGTCAGAATAGAGCTGTGTGCCATGGAGTTTTCAATGGCTGAGTTTTCCAAAGTAGATCACCAGGCTTTTATTCTGAGGTGCCCTGGGGGGACTCGAACCTCTAACCTTTTGGTCAGCAGCTGAGCCCTTTAGCCATTTGTACCCAGGGACTCCCCATGCAGGAACAGACACAGAAGTGCTTGAACAAGGATAGGGTCCCCACAGTTCTGTTGTCCAGATTTTGCACTCAGTAGATTGAGGTCGTCTTCCCATATTATGAAGAACACTCCCATGTCATGTTTAATGGGTTCATAGTACTATGTAGTTGGGATATGACCTGATTTATTTTAGCCGAACATTCTTTTTTTTTTTCCTGATTTTTATTGTGGTCTGGGTGAAAGTTTACAGAGCAAATTCATTTTCCATACAGCAATTCATACACATTTTGTCTCATGACATTGACTGCAGTTCCTCACAATGTAACAGCTCTCTTCCCACTTCCTCCGTAGTTACCTCTTCCCTGCGTCCTTCCCTCCCATGCCCTCCCGCCCCCCAGCTGTCTCCCTGTGCAAACACTGTCCTCTGTTCTCCGGTGATTAATCTCTCCAAGGAGTGTATCTACCTGATGTAAATGTTCACCCCAGATGCCTGTCTATTGTTTAAAGGCAATCGTGCTTAAACATTTGGTATATCCCCAATTATTCTCTTTATTCTAAGATGAACAGTGCTCTCATATCTGATTATTTTATTAAGACACATATCTCAGGGTTGAAATGCAGGGCCTATGTATGCCTAGTCTGAGGCTCTGGTTCATAGCTTCATCCCACCCCAGTCCCACAGGGCTAAGCCTATCCACACCCCAGTGGCCCATCAGAGGCTGGTTGCACTGCTCCCCTGCACAATGGAGTCTCTTGGCTCCATGCCATCAGCCAGTGGGGAAAGGAGAGGCTGCCTGTCCCTGAGACCCTGCCCACTCTCCCCCTACCCTGGTACCCAGGAGGAAGACGATGTGTGGCACCCTGGACTACCTGCCCCCAGAGATGATTGAGGGGCGCACCCACAATGAGAAGGTGGATCTTTGGTGCATTGGAGTACTTTGCTATGAGCTGCTGGTGGGAAATCCACCCTTTGAGAGTTCTTCACACAACGAGACATATCGGCGCATTGTCAAGGTGGGCAGGCTGGCCTGTTGCCTGGCTGAACTGTATGTGGGTTGTCGGGGCCAGGTCCAGGAGTAAGCAGAGTGACACCTGATAGCGTCCTATGCAGCCCTCTGAAGCTCTAGTAGTGTAGTGCCTAAGGCACTTGGCTGCTAACCAGAAGGCTGGAGGTTCAAACCCACCAGCCACTCCTTGGAAGAAAGGTTGGGCAGTCTACTTCCACAGTGATACCGCCTCGGAAACCCTAGGAGGGGTCACTGTGAGTCGGGTCCGACTCCACGGCATATAACAACAACAACATGAAAGAAATTGTAGCCAGGATGAAACTAATGGGTCCTCCCTTTTCCATGCTCTACTTCTGCAGGTGGACCTGAAGTTCCCCTCTTCCGTGCCCACAGGAGCCCAGGACCTCATCTCCAAGCTGCTCAAGCATAACCCCTCAGAACGGCTGCCCCTGGCCCAGGTCTCAGCCCACCCTTGGGTCCGAGCCCACTCTCGGAGGGTGTTACCTCCCTCTGCCCTTCAGTCTGCCCATTGAGCTGTCCGTTATTTACTTGATGTGTCTGTGTTTGTATGTCTGTTTATGTGTAGGGATAAGGGGGTGTCCCTGGCCTGTTCCCTTACCTGTCTTACACCTCCTTTTTATTTAATAAAGGCTAAAGCTTTTTTTTTTTTTTTTTTTTAATGATTCGGGTGAAAGTTTACAGAGAAAATTCATTTTCCATACAGCAGTTCACACACATTTTGTCTCATGATATTGACTGCAGTCCCCACAATGTAACTAACAGCTCTCTTCTCACTTCCTCCCTGTAGTTAGCTTTTCTCTGTGTCCTTTCCTGTGCATTCTTGTGCCACAGACCCCACCCCAGCTGTCTCCCTGTGCAAACACTGCCCATCTGTTTTCCCACAATTGATTGCTCTAAGGAGTGTATCTACCTGATGTAAATGTTCACCCCATATGCCTGTCTATTGTTTGGTTGGAAGTGAGTTTAGTTCCAGGAGTGAGTTCAGTTCCAGATCTGAAGGGTAACTAAGGGCCATAGTCTCAGGGGTCTCACCAGGCTCTATGAGACCAGTAAACCTGGTCTTTTTTTTTTTTTTTTATGATTTTGAGTTTTGTTCCACATTGTTCTCTCACTCTCCAGTATCTCCTGCACTGATCCCTTTCTGAGTGGTTGACAGTAGTTGCTGGCTGGGCACCATCTACTTCTGGTCTCAGGGTCATATAAGCTGAGGATCACATGGTCCACCAGTCCTTGGACTAATTGTTTCTATGCATCTTTGGTTTTCTTCATTCTTCTTTGCTCTGGACAAGGAGACCCACATTGTTGCATCTAGATGGTCTCTTGCAAGCTTTAAAGACCCCAGTCATCACTTGCCAAAGTAGAATGTAGAACAACAGTTTTGTATACTATGTTACACCAATTGAGCTTGATGTCCCCTACGACCATGGTCCCGAGCCCAAAATCCAACTACTCACCCCATCAGGATGGTTGGCTGCAGCCAAAAAGTTATAACTTTGTCCCTTGTTAGCGTTATTATGTATTTGGACATTCTAATAGCACATACAAATACTTATGTAGAAATATTGTCTGCCACCCTTATATATGGCCATGGATATATTCCCTTTTGCCTAGCCATACCTGATCATTTGAGGCTAAAGCTTTATACAGGTGCATGGAGATGTTTATAGATAGAGGAAGCTGTGCCCTATGGGAATGTGAGGTGGTGGGTTCCCACCCTAGATGCCAAGGGTACATAGCTGCCCCATGGGAACACCCTGCTTTTTGGGCTGTGACACCCTCACCTTTATTTCCCTGGCTCGGACTCCTAGAACCTGGGGGGCTGAAAAACCTCAGGTGCCCCAACCTCACTTGAACATCTCTGCCTGCCTTCTCTTACATCTTGCTCTCTTGATTATCTTTAGAACTCTAAAGGAGTTCTGGTGGTATAGTGGTTAATGCATTTGGCTGCTAACCAAAAGGTTCTCAGTTTGAACCCAACAGCTGATCTGTGGGAGAAAGATGAGGCAGTTGGCTATGTCTGAGCCCATGGTCAATCCATCCCTTTGAAGGTCTTTTCTGCTGACACTCTGTCAAGCATGATGTCCTTCTCTAGGGTCTGGTCCCTCCTAATGACATGACCAAAGTATGAGAGACCCAAGTCTTGGAATCCTCACTTCTAAGGAACATTCCAGCTGTACTTCTTCCAAGACAGATTTGTTCATTCTTCTAGCAGTCAGTGGTATTGTAATAGGACCAAACGCAGGTCCTGCCCTGGGCACAGTCAGGCCAAAACAGTTTACACACCAAGTGATTAAGAGGAGAGAAAATTATTTATTGCAAAGTGACAGTGCAAGGAGGCAGGGGTCTGTACCCAGATCTGACTCCCCGAATCTCCATCGAATTAGTTTCGTAGGTTTCAGAAGAGAGGGTTATGCATATTCATAAAAATTTCAGGAATTTGGGCATGACATGGTTGACGATTGGCTGAAATTTCTACCGCCTTGGTTTAAAGGGAGAGTAGTGTTTTAATCCAGTAGTCTTGCATACTGGATGAGTCACACCGGCTTCCTGTCATCAGCTGATTGGGGCTTAGGCAGAGGGGAGAGCGTTAGTTCCCAGTAACTTGGCTCCTCTCTGTCCAATGTGCATGTCCACGGGCCACCAGAGTCAATTTTCAAGTTGTTTCCTAAGACACATTAATGCATTTATCATCAGTGTTTAAGGAAATAGCAGGAAAAAATATTTTTTGTTCCATTCAGTTCTTAAGGAACTGAGTTTATTGTGTTTACTCATCTATCTCCAACTGGGGTCCTATGTGTTTACTCATCTGTCTTAACCAGAGTGGGGAAATAGTTGGGGGTAATTAAGTTTACTTATCTATTCCCATCTGGGGTCCTATCTGTTCTAATTATCTGTTTTAACCAGGGTGGGGGAAATATCTTTGACTTTACTGGGTTTCAATTCCCCCTTAGAATAGATACTGTTCCACATTCTTGGGGAACACTTTACTCGGTTTCCATATATTCAATATTCTTCACCAACACCGTAGTTCAAGTACTTTCTAAGTAGCAGCAGAAACGAATATCAGTTTAATAATGTATCTTTCTTGATGGTAGAATCCCTCTGTTTTGGGATTGCCTCTCTTTTTAGGCAAAACTTACCAATCCCCTACAAGGGTTCTGCTTAGCCCCACCCCTGCAAGGGTTCCATGGACCTTATTTGCATTATTAGTAAACTGTCTATTCCCCTTTGTTGTTGTTGTTGTGATATGCCATCAAGTCGGCCCTGACTCATAGCGACCCCCCCTTTGGTTCCGAGGCGGTATCACTACAGAAGTAGGATTGCCCAACCTTCCTTCCGAGGAGTGGCTGGTGGGTTTGAACCTCCAGCCTTCTGGTTAGCAGTCAAGTGCCTTAGGCACTGTGCTACCAGAGCTCCTTCTATTCCCCTTGGTAGGTCACAAACATCTTATTTGAAAGTCCCCACCAAGCAGAGATCTCTATGCTGGACCTCCTTAGCTGAGAGAAGTCCTGACAGGGAGATGCTCCAGCAGAGATGGTGGCAGTGGAACCAAGAGGCCTGAGACAGAGCGGCAGGCTTACCTGGCCCACAGAGGCAGAGGCCAGGGGCCAGAGAGGCCAGGGGCCAGAGAGGCCAGGGGCCAGAGAGGCCAGGGGCCAGAGAGGCCAGGGGCCAGAGAGGCATGTCTGAGTGCACAGCATAGGGGAGATTGTCCTGATCAAAGAATTATATCCTGAGTGCATTCCTGAACCTGAATTGTAGCCTGTTACTTCCCTAATAAACCCCATAATCATGAGTATTGTCTGTGAGTTCTGTGTGGCCATTGCAATGAATCATCAAACGCAGCAGAGAAGTAGCGAGTGCTGTGGGAGGGACGGTTGGTGTCAAAGTTGGTAAAAAGGCTGGAGGGTGGCGACATGTCTGGCTTCATAGGAATAAGCCACGTGCTGCTGCTGGTGATTCTGTCTTCCTCTTGTGAACTCAGAGGAGGTCAGAAGATGCCGCCTCCATGTCCTTTTTACACACAGGAATTTAAATGCTGGCAGGCCCATGCCTCTCTCTCTCTATTTTTAATCTGTAGTTCCCTTGACTTATCAGCCTCATTCTCTCCTTCTGTAGACAGTGTTTTCTTCTTGGCCACAGAAGATGGACAAGCTGCCCCAGCTAATAAATAATATTGTTGAACAGAAAATTAATAACAGACATCTTGCTTTGATTTTAAAGTTTTCCTTAGCCTCAAAACCAAATGTTGTTGCTGTTAGGTGCCGACAGGTTAACTTTGACTCATAGTGACCTTATATACAACAGAATGAAACACTGCCCAGCTATTACGCTCCTGGCTATACTTGAGCCCGTCGTTGCAGCCACTGTGTCAATCCATCTTGTTGAGGGTCTTCCACTTTTTTGCTGACCCTCTACTTTACCCAGAACGATGTACCCTGTTCACATCATTAAGGTCAACTCCACTTCGAGGAGGCAGCTCTTCCCCAGTCATATTTTGAGTGCCTTCCAACCCAAGGGGCTAATTTCCAGCACTATATCAGACGATGTTTCAGGGCTATTCACAAAGTTTTCTAGTAATGTATCATACAGTGTCTCACCGCTATTCATAAGGTTTTCACGGGCCAATTTTCTGAGGAGTGGGTGGCCCCTTCCGTCTTCCCAGTCTGTCTTAGTTTGGAAGCTGCTGAAACCTGTCCATCACGGGTGACCCTGCTGGTATTTGAAATACCAGTGGCACATAGCCTCCAGCCTCACAGCAACACGCAAGCCACCACAGTATGACAAACTGACAGATGAGGAGCAGACAAAAACAAATAACCACACAAAGCCAGGCCTAAACTGCGAAAGCCTGCCAGAAACTGTTGTGTAGCAATATAAATTGTTTCATCCTCCTAGAAAAGGACACTCACCAAACCACTATCTCCTAATTTAAATCTCAAAAAAAGTCTCATGGCTGCAGGTGGGTAGAAGGTCCAGAAGTAACCTGATATCAGTTGATCTCAGTAAAGGAGAAGGCAAGGTTTGAGTGATCATGTTAAGATTAGCTAACCAATAGTTGGGGTGCTCTGGTGGCATAGTGCCTAAGGCATTTGACTACTAACTAGAAGGCTGGCGGTTCAAACCCACCAGCCAGTCCTCGGGAGTAAGGGTAGACAATCTACTTTCCAGTCAGATCCAACTTGAAAGTGGTGAGTTTGAATTTTGGTAACCAATGGTTGATCTTTTTTTTTTTACATTCTCACCAACAGTTGATATTTCAGACTTTACTTTTTTCTTCTGCTACTCCAGCAGAACGGTATTATTATTTTATCGTGATATGGGTGAAAGTTTACAGGGCAAATGCATTTTCCATTCAATCGTTCATAGACATTTTGTTTCAGAACACTGATGGCAATCCCCATGGTGTAACAGCTCTCTTCCCACTTCCTCCCTGTGGTTACCTTTCCCCTGTGTCCCTCTCCCCTTTGCGTTCCTGCCCTCTGAGCTTCCCCCTGTGCTAAGGCTGCCCTTCTGACCTCCCGTGGTTGATTGTCCTAAGGAGTGTACCCACCTGGTGTAACTGTTCACCTTACAGGCCGATTGTTTGGCTGGAAGCCACAGCAGTGGGTTCAATTCCAGGCCTGAAGGGTGACTGGGGGCCACAGTCTTGGAGACTTCACCAGTCTCTATCAGACTAGTAAGCCTGGTCCTTTTAAATGATTTTGAGATTTTTTTCCGCATTTTTCTCCCACTCTACCCAGGATCTCCTATACTGATCCCTTTCCAAGTGGTTGACAGTGGTAACTGGTCACCATCTAGTTCTTCTGGTCTCAGGGTCCTGTAGGCTGAGGTTCCCATGGCCCGCTACTCCCTTGGACTAATTATTTTGCTAATGGTTGATCCTCTTTTTTTATACATTTCTCCCTCCTCTTTTCTTTATAAGCCCCATTGCACCTGTCTTTGTGGAGCCATTTTTTTTTTCTGCAATCAGAATGGTCTACTTATATGCATATAGAATAACTGCTGAGAATATACATTATGTTCAAACTGAATGAATTTTAATATTTGCAATAATACCCAGACTGAGATCCCAAGAGAAGGGGAAGTCTGTGGAAAGCAGTATGGATATTACTTTAAAAGTTGGAATTAGAAATACCATTTGATCCAGCAATCCCATTACTAGGTATATATCCTAAAGAAGTGAGAGCCAGGACAAGAACAGATACATGCACACCCATGTTCATCGCGGCACTATTCACAATAACAAAGAGATGGAAACAACCTAGGTGTCCATCAGCAGAAGAACGGATAACCAAACTATGGTACACACACACAATGGAATACTATGCAACCCTAAAGAATAGCTTAGAATGTACAAAACACTACATAATGTGGATGAACTTGGAAGACATGATGCTGAGTGAAATAAGTCAATCACAGAAGGAAAAATTCAGTATTAGTTCATTATTGTAAAACGTCAAGGAAAGGTTTATATATGGAAAGAAACTTTCTTTGTTGTTTACCAGGGGTGGGAGGGGAGAGGAGGGAACGCTGCCAAAATTTAAAATAAATAAATAAATAGGTTAAACATAATAATAATAAATAAATAATTCAACAAAGACAGGCAGGGTCCCAAAGATCCCACAGATTATAATTAAATGCTACATATATCTGCTAGCATGGCTTTGACTTCAGACACAAGAATATTCCCCTTAAAAGAGAGAGAGAGAGAGAGAGAGAGAGAGAGGAGGAGAAGTCATGTCACATGATCTATAACTTCAGTGTAAAAAAAAAAAAAAAGGTACTGGGAGGGCTTTTACTAGTCCTCCACTGGGTCATTTGCCCATCCCTGAGCCAATCTGCAGTCAGATGAATGAAACATTCTGAGGTTTGGGTCCTGTGCCTATTCCTGGGTGTAGATGGGAGGCTATCATCTCACAAAACAGAGTGAGGAGTGAGGCGCTTCCCATCCATGAAGAGATGGTAGGTAGCCAAACACTTGCTACTACAACATTCAAGATACATCTGTTGATGTTTGTTGTTATGTGCCCTCAAGTCAGACCCAACTCATAGTGACCCCTCTTTGCAATATCACTACGGAAGTAGATTGCCCCATCTTCCTTCCGAGGAGTGGCTGGTGGGTTTGAGCCTTCTGGTTAGCAGTCAAGTGCCTTAGGCACTATGCTACCAGAGCTCCTACAAGATATGTCTAGAAGTGTAGAAATTATTAAACAGGAACCAAATTTGCTGTGTGAACTTTCACCTTAGACACAATAAACTAAAACCAAACTCACAGCTGTCGAGTTGGATCCGACTCATAGTGACTGCTCCTTGGGTTTCAGAGGTGTTATCTCTATAGAACTAGGTTGCCCAATGTTCCTTGTGAGGAGTGGCTGGTGGGTTTGAACCGCCAGCCTTCTGGTTAGCAGTCACATGCCTTGGGCACTACACCACCAGAGCTCTTAAACCCAATAAAGTATAATTTAAAACAAAACACAAATATATACATCTGAAATGTGTCCACAAGCCTAACTCTGTTACCTTCAGGCTAGGCTGGCCACTATCACCTCACACTTGGAGAATTCAACAGCCTCCTCACTGGTCTCCTGTCCCTTCTTGTCCTCCAAACATTTCCCACAACAGTCTACAGTAACCACCAAACTCATATGAGTTCCATCACATCACTCCTTTTCTCTCGCCCAGCTTCCGATCCTTGAGGTAGGTTCCCCCCACATTTAAGGTATATCTGCACAGCCCAAATGTGTACGGGCTTTGCTTAGAGCAGAAGAATAACTAGGGTTTCATCAGGTCGTAGGTGACTATAAAATACAGAGAGCTGGGCTCCTCGGCTGTGGTCAAAGGGCGAGCTGCTGTCATCACGCTTGGCCGGCTAAGACCCTGGGGTGGGCATTGCTGGGAGATTCTGGGAAGTTGCCCTTCTGAATGACGACATGACACTGACTCAGATCACCTTTCTATTCAGATAAGAGCAACAACTTCCTTTATCAACCAAAGGAGCTTTAGCAAACCATCTGTATTTACTAAATACTGATGTCTCAGGGCTTTGGCTGTGTATTGCAGTTTGCATGTCTCCCAGTGTCTGTGGTACCACTGCACTGAGACAAAAATCTCCATTCCCCAGCAGGATGTGATCCCTGCCTGCTTTTACAGCTTCATTGCTGTGAATCCTCTCACCTGGCTCATTTTGTTTTAGCCCCAACGTCTCCTGCACCCCACCCCCTATTCTCTAGTTCCTTGAATAAATATGTCAAGCCTTTGTCTCTGGGACTTGGCACAAATTATTCCTCGCTGGGCCTGGAATATGGCTGGGCTCCTTCCAGTTGTTTTCAGTGAAATGTTTTCTCAAAGACGCCTTTCCTGACCCCCTATCAAAACGAGTGCTCCCTCAGCTATTTTCTATCACAACACTTTACTTCCTGGACTACTTACTAATAGTTTGGGGGTAAAACGCATCCAGAGGTTCTGCAATATAAATAAGTAAGGCCTTGCTAAAGGTCACAGCCTTTAGCCCAACTTCTAACTCTGTACATTTGGGGTCGCCAGGAGTCAGAATCGACTCGACGGCAAACAACAAAAAAAAACTTATAAAAAGTTATTATTTCATTTATTAAATATTTTATCTCGTGGCAAAATCTATAGCCTATCTGCCAGGGGAGAAAGACTCTCAACGTGGAGGGGTCAGGAGACAGAGGACAAAATGGCAAAAAGCACGCGAGATCCCGTAAGCCGGCTTGTGTGGACCATGTCGAATCACCCTGGGCAGTTCCTCTGCTCAATCTGTCATCCGAGGACTTGGAACGAACCATTCATGCTCTGTTGACAATTCTGGTTCCATCCTTCTTGACTAACAAGGTGCAGTTCAACCAGATGGTCCAAGCAAGATACACTATTTCTAACCTAAAAACTTCTCCAAGAAGCGCACGTCTGGTCCCCACTTACTGTGTTTGCTAAGCAATTGTGGGCGGGACAACTGTAGGCGCAAAAAGTCCCCTCGCGACTACGGTATTTCAGGACCTGCGTCTTTAAGATCCGCCCCCTCAACTTTTCGAAGGGGAGGGGCGACGAGCGTAGCTGTCACCTCCTTCTCTCCACCCCTTTCGCTCTCACGTGTGTTTGGCAGTTCAATAACTGCTCTTCTTCCGGGACTTTCTGGTCGCCACGACCAATCAAAGTTCTCTTCCTGTCCTTACCATTGTCAGCCTGCTGCCAATCGGCGCGCTTCCACCAACGCCCCTTAAAGGCGCAGCGAACGCCTCCCTCCCTAATCGAGGTGAACCAATTTCTCGATTCCGGCCCCCACCTACAGTATGGAGTCGTCCCAGGGGCGGCCTGGGCCCGGGGCGGACCCCCCGGCTCTAGGGAAACACCAGGCCGATATCTTCGGCAGTGAGCCGGGCCGAACGCCCTTTGAGTCATCCTCAGACCTTAGAGTATCTGAGAAGGAAGAGGCCGAGAACGTTGGGGGCGCGAGCCGCCACCCCAGGGCGTCCCTGAAGACTTCGAGCTGCAGCGTAGTCCACCGGTTGGAATGGGAGGCTCAGGAGGACGAATCCGGGCCCCGAGGAACGTCGTCTGGGACCGGGAGCCGCAGGGTGGCGCTGGGTCCGGAGCACGACCCGTCCCCCTCTTCCCGGCGCCAAGACCCTGAGCCACCGGAGGTCGAGCCTGCATCCGAGAGGGTGTGCTGTCTAGGGAGCCCGGGAGGCGGCGGGATGAGTGTTGAACAGCAGACGCAGGAGGAAGACAACGAAGAGGCGGCGGTGGCCGGTAGGACTGGGCGCTCATTCTCCAGCCGCCTTCAGGACAGCCGCAGCCTGGATGCGCTGAGCGGAGCGTGCGGCGGCGCAGGGTCCGCAGCGGGCGCCGAGGCCGGCGCGAGCGGCGGGCGCCGGGCCACTATCTCCAGCGCCCTGGAGCTGGAGGGCACAGTGAGTCGCCACGGCGACCTCACCCACTTTGTGGCCAACAACCTACAACTCAAAATCCGTCTGAGCGGCACCCCTCAGCCCCCGCTCCCCGTCCCTGCGCGTTCCTGCCCAACGCCTGCCCCCTCTCCGGCCATCCCGCCGATCGACCCCGACGTGTTGCGGGACCTGGAGCGGCTGAGTCGGGAGCTGGGCGGCCGAGTGGACCGTCTGCTCCGCGGGCTGGGTGGCGCAGTGCAGGAGCTTACAGCGCTGAGCGTGGGCTGCATTCAGACGTATCGCGACGCCGTGGACTCCTTAGGCGAAGCCGTGGACATGAGCATCAAGGGCATGTACACCCTGCTGGCGCGCTGCGAGGAGCTGGAGCGGGCCCTGCAACCGGTTCAGGGACTGGCTCGCCAAGTACGAGACATCCGACGCACACTGGAGGTGTTGGAGGCTCTGTGCAAGTGATCAGGGGGTCAGGAGAGGCCAAGCCTGACCAGGACAAGCCCCAGCAGGACCCTAAAGATTTTCCAAGAAGCCCTGATGGGAACTGTCTGCAGAGGGGAGACCTATGTGTTGGAGGCTCTTGCAGATGTGTTTAGCAGGCTGGCACCTAATCTCTGGGCCTTAGGTGTATATGGGGAAGTTCTAACTGCTGTCTTGGAGGGAGGGGATGAGGCTCTGCTTCTATTCATTTGGCCATCTGTAGTTACCCTATTCGCTACAACTCTCTTTCCTAGCTAGAGCACCATCCTTGGGAAACCAGGGTTTTAGTTTTCAGCTTGAAGGTGGAGACAGGTCTCCCATATATGATCAAGAGAGGGGAACAATGGAGACCCTACCCCCCACCGTGGCCATCCTGACTCCAGTGGCCATATCTCAGGTGCCAGGGGCTTTGGGAGCTTGAGCAGGCCTTGGCCACAACCCATGCAAACAAGGATACACACCTGCAGAGGGACAACCTCCTGTTTCTGCCCTCATCTCCATACCATACCATTCCCCAGCCAGAACAAAGGTGGAGCTAGAAGGAGTGCATCACAGGGTGAAGGGAGTGAGGTGGGAGGTGTCTCACTGCGCTCAGGGTTCAGTTAGAATTGTTGCTGGTTTTGAAGTCCACCTGTTGTGGAGTGTGCTAATCAGTTTTGGCTTTCTGAGTTTTGTGGAATTAAAGTGCTGCTGCTGCTAAGACTGAGGCTGCATTTGTGTGGGTTGCAGGGATTGTCAAGCCAAAAGAATGGGTCTCAGGGTGGATCTTTTGCTTGGAGCTCCCTTGGGGCGAGGGCTGGTGCTCCGGGTGGGGTGGGGTTCCACTCTAGGAGAGGAAGATGCGGCTCCTGATCTTAAGCAGCAGGGTCTGAGAGGGAAGGGAAGACACAGCTTAGGCCTAGAAACCCAGTAACAGCAGAAATGGAAACAAGGTACTCTGGAAGAGGGAGGAAAGGGATCATGTTAAATCCTGAAGTGGGCAAGCAGGGGTTGGGCAGATGGGACATCTTATCCTGGAAAATTGAGACCACTTGTCAGCTTCAGTTCCCTATTCTGCTGATCCATCTGTGCTACATTTATAATTTAAAACAATCCTCGTCCCAATCCCTAGCAGGTTGAAGGAGGTCTGACTTCCTAAACGTTTGGTGTTCTTCCTCTTCAAGACACTCCCACTTTAAACTGAAATGCACGTTTGTTCCCGTTTGTGTATGAAATATTCACATACACCTTCCGCAGTTAACTACTTATAAATGTTTCTAAGAAAGGTAGAACCACTATGTTCTAAAACACAAGCCATTGGCCCGTACGGGGATCGAACCCGCGACCTTGGCGTTATTAGCACCACGCTCTAACCAACTGAGCTAACCGGCCAGGTCCTGAAAAAGAGTCCTTAGGAAACTGTGTAAAACTCATATAACTGATCAGGTCATCCTCTTCAGAGAAATCTCGGAGAGGATAGGATTGTTTTTAAGACATTAAAGTGGAAGGCGGAAACTGATTTGCTGAGCATTTTGAGAAGTAACAGCCACGGAGATACAGAAAAACACAGATAATGCGCCTATTGCCTTTGAGGCAGGTTGAAGCACAGGCATGGGTGTTCATGACCGGCAAGACGCCGTCAGCGACCACTCCTAAGCATGCAATCCACCTCAAATGGCAAAAGACTGAGAGCTTCCGGCGAATTCGTGGGGTAAGGAACAACGGTCATGGGGAAAATTTATGTGACGCTTTGAGATTGAAGAAGTCTTTGGAAAAGTAAGCGACATAGCGCAGGCACCGCTGGGAGTCGAACCCAGGATCTCCTGTTTACTAGACAGGCGCTTTAACCAACTAAGCCACGGCGCCAGGTGCGGAAACCTCTGCATCTTGTTTACTTGGCGGAAGTTAGCCCCATGGCTTGCGTGAGAATTACAACATGTTTCTTTTTATTGTTCGTGCTATTGACGAAATGAATGGAAGGCACGAAAAACTGCTAAAGGTGGAAACGGACGCAGAAGAGACACAGAAATAGTCAAAAACCTGGTGTGAGCAGCAACAACTGCAAGCCGACGAGGATGGGATTCGAACCCACGCGTGCAGAGCACAATGGATTAGCAGTCCATCGCCTTAACCACTCGGCCACCTCGTCTACAGAAGAACTACCTTGAATCTCTTCTCTGGGTTCTGAACTCTTCCTGCTCCTGACTTAGGACCCGCCCACGCCGTGAATTGGAGAAAGCAAACCCAGTACCTTTAAATTCAGAGCAGCCTCCTCCCCGCGCGAACGCCTGGCTCGCCTCCCTCGACGTGTGCTTGTCTTCGGGAGTCCAGCTATCCGCCAGTTACTGTACCTGGATCTGACGGAAAAACTACTGAGAGATCGTTGTGTTCGTGCGACCGTGAGGCCTCGGAATTTTGTGCCTGAAGTTCTCTCCTCCTGGCCCCTAACAAGTGCTTCTTTCTCCCTGACCTAGGCCCTCAGGCTCGAAAATTTGAAAAATGATGCGGTTGAGGAAGCCTAGGAAAACAACTGACCCCGACGTGATTTGAACACGCAACCTTCTGATCTGGAGTCAGACGCGCTACCGTTGCGCCACGAGGTCATCCGGCCGCTTTGCTGGACAGGTCGCCTCATGATCACTGGTCAGCCAGGTGGTGACGTCCCCGCGATCGAGGCGCGAGAGCGTAGAACTTCTTTACGCTTCTCAAAACACTCCAAGTGGTGCCTGCGCTCTCCCCCCGGTCCCATGGGGGTGAATTGAGGCGTACAGTACGGAGAGACTCGCGGTTCAACGGTCCCTCTGTCCTCGACCCCCGGAGTCCTGCAGACCACCAAGTGCGTGGGCCTGAGCTTGTCACCAGCGCGACCCAGAGCTCACAGCTCAGCTGGGTCGAACTTGACCAGAAACTGATGGAAGAACAGGTACCAGGAAGAATGTGAGGGAGCCATTTCACAGCCCAACGCATCTGAAGGAGAGATTAGTTCCTCCAATTGTGGGTCTTCTTCCTGGTTGTACATTACAATCTCCTGTGCAGCCTTAAAAAATAGCCACACACAAGCCCCAGGCCTTAAGATTCTGATTAACGGTCCAGGGTAGAACCCTGGCATCCATCCTTTGGCATAATTTTCATACAGCAAAATGCACAGATCTTAAGTGTACAATTTTTGATGTGTTTTAACAAATGCATACATCCATGCAGCCCATAACTTCAAGATACAGGACATTTCCATTAACCCAGAACGTTCTCCTCTTCCCCAATCCATCCCCACCTCTCTTCCCAGAGACAATCTGTTCTAATTTCTATCACCATAAATGAATGTACTTTTCAAAGCTCCCCTACCTAGACAGAGGAGTCCCTGGGAGGTGCAGTTAACATGCTTGACTCTAACCACAAGGTTGAAGGTTCAAGTCTGCTTTTTTTAAAATCAGCCATTGAAAAACCCTATGGAACACAGTTCTACTCTTGAGACACATGGGGTCGCCACGAGTCAGAAGACAGCAACTGGGTAGCTAGACACAGCGGGGACTTCTGCAGAACAGCTAAAGCCTGAAGAGATTCCATTTGCGTCTTGAATGATGAGAGAAATTCAATAGGCTTAGATGTGCTTAGATGGCCTTACAGAAGGCCATACAGTATCTCACTCCTTGCCTTCCAAGGCAAATTTCTGCAGATTTTCCACAGTGGCCCTGCTGAAAGTTTTCAGGGACTACAGAAATGTCAAATCCCACAGATGCTTCTCAGGCCTGACTCAGGGCAATGTCTTCTCTAAGAAACCTCTTCTTGGTTGTCATGACACTTGTCTGCTGGTCCTCCCCTAATCTGCCCCTCCCCTACTCATCCTTCTTTTTCTGTCCTCACCTTAAATCTTGGTTTTCTCAGAGTTCTTTCTTCTCTCCTCATGCCTTTATGTTCCCTGGCTTCAGCTATCGCTGTGTGCCGAGTTCCTGAGTTACACCCTCTCCAAAGCACTCTGCTTCTACACCCAGACATCCAGTGCCTATGAGACACCTCCACTTGTCCCTGTCATCCTTCCCTCCCAGTCCTTCTGCACTCCCCACTCCCCGTAAGTGGCAAAGCTGAGGCTGGGGCCCAACCTTCACTCTTCCCTTTCCCTCAATTCTCATTTGCAACCAGCCACCACGTCCTGGCGATTTCCTCAGTAATTATCCGGTCAGTCCTCATTCCCCTTTCCCACTGCCACCCCCCCCCCCCGTCCTCTTTCTACTGATTATTGTAAGACTCCTCCCTGTTCTTCTTGCCTCCAGAACACTCAAGATCATCCTGTAAAATTCAAACACGATTCCCTCACTCTCAGCTTAAAAACAGAGCCCCAGGAGGACATTATGCTGGGTGAAATAAGTCAATCACAGAAGGACAAATACTGTATGAGTACATTATTATAAAAAGTCAAGGAAAGGTTTACACAGGGAAGGAAATTTTCTTTATTGGTTACCAGGGATGAGGGAGGAAAGGGAGGGAAAACAGAGAGTTAAGAAAGCAGTGTTTATATGGGTGAAGGGAAAAGGAATATAACCAAGGTGTGTGGTTAGCACAGCACCATGAAGGAAAAGGAAGACACAGAGAGGTGCACAAGAGGTACAGACAATAAAGGTAAATACTATTACACAAACAAGTCTGCATTATCATTAATAGCAAACACTAATTTACATGAGGATACACAGGTGGACAGGCAAGAAGATTAGGTATGGACAGGCGAATGGGAACATACCCATGACCACACACAGGTTTGGCAGATGATATTCCCACATATGTACTTGTGTGTGCTATAAAAATGTCCATATGCAGTTTAAAGCTAACATGGGGCAAAGTAAGAAGACCTTCTTAGCCACAACTAAGCACCTTGAAGGAGTGAGTTGCTGGGCCTGTGGGCTGGGGATCATGGTCATGGGGGACATCAAGCTCAACTGGCACAGCACAGTACAGAAAAATACTGTTCTATGTCTTACTTCAGTGAGTAGCAACTGGGGTCGTAAAAGCTTGCAAGCAGCCATCTTTGCTCCTCTGAAGCAAAGAAGAGTAAAGAAAACCAAAGACAGATGGAAACAGTTATAGTCCAAAGGACTAACGGACCATGAGACCCTCAGCCCATATGACCCTGAGACCAGAAGAGCTAAGTGGTACCTGGCTACCAATGCCAACCATGCAGAAATGGATCAAACTTGGAGATCTCGGATAGAGCGGGAGAAAAATGTCGAACAAAACTCACAATCATAAACAAGATCAGGCTTACTTGTCTAATAGGGACTAGTGAAACCCCCAAGACTACAGCCCTCAAACTGAACTCACTCCCGTGGCTTAGCTCTCAGGCAAAAAAGAGACTGGCCTACGAAGTGAACACCAAGGAGAGGTACACCTTAGAACAATCCACCACGGGAGATCAGAAGGGCAGCATTTGCACAGGGAGAGAGGCAGGGAGGTAGGAATGCCCAGGCAAGAAGGACACAGGGAAAAGGGAACCGGAGGGAGAGGTGGGAAGACAGCTACTACAGTGCAAGGAATGCAACCGGTGTCACAAGAAACAAAATGTGTTAAGAACTGTTGAATGTGAAACAAATCTGATTTGTAAAAGTTCACCCACACCAAATAACAAGGAAAAAAAAAAATCAGTGCTCCATCACTTTTGGGATGAAGGTTGGCCCACAAGGTCAAGGACATCATACAGTAGTGAAGGGTGTGGGCTCTGGAACCAGGCTGCTGGAATTCGTATACAAGTTTTGCTGCTTACTAGTTGTGTAATGTGGGCTACTTATTGAACACTCCTGTACCTCAGTGTCCACATCTGTGAAATGGTAATGATATCACTATTAGCTTATTTTCTAAAGTGCTCAGAGCCCAGCTGGTAGTAATCATTCACTTGTTGTTATTAATAGCTGAACCTTGCCTAATTCTTCAGTCACTCCCCGCTCATCGCCCATGTGACAATCATGCTGACTCATATACAGTTGCCTAAGCTCAGGAGCTCTGGTTGCATAGTGCCTAAGGCACTTGACTCTTAACAAGAAGGTTGGTGGTTCAAACTCACAGCCACTCCTCAGAAGGAAGGCAGGCTAAGGAAGGGTGGGCATCTACTCAATGGCACACAACAACAACAAGCTCACTATTGCTCCTCTTTGTCTCTGTGCCACTGCTGTTGGTGTTCCAAACCTTGTTTGCCTGAATGACCCTTACATACTGCTCTATCTTCAATTCAGAAACTTCCTTCTCTTCCACCCTCCTTTTCACCCCTCCCTCACTGCTGTCCAGTCAAATGCCACTCATAGTGACCCCTCCTTGGGTTTAATCCTTTGATCCTTAATCTACAGAAGTAGATTGCCCAGTCTTCCTTGGCTGGCTGGTTTGAGCCACCAGCCTTCTGGTTAGCAGTCAAATGCCTTAGGCAGTATGTCACCAGAGCTCCTAGACTCAAGAATAGGAAATATTCATTCCCAGCACCACATGACTCCTGGAATATAGTATGTATTCAACAAGTACTTATGTAATTCATGAGGGACAGCTTTAGCAAAAGCATGGGGATAGGGGAAGGAGATATGTCTGGAGTAGGAAAAGAACATAAGGTGAGGTGGGAAATTTCGCTAGAAAGGGAAGTTAGATCAGTGAATACTGTGCTAGGGAATATGAACTTGATCTTTAAGCACAGAGGTTTTGCAGCAGGTATAAAGTATGATCAGGTCAGTGTCACCAATACTCTGATATTTAAATCTCCTTCATTCATTCCACCAGTTTTCAAATGATAGAAACCAATAAATAACTTCACTCTCTCCGGGGCTGCATTGTCTAATATGGCAGCTACTAGCCACATGAGGCTATTCAAATTAAATTAAAATTTCAGCTCCTCAGTCCCATTAGCCACATTTCAAGTGTTCAATAGCTGATGGAAGTAGCTAGCTACCATATTGGAAACAGACAATATGCAATACTTCATATCACAGAAAGTTTTGTTGGATAGGGCTAGTCCCAAGATGGAAAGCTAGTGGCCTGAGAGGGCTGTATTCTATTGCCCTTAAGGTGGGTTTTTTTCCCCCTTTCATTTTTTCTTTTTTAAATTTAAGGCCAATATTTAGAATTGGAATAA
The DNA here is from genome assembly GCF_000298275.1 of Orycteropus afer afer. Taxonomy (NCBI): domain Eukaryota; kingdom Metazoa; phylum Chordata; class Mammalia; order Tubulidentata; family Orycteropodidae; genus Orycteropus; species Orycteropus afer. The sequence goes on from NW_006921917.1 coordinate 2,085,303, forward strand.
GCAGCTGGATCTATGGCCTATCTTGAAAAAACAAAAACATCAACAAAAATAAAAAAATAATCTGGCATTGGTTTCCCTCCAGACAATTAAAGCTGAGTAGCTGCTGACTAGTCCCCTGCCCTCCCCAAACCCCTGTACACACTTTAGTACGGCATGGACTCTCCTCGCCTTTGCCTTTTCTCCTGATCTCAAGGGGACCTCGTCTATTTAATTCATTCGCTGTGTTCTAGGAGGTGAGACCACTACTCGTGTGCAGTGTGTCCCACTGTGGTGGCTTGCATGTTGCTGCAATGCTGGAAGCTCTGTCACCAGTATTTCAAACACCAGCAGGGTCACCCACAGTGCACTGATTTCAGCGGAGCTTCCAGAATGGGAAGGACCCAGAGGTCTACTTGTAAAAATACTGCCCAGTGGAAACCTCCTGGATGGCAGTGGAACACTGTCTGAGGCAGTGCTGGAAGATGGGCCCCTCAGCTGTGGAGGAGGCACTCAGAATACAACTGGGGGAGAGCTGAACCCTCCAAGGACCTTCGACTTTAATGACATGGATGGAGTACAGCTTTCAGGACCTCCATTGGCTGATGTGGCACAACTCCAAATGAGAAGAAACAGCTGCAAACATCCATTAATAATCAGAATATGGAATGTACAGAGTATGAATCTAAGAAAATTGTAAGTCGTCAAAAATGAAATGGAATACATGAAGATACTCTAGGCATTGATGAGCTGAAATGGACAGGTATTAACCATTTTGAGTCTTCTAGTCATATGGTCTATCTACTATGCCAGGAATGACAAATTGAATGGTGTTGCAGTTATCATCAAAAAGAACATTTCAAGATCTAACCTGAAGTGCAATGTTGTCAGTGATAGAATAATATCCATATGCTTACAAGGAAAACCTCTTTCAAGTGATGAAGAGTAAAGCTATCTCCTTGAAGACTAAGGTGCGCCTGGTACAAACCATGGTATTTTCAATCGCCTCGTATGCATGTAAGAGCTGGATGATGAATAAGGAAGACCAAAGAAGAGTCGATGCTTTTGAGCTGTGGTGCTGGCAAAGAATGTGGAAGTACCATGGACTGCTAAAACAACTAAGAACTCTTCCCTGGAAGAAGTATAGCCGGAATGCTCCTTGAAAGCAAGAATGGCCAGACTTCATCTCACCTACTTTGGTCATGTTGTCAGAAGGGACCATTGCCTGGAGAAGGATATCATGCTGGTAAAGTGGAGGGTCAGCGAAAAAGGGGAAGGCCTTCAACAAGATGGACTGACACAGTGGCTACAACAATGGGCTCGGGTATAGCAAGGATCGTGGGGCTGGCACAGGACCAGGCAGTGTTTCGTTCGCTGTACACAGGATCACTATGAGTCGGAGACGACTTGAGGGCACCTAACAATAACAACATGTTTAGTGCTTCTGTTCTACCTCCTAGTTCGTTGCATGGCTCCTGGTGTCTCACAAGCTTGCAAGCAGCCATCCAAGGCACAACAATTGGCCTCTATTCACCTGGAGGAACAGAGAAAGGAGAGTCAGGAATAAGAGGAGGATATGGAATGTGTGACTAGTTGCCTTCATGAACAACTGCCTTCTATTGCCATGAGACCAGAATAATTGGATGGTGCCTAGCCATTACTGAACATTTTGATCAAAGATTCTGTAGAAGAATTCTGATCAAAAGGGGGGAAATGCAGAACAGAATTTCAAAATCCCATACACACCAGGCATTCTGGAGCCAAGGGGGCTGGATGAAGCCCTGAAACTATTGCCCTGGGATAATCTTTAAAACTTAAACCAAAAATATCCCCTGAAGTCTTCTTAAAATCAAACAATAGTTTAGCTTAACTAGTAAAAAATGTCTGACTTGAGCATATGCTCTTTTAAGAACTGTCTATATGAGATCAAAGTGACTACAGCAACATGAAAGATTAGATAGGAACCTTACGAGGCAGTGACTTTGTGCTAATGAGGGAGGAACAACTCAGGAAAGGAGGGTGAAGATGGTTGCACAACTCAAAATATATAATCACTGTGGAACAAAATTCAAAATCATTAAAAAAAAAAAAAAA
>NW_006921917.1:2087922-2089625 GCF_000298275.1 Orycteropus afer afer
AAAATATAAATATATATATGGGAGCTCTGGTAGTATAGTGGCTAAGGTACTTGACTGCTAACCAGAAGGCTGGTGGTTCAAACCCACCAGCCACTCCTCCAAAGGAAGGTTGGGCAATCCTACTTCCGTAGTGATACTGCCTCAGAAACCCAAGGAGGGGCCCCTATGAGTCAGGGCCAACTCGACGGCATATAACAGCAGCATATATATATATACATAGTCATTGTCAGTGAATTGCACACGTACAAATGGTTGATTTTGCTGTGTATATTCTTAACAATTAAATAAATTTTAAAAAAAGGCACAGCCAGAATGCTCCTTAGAAGTAAGGATGGTGAGCTTTCATCTCATGTACTGTGGACATGTTACGAGGGACCTGTCCTGAAGAATATAGTGCTTGGTAAAGCGGAGGGTCTGCGAAAGAGGAAGACCATCAATTTTGTGGATCGACACAGGCTGCAACTATGGGCTCAAGTATAGCAAGGACTGTGAGATGGCACAAGACAAGTGATTCATTCTGTTGTACATAAAGTCTCTATGAGTTGGAACCAATTCAACGGTACCTAACAACAACAGTAGGAGACACAATAAATAAGTAAAGTAACAAATTAAGCGATTACCAATTACAATGAGGACTGGGAGAGGTAAAAGTGTGGTGGTTAAAAGCTCAGATTTTCAAGTCAGACTGGGGTTTGAAGCCTGTCACCAACTCCAGGTTAGGTACATACTGCTCCATGCCTCAGTTTCCTACCTGTGCCTACCTCACAGATGTTGTTCTTTGCCACCTATTGCCTCTGCTACTTTAGCAAGTTGCTTAACCTCTACGGCCTTTCTTTATTATGTAAAATGAGGATTATTCCTATCCAGCTTTATTTTTGGATGTGTTAAGATCGAGTCAAGTAAAATTAAGAAAAAAAAGATCAAATCAGGTAATGGGCATAAATGTTTTCAACCATAACATGCTATAGATTAAAACTACTCATCATTTTATCAAAAATGTGTCTGTGTGTTTATAGATAGTAGATATACATGTTGTTGTTGTTGTTACAGGCCATCAAGTTGGAACCGACTCATCCCCTCCTTAGGTTTCCCAGGTGGTATCACTACGGAAGTAGATTGCCCAACCTTCCTTCTGAGGAGTAGTGGTGGGTTTGAACCACCAGCCTTCTGGCTAGCAGTCAGTTGCCTTAGGCACTACGCTACCAGAGGTCCCAGATACCATATACATATACACATATATATACATTTTTTAAAACAGGATAAACCTGGGGCAGAAAGTGGAGGACGTAAGAATGGAGGCTGCCTTCTCTGAATGCAGCAGAGCTCTAGGGGGGCGTGGAGTGAGGACCTCACTAGGTGCCACTGTCACAGGGGGTGACACCAAAGACTGTCTATAAATTTCTGTGCAGTGTTTCAGCAGAAATGTATTATTTTTCATAAAAATGTCCCTGTAGTGTATGCACAGGGAGACCCCCAGGGGCAGGAGTGTATGGGAAGGAAGGACACAGGGAAGAGATAACTATGGGGAGGAAATGGGAAGAGAGCTGTTACACTGTGGGAAATTGCAGTCAATGTCATAAGACAAAATGTGTATGAACTGCTGTATGGAAAATGAAATTGTTCTGTAAACTTTCACCCATGGTCAATGACATGAGACAAAGTATATGTGAACTGCTGTATGAAAAGTGAATTTACTCTGTAAA
>NW_006921917.1:2089725-2094395 GCF_000298275.1 Orycteropus afer afer
TTTCACCCAAATCACAACAGAAATTTAAAAATATATATACCCCTATAGTTATAACAACAAAAGCTAAAACTGGATGCTAATTTACCTTTTTAAACCTCTAATATGTTCTGGTCAGAGCTGTCATTATTATCAATTACAGTGAGCGTGGAATCACATTTTTGTCTGCACACTCTATTTTCGTTCCTGCGTGTTTTTACAGCATCTGATTTTGTCAAATTTTCTGGTGTTTTAGCTATAATATTGTACTAAGTAGTGTTTGTGAACCTATATTGATAACTTTTTTTGAGAATGAAGCAATAATTAAAAGGAGGAAAAAAAAAAAGGTTCCACCCAGTTACTAATAATGTTGTAATTCAATGTAGATTTTATAAAACAATTTGGTGTTAGTATTCATATAATCTAATAAATATTCAATTTAGCAATTTACAACTATTTTTATCACATATTACTCTATGATTAAAATTGGTAACAAACTAAGGATTCTGTGTGGTCTGGTATGGGGATGGGGGGCCACTAACCCTCTAAATGTACTTTATTTGGGTAGATTCCACTATGTAATGTTAATCATATGTTTAACATAATTATAAATCAAAATGTAAAAAAACTAAGCAATCCATATAAACTTAGAATTATTTTGTCGTTATCTACAAAACAGCTTGTCAAAGGTTGCGTTGGTTTAAAATAAAAATAAATCAATAACTTGATTTACTAAAAAAGGACTACACAGAATTTTCACGTACTTCCACCCAGACATTTGCTCTATATCTGGGTATACATAAACGCCAGTGCCCTAAACCTGGCGTGGTTCATCCTGGCACCGTAGCCGAGGTTAGAGGCCGGGTCATCCCTGTGTGCGCAGTTGGCAGGAGGACGTTTTCCTTTCGCCCGCCGGGCGTGGGCAGATTCGGCGGTGCGAGGCCCCGCCACACTACACAGTCTCATGTACAGACGGGCGTGCTATAAGCGAGGAACTAGCGGTCCACTCAGCTCTGTCTCGCTACCACCTCCCGCGGAACCCGAATTTACGCTGTCCAGGAAGCCCATGGCGGCTTGGGAAACTACTGCTCTCGCGAGATTTCTAGAGATCCGAGGACAGCCTTGATTTACGCAGTTGCCAAGGCAACTGGGCGGTGCCAAGGGCGGTGAAAGGAGGCGTGTGAGTTTTTGCGCGCTTGTGGTGTGTGTTGGGGGGACTTCAAGAGTGACCGATTTAGAACTTCCAGCCTCAAGAGATCAAGGCCTCTGGTCCGGGTGGTGCTCCTGTCCCCAGGGGCCATGGGCCAGGTCTCGGGACTCGTGCCCTCTCGTTTCCTGACGCTTCTGGCACATCTGGTGATCGTCATCACTTTGTTCTGGTCGCGGGTAAGACCTAAGGTCCCAGCCCTACCCCGCCCGTTACCTAGGACTTTTCTGCATCAACCTGTTCCTGTTCCTCCATCCCTAGCCGCCCCATGCCTGACCTGCAGTCCGCCCCTCTTTCACACTTTTCTTCCTCTCTGCCGGGCTCCCAGGACAGCAACATCCAGGCCTGCCTGCCTCTCACGTTCACCCCCGAGGAGTACAAGAAGCAGGATATTCAGTGAGCTCTTGGAGGGGGATGGTCACAGTGAAGCGGTGATGGGAGTGGAGGGATGTTAGAAAAAGTCCGGATAACTGACCCAGCTCCCTTCCTCTTTGCAGGCTAGTGGCAGCCCTGTCTGTCACCCTGGGCCTCTTTGCGGTGGAGTTGGCCGGTTTCTTCTCAGGAGTTTCCACATTCAACAGCACCCAGAGCCTCATCTGTATCCTTTCCACTTGCTCTCTTTTCCTACACGCCCCGTTTCCATCACTGTTCTGCTAAGCTACCTAACTTGCCTTTTCTGGCACAATAGTGTTTGCCCGAGGGGGTAAACAAAATTTCTGCAGTTGAGCCATCTTCTTAGGCAATGTGAAAGCTTTTAATACATTCTTCAAATATGTGTTAAGCCCCTGCTACACACCAGACACTGGAGATCCAGAAATGGGAATAAAATACCACCAAGAAGGAGCTCTGGTAGCATAGTGCCTAAGGCACTTGACTGCTAACCAGAAGACTGGCGGTTCAAACCCACCAGCTCCTCCTCGGAAGGAAGGTTGGGCAATCCTACTTCTGTAATGATACTGCCTGGGAAACCCAAGGAGGGGTCGCTATGAGTCGGGGCCGACTCAACGGCACATAACAACAACAACCTTTAAGAGAAGACAAACCTCTCTAATAAGCACTGTGCTATAGGATTGTGTAAGAGGATATAAAGCACTGTGGGAACTCAAGAGAGACAAGAGGAAGTGAGGGACATAGATTAGGGAAGGCTCTGGACACCTGAATTGTGGGCCAGAGATCCCAGGGAGGTAGAGGGCGATTCCAGCTGAGTCCATCAAGTTTCTGTGAGCATTCCTGTGTGGCCTCTGGGGAGATGGGGCACCTACTCTTCCCTCACCTGGAGCTCCCCCGGGTTATGGGGTGGGAGTGGCCTGGGGTCCCAGGTGTGCATCCTCAGCTCCAACCCCTCCTCACAGGGCTGTTCTAAAACGTAGAAGGCTGGACTTTGGGCTCTGACGCTTGCAGTGTGGTGAGGGAGCTAGAGATTCACCTGGGTCCAGATGGCAGCCCCACTTTGGCCCATCACTACATACCAAGGCTTTCCTTAACTCCAGCGTGTGCCCGAGCCATCACGGCACACTGTAGCGCATCTGTGGCACTATCCTTCTTCGTACTTGAGCGTTGGGAGTGCACCACATACTGGTACATTTTTGCCTTCTGCAGGTGAGGTACTTGGGGATAGGGAAGGAAGGTTTACCCCAAATTGGAACCTGCCCCCATGTGTGACATGCCAGATCCACTCAACATCCTTAAGTCCCTTCTCCCTACACTTTGAGGGTGGGGTCTCTGGTTTGGGGATTTGGGTATTTTTAAGGGTCCCTGAATCCACCACCTACCTCCCCCAGCGCCCTCCCAGCTGTCACTGAAATGGCATTATTCGTCGCTATCTTTGGACTGAAAAAGAAACCTTTGTGATCACCTTCAAGACTGGAATGGAGGGATGAAGGCTGGAGGAGCAAGGGGCAGGAAGGGATAGACTTCTTTCCTCACCCTGAAACGACATCTCAAAGATGATGTCACTGTTGGGATAATTATCTCCCGAATTGATATACTCCCGAGTCTGGGATTATTCAAGTTTTATTTAGCAATTTATAATAGAATGTATAATAAGATCAAGACTTAACTTAAAAATGTCAAACGATAGCCATTAATTGATAGTTTTTGAAACCAGGTTATGGGCACATGGCAGTTCATTGTACTAGTCTTTGTGTTTGAAATTTTTATAATACAATTTAGAAATACAAAAATAAATGTCAAACATTATCACCCTTAAGGAATGTGCTCTCTTAAAAAAAAAAAATAATAATTCTAGGAGACCAACGGTCATAAGCAAAGTTGAAAAGGCAAGGAGGGGCAGGGAAATTAGATAAATGGAAACAGAACAAACAGATGGGAAATACTGTAATGAGAATGCTGACACATTGTGAACATTGTAGCTAATGCCACGCAACAATTTGTACAAGTGTTAAATGGGAACCTAATAATATGCTGTGTAAAACTTTCACCTAAAACAATAAAATATTGGGAAAAAAAGAGACTTGTGGTAAAAATGTCAAGGGAGAATCGAGGTGGCCAACACTGAAGAAACCTGAGTTTTCCAGACTTGCAGACCATGTGATTGCAGGTGTCGCTTTTATTTTGGTTATTACGGTACGAGTCTGATGGAAGGGGGCGGAGATATGTAAATTAGGGGCTGCGTCCGGGTCCTTCTCCCAGCACGTAAGTTTGTGGAGCAGTCTGGGAGGAATTGGTTTATTTGTTTTTGGGAAGCTGAATGTAAAAATATATAGATTCTAAAAGATCCACAGAAAAAGGTAGCTACAGGAATGGCGAAACCTAACTAAGGTTAAGTTGCCTGGGCCAACGATTTTATACTCACCCTAGCTAAAAGCAGAATCTTTTTCACTAAGTGCAGAATGACACACCACTTCTGTTTATCGTCAGTAAGGTTAATCCTTACCTGTTCCTCCTTTTGGAGAGCAGTGATAATATGATGATTGGAGCTCGCATGATACGTGATTAACGTTTCCATGCTAACCAGGACCTGCAACATCCTGGTTACTCCTATCTGATTTTCTGACGATCTACATAAGCTTTCGTTACTTGTTTTTAAAAAATGAGAAAAAGAAAGGAAAACAAAGATATTCCAGTGGTGTACCGAGGAAAACAAAGATATTCCAGTGGTGTACCGTTTACAGCATATAGAAAGTAGAGTAATTATTTTAAATCTATCTACCACTCGGTGTAAGAATAGATGAAGCTATCTATTTCTGTTAGAAATTATTGTGTAGGAAATTTAATCTGACTTGGAATCAATTTGAGAAATACTAATGTTACTGTATACATCATAGGTCTCACCAGAATTTCCCCACGGTAAATTGTCGGCACACTACCCGAGGCTAGGCTTCCAGAAAGGGTAATTTTTCAGGGGACCAACTGGACCTAAGAGAAATGTTGTCAGTGAGTTGAAAGAAAACTATGCGTAGTCGGCAGGATTCGAACCTGCGCGGGGAGACCCCAATGGATTTCTAGTCCATCGCCTTAACCACTC
>NW_006921917.1:2094495-2098761 GCF_000298275.1 Orycteropus afer afer
TCAAACCCACCAGCCACTCCTCGGAAGGAAGGTTGGGCAATCCTACTTCCGTAGTGATACTGCCTCGGAAACCCAAGGAGGGGTCGCTATGAGTCGGGCCGACTCGACGGCACATAACAACAACAACAACAATGTTACTGTGCGGTGTGTTGTAAGTTATTTCCACTGGTTTCAAATGTCTTTTTTTTTTTTTTTGCAGTGGTCTTTAGGAAACATTTTTAGGCAGTCACTGAGTACACTCTGTGATCTGCAATGTTTAACTGTTATGTAGCCGTGTAAATATAACATGTCAATCATTTAGCATCTTTGATTTGTTGTTGTTACGTGCCATAGTTGTAGGAAAACAAGGTCATTCCTTGCCCTCTGTTGCAAAGAGCCAAAGGTGTACTGAGTATGGATACTCAAGAACACAACAGAGAGAATCACTTCTCTAAAAGGTCTGTCTTCTGGAGCAAAGGGGTACACATGATTATTTAGGGAGATGGGAAGGGGGTTGAAGATCCTTTGGATTGCCAGGAATGTCTTTGTTCTTTCCTGGTTGCTCCAGACTCGGCATCTGTCTTCCTAGGGTCGTCTGGGTTCATAGGTTACAGTTCTCAACTGAAACCAGTCGTGGAAGAGGGTTATGCTTAGAATACATAATTGAAAACAACAAATCTGAACTCAGCATCCGTAAAGAGGTTGGCTATTCTATTTACTAAAAAGAGAGCAAAAAGGAGGGGAAAATAGCAAGTTAGTCACTATGATTAATGACTACTTTAATCATACTAATAGGAGCTCTGGTAGCATAGTGCCTAAGGCACTTGACTGCTAACTAGAAGACTGGCGGTTCAAACCCACCAGTCACTCCTCGGAAGGAAGGTTGGGCAATCCTACTTCCGTAGTGATACTGCCTCGGAAACCCAAGGAGGGGTCGCTATGAGTCAGGGCCGACTGGACGGCATACAACAACAACAAAGGGAGCTCTGGTGGTGTAGTGCCTAAGGCATTTGACTACTAACCAGAAGGATGACGGTTCAAACCCACCAGTCACTCCTCGGAAGGAAGACTGGGCAATTTATTTCCATAGTGATACGTCCTTGGAAATCCAAGGAGGGGTCACTATGAGTAGAATCTGACTCAATGGCAGTGAGGTTTTTTTTTTTTTGTTGTTGTTGTTTGTTTTCTTTTTAATCATAGTTGTTAGTTTGTTAAAGTTCTGTAATTTTCAGTGAGGGGCCCCTTCAGCCTTCTACACCATTATGGTGTTGGGGAAGAATATTGAATACACCATGCACTGCCAGAAGAATGAACACATGTGTCTTGGAAGATGCTCCTTGGAAGCAAGGATGTGAGACTTCTGCCTCAAGTACTTTGGTCATGTTACCAGGCAGGCTCAGTCCCTGGAGGAATCAGGCTTGGTAAAGTATTAAAAACTAGGAAACTGCTCCACGAGATGCATGAAGTAGTGTTTCTTTCTGTTGTGCATTGGTCACTGTGAATTGGAACGAACTCACCACCACCTAACAACCACCAGGTACCATCCAGTCAGTTCCGACAACAGAACAAAACACTGCCTGGTCCTGTGCAATTGTCACGGTCGTTGCTATGTTTGAACCCGTTGTGGCAGTGTCCATCCATCTTGTTGAGGGTCTTCCTCTTTTTCACTGATCCTCTACTTTACCAAGCATAATATCCTTCTCCAGGGACTGGTCCCTCCTGATAACATGACCAAAGTTCTTGAGGTAAAGTCTCCTCATCTTTGCTTCCAAGGAGCATTCTGGCTGTACTTCTTTCAAGACGCATTTGTTCATTCTTCTGACAGTCCAAGGTATATTCAGTATTCTTTGCCAACACCATAATTCAAATGCATCAATTCTTCTTTTACCTTTCTTATTCATAGTCTCTGATTTAGGAATATCATTTGTATAAATGGGATCTTTTCTGGGGTGACTCCTCACTTGGCAAGGACGCTCACTTTGGAAACAGTTAAGACTAAAACCAAACCACACCTGTTGCTGTGGAGTCATAGGGCAGAGGAGAACTGCCCCATAGGGTTTCCAAGGCTATAAATCTTTAGAAAGCAGACTGCTACATCTTCCTCCCTGAGAGCAATGGGTGGGTTGGAACTGCCAACCTTTCAGTTGGTTAACAGTCAGGTGTTCTAGCCATTGCACCACCAGGTCTCCTTATTTATCACCAGTAAATGTCTGTAATCTTGTGCATATTTGTAAACTCCATAATTTCAATTGTGTTAATATTACATTTTTTTTTTAATTTCAAAAACTAAAGTGAGCACATCTCGGGTTTTCTATAAAATGAACAAATCCAAAAAACTAAATCCACTATAGTTAAGTCTGTTCCTGATCATAGTGACTCTATGGGATAGAGTAGAACTGCTCCATAGTGTTTCCAAGGCTGTAATCTTTACAGAAGGAAACTGTCATATCTTTGTCCTGTGGAGTGGCTTGTGGGTTCAAACTGCCAACCTTTAGGTTGGCAGCTGAGCACTTTAACCACTGTGCAACCAGGACTCATCTGTTGTTGTTATGTGCCGTCGAGTCGGACTCGACTCATAGCGACCCCTCCTTGGGTTTCTGAGGCAGTATCACTATGGAAGTAGATTGCCCAACCTTCCTTCTGAGGAGTGGCTGGTGGGTTTGAACCACAAGACTTCTGGGTAGCAGTCAAGTACCTTAGGCACTATGCTACCAGAGCTCCCCAGGACTCATCTATAAGATGATAATTAGTGTCAATCATACTTGGTGTTACAAACCATCTGTTGTCAAGTCCTCCATATCATAATGGCAAGAAAGGCCACCTGCAATGTTTAACTCTTAGGTACCTGTGTAAATATAACATGTCAGTCATTTAGCATCTTTGATTTGTTGTTGTTATGTGCCATTGTTGTAGGAAAACAAGGTCCTTCCTTGCCCTCTGTTGCAAAGAGTCAATGATCACAACAGGTTTAAGAGGGCAAGCAAAAGGTGTATTGAGTATGGATACTCAAAAACACAACAGAGAGAATCACTTCTCTAAGTCAGGGTGTGACTTCCCTGGTCGTTGGAACACCACCCAGAAACTTGGCAAAGCACCTCCCTTGTCCAGTCAGTAATTGAGAACTCCACTCCCACTCTTGCTTGCTAGCACGTGGAAAAACACATGTCTAAAAGAAAGTTATTAAAACTCAAACACACTGTTAGACAAACAAACAGACAAGTTACAAGAGTCTAAAGTTCTACAAAGTAGGAGGTCTCACACTGCCAGACCTCAAAACCTACTACACAGCTACAGTAGTCAAAACTGCCTGGTATTGGTAAAATGACAGACATATAGACCAATGGAATAGAATTGAGAACCCGGAAATAGATCCGTCAACGTATGGTCAGCTGATCTTTGACAGAGCCAAAGTCCATTAAATGGGGAAGAGAATATTTGTTTAATAAATGGTGCTGGCAAAACGGGATATTCATTTGCAGAAAAATGAAACAAGATCTGTACCTCACACCATACACAAAAACTATCTCCAGATGGATCAAAGACTTAAATGTGAAACCTAAAACTATAAAGTTCCTCAAGAAAAACTAGAGGCAAATTTAGGGGCCCTAATATATGGCATAAATAGACTATCAAGCATAACTCAAAATGCACAAACAGCAGAAGAGAAACTAGATGAATGGGACCTTCTGAAAATTAAATTTTTATGTGCTTCCAAAGACTTCTCCAAAAGAGCCAAAAAGAGAACCTACAGATTGGGAAAAAAATATTTGGCAATGACATATCTGACAAGGGACTTATCTCTAGAATTTATAGAAAACTCTTAACACTTCAGTAACAATAAATAAATAAATATCCAATTAAAAAATGGGCAGAAGACATTAATAGAAATTTCACCAAGGAGGATATTCTGGTGGCCAAAAAACAGGAAGAAATGTTCACGATCATTAGCCTTTAGAGAGATGCAAATGAAAACAACAATGAAATATCATCTTGCCCCAGCACTAGTAGCAAAGTTCAACAAGACAGAAAATAACAAATTCTGGCGAGGATGTGGAGAGACTAGGACTCCCATACACTGCTGGTGGTACTGTAAAATGGTACAACCACTGTGGAAAGCAGTATGGTGATTCCTTAAAAAGTTGGAATTAGAAATACCATTTGACCCAACCATTCCAGTACTAGGTATATATCCTAAGGAAGTAAGAGCCATGACAACAACAGAGACATGCACACCCATGTTCATCGCAGACTATTTACAATAGCCAAAAGATGGAAACAACCTAGGTG
>NW_006921917.1:2099691-2100859 GCF_000298275.1 Orycteropus afer afer
ACCACATGACTGAAGTAGGTGGCCATTCTCGCTTCTAAGGAGCATTCTGACTGCACTTCTTCCAGGATATGCCAGATATCTTCTGGGACTCTCTCATACACTGCTGGTGTATGAGATATGAGATATCTTCTAGCATATCAGAACTTTTCAGTATTCTTCAACAACACCACAATTCAAAGGAATCAATTCTTCCTTATTCCAGCTTTCACATGCACATGAGGCAATTGGAAATACCACGGCTTGGGTTAGGTGCACCTTAGTGTTCACAGTGACATCTTTGCTCTTCAATACTTTAAAGAGGTCTTTTGCAACAGATTGGCTTACTGCAATGTAACATTTGATTTCTTTCTTCTTTTTTTTTTTTTTAATTTTTATTGTGATTTGAGTGAAAGTTTACAGAGCAAATTCATTTTCCATGCAGCAGTTCATACACATTTTGTTTCATGGCATTGACTGCAATTCCTCACAATGTAAGAGCTCTCTTTACACTTCCTCTCTGTAGTTACCTCTTCCCTGTGTCCTTCCCTCCCATGCACTCCCCTTCCCACCCAGCTTTCTCCCTGTGTAAACACTGCCCTTCTGTTCTTCCAGGATTGATCACTCCAATGAGTGTATCTACCTGATGTAAATGCTTACCCCTTCTGTCCATCTGTTGTTTGGCTGCAAGCCACAGAAGTGAGTTCAGTTCCAGAACTGAAGGGTAACCAGGGGCCATAGTCTCAGGGGTCTCACCAGGCTCTATCAGACCAGCAAACCTGGACTTTTTAAAAAAAAAATGATTTTAAGTTTTGTTCCACATTGTTCTCCCACTCTATGCAGGATCTCCTGCACTGATGCCCCTCTGAGTAGTTGACAGTGGTAGCCACGCACCATCTAGTTCTTCTGGTCTCATGGTCACATAGGCTGAGGTTCGCATGGTGTACTAGTCCCTTGAGGTAATTGTTTCTATGCATCTTTGGTTATCTTCATTCTTCTTTACGGTGGACATGATCATGTATTTTTATGGCCAATGAGACAGACAGGTGAGGAGAGACAACGCAGGGACGCCAGAGTAGCAGGCAAGAAAAGCAGGAGAAAGGGGATTAAAAGCCAGGAAGCCAGACAGAGGAACAGTCAGCCAGGTGGGGGTGACACAAGAGGTCTCCAGCAGCAGGACAAACTTGTCTGT
>NW_006921917.1:2105071-2110965 GCF_000298275.1 Orycteropus afer afer
TCGACGAAAGAGGGGGAGGCCTTCAAGGAGATGGATTGATACGGTGGCTGCAATGATGGGCTCAAGTATAGCAGGGATTGTGGGGCTGGCGCGGGATAGGGCAGTGTTTCGTTCTGCTGTGCATGGGGTCGCTATGAGTCGGAAACGACTCGACGACACTTAACAACAACAACAACAACATGAGACAGACAAGAAATAATGTTCCCCCTTACTCCAACAGTAATTAAATAGGAAATGGTGACATAGATGTGAGGAAAAGAAAAAAGTCTATTTTGATTCATGAAGACCACATGGATTACTGAGCAGACGTGTTCCACGGGGTTTTCTAGACTAAAATCTTTACAGAAGCAGATCACCAAGCTTTTACCTCCGAAGTGCCACGGAGTGGGTTCTAATCACCCACGTTTAGGTTAATGCTGTTTTCTGGGAGGTTGATTTTGGCTCATAGTTAAAATAGCTAACCTTTCAGCTAACAGTTCAGTGCTTAACCATTAGTAGTGGTAGTTAAGATTGTGTATCGACTTGGCTGGGCCATGATTCTCTGGTTCAGCAGTTATGACGTGGTCATCCTCCAGGATGAGATCTGGTATAATGTGAACTCCTCTATGGTGAGACCTGCTGTGGGCACCAGGCAGGGCTGTAGCCTGCTTCCCTTAGATACAGACAGCCTGGCAAAGCTCTCTGGCTTTTTGCTCAGTCTGGATCTTGCATCTGGCTCATTCTCATCTGACCTCTGGTTCTGGGCCTTGAACCAGTAGCCTGCCATCTTGCCTGCTGATCTTGGGATTGCTGCCTTCATGGGCTGTGAGCCTGCTGGACTGTCTGCCAATCTTGGGTTCAGCAGCCCCTGCAGCTACATGAGTCAGGAGAAGCCTCCAGCCTGACATCCGATTTATGGACTTGGGACTTGCCAGCTTCTACAACTGTGCGAGCCATTTCCTTAAGATAATTCTTTTCCTCTCTCCCTCCTTCTGTCCCTCCTTCCCTCTCTCTCTCTCTCTCTCTCTCTACATATATATTCACTGCTTTTGCTTCTCTAGAGGAACCAGCCTAAGATAGTAGTTGTCTTATTTATTGTTGCTGTAACAGAAATAGGAGCTCTGGTAGCACAGTGCCTAAGGCACTTGACTGCTAACCAGAAGGCTGGCGGTTCAAATCCACCAGCCACTCCCTGGAAGGAAGGTTGGGCAACCTACTTCCATAAGTGATACTGCCTTGCAAACCCAAGGAGGGGTTGTTATGAGTCGGGTCTGACTTGATGGCAAACAACAACAACATAACAGAAATACCATAAGAGGATGGCTTTAACAAACAAACTTATTTTCTCACATAAACAATGCTCAGTCCTGCTCCATCCTCACAATTGTTATGTTTGGGTCCATTGTTGCAGCCACTGGGCCAGTCCATCTCACTGAGGGTCCTTCCCTTTTTCACTGACCATGTACTTTACAGAGCATGATGGCCTTCTCCAGGGACTGGCCCGTCCTGGTAACACACTCAAAGACATTGAGACGATGTCTTGCTATCCTTGTTTCTAAGGATTCTGGCTATGCTTCTTCAAGAAAGATTTGTTCATTCTTCTGGCTGTCTGTGGTTTATTCAATATTCCTCACCAACACCATAATTCAAAGGCATCAATACTTCCTTTGTCTTCCTCACTCATGGTCCAGCTTTCTCATGAATATGAAGTGATTGAAAACACTGCACCATGGCTTGGTATTTTCAAAGTGACATTTTGCTTTTTAACACTTTACAGAGATCTTTTGCAGCAGATCTGCCCAATCCAATATGCCGTCTGATTTCTTGACTGCTTCCATGGGCCTTTCTTATAGATCCAAGTAAAATGAAATATTTTCTCCATTTATCATGGTGTTGCTTATTGATCCAGTTGTGAGGATTTTTGTTTTCTTTATGTTGAGAGGGAGCTCTGGTAGCCTAGTGCCTAAGGCACTAGTTTGACTAATTTGACTGCTAACCAGAAGGCTGGTGGTTCAAACCCATCAGCCACTCCTCAGAAAGAAGGTTGGGCAATCTACTTCCATAGTGATACCGCCTCAGAAAACCAAGGAGGGGTCACTATGAGTCAGATCCGCCTCAACAGCAGTGAGTTTGGTTTGGTGGTTTATGCTGAGATGTAATCCATACTGAACACTGTAGTTTTCGATCTTCATCAGTAAGTATTTCAAGTCCTCTTCACTTTCAGCAAGCAAGGTTGTGTCAACTGCATATCAAAGGTTATTAATGAGTCTTCCTTTCCTCCTGATGTCCTATTCCAGCTTCTCGCATTATTTGCTCAGTGACAGATTGACTAGATATGGTGAGAGAAAACAAGCCTGATACACACACCTTTCCTGATTTTAAGCGGTGCACTGTCCTCTTGATCTGTTGGAAGGACTGCCTTGGTCTATGTACAGGTTTCTCATGAGCACAATTAAAGTGTTCCAGAATTCCCATTCTTCACAATGTTGTCCATGATTGTTATGACCCACACAGTTGAATGCCTTTGCATAGTCAATAAAACACAAGTAAATATCTTTCTGGTATTTTCTCCTCTCAGCTAAGATTCATTTGACATTAGCAATGATATCTGCAAAATGGGCATGGAGGTGGCATCTTCCGACCTCCTTCAAAGTCACAAGGGGAAGACGGAATCAGCAGCAGCAGCCCAAGGCTTATTCCTGTGGGGCCAGACATACCACCACCCTCCAGCCTATTACCAACTCTGACACCCACCGTCCCTCCCACAGCACTTGCTACTTCTCTGCTGGGTTTGATAATGTGTTGCAATGGCCACACAGAACTCACAGACAATACTCATGATTATGGGGTTTATTGGGAAAGCAACAGGCTACAATTCAGGTTCAGGAACGTGCTCAGGATACAGTTCTTCAATCAGAACAGTCTCCCCTCTGCTATGCTGTCACACACGCCTTTCTGGCCCTTGGCCTCTGGGCCTGGCCTCTGCCCTTCTTGGGCAAATGTTACAAAGCTCTTTGAGCTCTGCCGATAGGTGGTGTGCATCCCACTCTACCAGCAGGCCTCCTGCCCTAAAGCATTCCTGTTTCTCACTCCATCCCCTGCCTCCTGGTTCCTCAGCCGGTTGTCTCAGCTCAGCTGGTCGTTTTAGTTGGTAGTCTCTGCCAAGGAGTTCCAGCACAGCGATCTCAGGTCCAAAGACATGCTCCACTCCAACTCCAACTCTGCTTTTTGATGGCAGTGAGATCCCCACTTCTGCCCCTAGGAGGGCTCACTTTAAACCCAGCGGCAGAAAAAAACTGAACAATCCTCACATTAGAGTTCCATATACCTTATTTGCATAGTCCCACCCAGTAATCTGGCGGGGATCACAAAGACTAGCTATAAAAGCCAAGTAACTCACTGCACCACAATATCCCTCATTGCACGTCCTTTTCTGACTCTGGCTTTAATTTCTTTAGGAGGTTAGAAGTCCAAAGTCATGCCACTGGCTCTAGGGGAAGGCTTTGTCTCTCTGTTGGTTCTGGGGGAGTGTCCTTGTCTATTCAGCTTGTTTCCTGGTTCCTTAGAGTTGTCCATGTGGCTTGACATCAATTTTCTCACATTCTGCTTCACTTGCTTGCTTACTTAATCTCTTTAACCCTATATTAATCCTGCCTCATTAACATAACAAAAATAAACCATTCCCAAATGGGATTGTAAACCAGGCATAAAGGTTAGGATGACAATACCTATTTTGGGGGGGCACAATTCAACCCATAACCCTAGCAGAGTGCAGACTCTTCACACCACCGGGTGCCAGGGAGTGGGAATCTGTCCAGGTGGCAGGAGCAGTGCTGCTGTTGGATGAGGTTCTGGAGCGAACCGGGAGCAGGGCGGTAGGAGAGCAGGGGAAGGGAAGGCCAGGAAGGTGGACCTTCTGGCCGTGGCTGAGGCTTATGGGGGCGTCACAGCCACTGCAGTGTGACTTTCACCTTCACGCAGTGGTGTGCTGCTGCCCGCTTCGGAACAAAGTTGACCGTTTTCCAGGAACTGTGTGGGCTGCTTGTTAAACACAGCCATTATTAAAAATAAAATTATGGAAACTTACAATTTCATAAATTATATTAAGAACAGGTAAATACTCCAGATTCATTGCTTTCTAACTATTTTACTGTTATCTGCACTCTTGAGGTTATTTATGTTTATTGTATGTGTATGGTTGAAATACTATATGACCGTGTGCTACTGTGAATCTCTTTCCAACTCGTTCAGTAAGGACAAGTAGGTAGTTTGAAATAAGCCTCGGTGGGCGTATTTACACCACATAAACTGGCAAAAACTACTGTTACGGGTTGACTTATGTCCCCCAAATATATGTATTGTAAATCCCAGCCTCTAGGCCTGTAGTTTATAATCCCATTTGGGAATGGGTTGTCTTTGTCATGTTAATGAGGTGGGATTAGTGAAGGGAGTATTTTGAGTATAAACTCTTTTGAAAGAGATTAGACAGTCCAGCAAGAAGAGAGATTGGGGGAAGATTGATGCCAAGCCACATGGAGCTCTCCAAGGAAACAGGAAACACAGCTGATGAGACAAGGACCTTCCCCGGAGCTGAGAAAGAAAGGCTTCCCTAGAGCCAGTGTTCTGAATTCTGAGCTCTGGTAGCCTAGTGCCTAAGGCATGTGACTGCTAACCAGAAGGCTGGTGGGTTTGAACCACCAGCCACTCCTCGGAAGGAAGATGGGGCAATCTACTTCCATAGTGATGCTACCTCGGAAACCCAAGGAGGGGTCACTATGAGTCAGATCCAACCTGACGGCACATAACAACAACAAAACTGAAAGAAAATAAATTTATTTGTTAAAGCCATCCACTTGTAGTATTTCTCTTATAGTAGTGATAGAGAACTAAGACAACTATAAACCAGTCTTTGTAGATTGCCTAGATTTAAGAAAGTGATAGAGAAAATGTTAGTGATGCAGATTAAATTTACACATGTCCTACCTGTAGCTATTATTGTAAATAACACAAAAATATTGAGAAAATATTCTCCATGATTTGAAATTATTATCTGATTCAACAAAGAAATTACATACTCATGCACATATAAGTCTTTGTTGCTTCATTTTTGTCTTACTTGCAAATATATGTATCAACCAACATTCATGTTGGGACTACACTTGTAGTTGGGATGTGACCTATTTGTCAAATCATGGTTAATATTGTATAGAATTTGCAACAAAGAATATTATATATGCATATATGTCTCTATCTGTAGAGAAGTATAGATACATATTTGTAAATTCTGAACTATAATTCTTTATATTATACAATTTATAATATAGTTATGTCCATATATATGCATATATTTTCCCCCAGAGAATCCATTGTTAGGCATTTGCCAGGACACCCCTGCTCCTGGGATCCTCAGAAAGTGCTCATCACCAGTTATCAAAAACAAGCCATTTCTTTTTTTTTTTTTTTAATTTTTGTTGTGATTTGTGTGAAAGTTTACAGAGCAAATTCATTTTCCAAACAGCAGTTCATACATATTTTGTTTCATGACATTGATTGACTGTAATCCCCACAATGTAACTAACAGCTCTCTTCCCACTTCCTCCCTGTAGTTACCTCTTCCCTGTGTCCTTCTTTCCTATACATTCCTGCCCCCTGATCTATCTCCCTGTGCAAATACTGCCCTTCTGTTCTTCCATGATTGATCATTCTAAGGAGTGTATCTACCTGATGTAAATGTTCACCCTATATGTCTGTCCGTTGTTTGGCTGGAAGCCTTGGGAGTGACTTAAATTTCAGACCTGAGGGGTAACAAGCGGCCATAGTCTAAGGGGCCTCACCAAGATCTATCAGACCAGTAAACTTGGTCTCTCTCTCTCTCTCTCTCTATGTATATATATATATAGAGAGAGAGATATATA
>NW_006921917.1:2111425-2161606 GCF_000298275.1 Orycteropus afer afer
GTCAATCCATCTTGTTGAGGGCCTTCCCCTTTTTTGATGACCCTCCACTTTACCAAACATGATATCCTTCTCCAAGGAATGGTCCCTTCTGACAACATGACCAAAGTAGGTGAGACGAAATCTGGCCATTGTCACTTCCAAGGAGCATGCTGGCTGCACTTCTTCCATGACAGATTTACTTGTTCTTCCAGCAGTCCATGATACTTTTAGTATTCTTCGCCAATGCCACACTCAAAAGCATCAACTCTTCTTCCATCTTCTTTATTCAGTGTCCAGCTTTCACACATATATGAGGGGATTGAAGATACATGGCTTGGGTTAGGTGCTCCTTAGTCTTCAAAGAGACATCTTTGTTCTTCAGCACTTTAAAGAGGTCTTTTGAAGCAGATTTGCCCAGCACAATATGTCGTCTGATTTCTTGATTGCTGCTTCCACTGGTGTTGATTGTGAAACCAAGTAATAAGAAATCTTCGACAACTTCAATCTTTTCTCCATTTATTGTGATGCTGTTTATGGTCCAGTTGTGAGGATTTTCATTTTCTTTACGTTGAGGTATAATCCATATTGCAGAGTGTAGTCTTTAATTTTCATCAGTGAGTGCTTCAAGTAAGTCATCTTCACTTTCAAGAAGCAAGGTTGTGTCATCTGCATATCACAGGTTGTTAATGAGTCTTCCTCCAATCCTGTTGCTGTGTTCTTTTTCATATATTTCAGCTTCTCGGATTATGTGCTCAACATATAGATTGAATAAGTATGGTGAAAGGATACAACGCTGACATACTCCTTTCCTGATTTTAAACCATGCAGTGTCCCCTTGTTCTGTTCATATGAAAGCTTCCTGGTCTATGTACAGGTTCCCTGTCAATATACTGCTGCAACCATTTTTAAATTATCTTCAGCAAGATTTTACTTGTGTATAATATCAATGACACTATCCAATAATTTCCACATTCTATGGAATCACCTTTCTTTGGAATGGGTACAAATATGGTTCTCTTCCAGTCAGCTGGGTGACTGGAAGTCAGTTGGCATAGATGAGTAAGTGCCTCCAGCAGGGCATCTGTTTGTTGAAACATCTCAATGGGTATTCCGTCAATTCCTGGAGCCTTGTTTTTAGCCAATTCCTTCAGTGCAGCTTCAACTTCTTCCTTCAATACCATTGGTTCTTGATCATATGCCACCTCCTGAAATGGATGAACATTGATCATTTCTTTTTGGTACAGTGACTGTGTATTCCTTCCATCTTCTTTTGATGCTTCCTGCATCATTCAGTATTTTGCCCATTGAGTCTTTCAGTATTGCAACTTGAGGCTTGAATTTTTTTCTTCATTTCTTTCAGCTTGAGAAATGCTGAGTGTGTTCTTTTCTTTTGGTTTTCTGACTCCAGGTCTTTGCACATTTCATTAAAATAAGTGAGTTTGTCTTCTTGAGCTGCTCTTTGAAATATTCTGTCCAGTTCTTTTATCTTGTCATTTCTTCCATTAGCTTTAGCTACTCTCCATTCAAGAGCAAGTTTCACAATCATGGGAAAAAGAAGGGCTGCTTATGCACAAGGAGACAGCTCAGGGGGCAGGAGTGCACGAAGGGATGGACACAGGGAAGAGGTAACTATCGGGAGGAAGTGGGAGGGGAGCTGTTGCATTGTGGTAAATTGTGGTCAATGTCATGAGACAAAGTGTATGTGAACTGCTGTATGAAAAGTGAATTTGCTCTGTAAATTTTCACCCAAATCACAATTAAAAAAAATAAAAATAAAAAAAGCAAGTTTCAGAGTCTCTTCTGACATCCATTGTGGTCTTTTCTTCCTTTTCTGTCTTTTTAATGACCTTTTGCTTTCTTCATGCTTGATGTTCTTGATGTCATCCGACAGTTCATCTGGTTTTTGGTCACTGGTGTTCAGTGCATCAAATCTATTCTTTAGATGGTCTCTAAATGCAGGTGGGATATAATCAAGGTCATATTTTGATTCCTGTGGTTTTAATTGTCTTCAGCTTCAACTTGAACTTGCATGCGAGCAGTTGATGGTCTGTTCCACAGTCATCTCTCAGCCTGGTTTTGGCTGAAGATATTGAGCTTCTCCGTCACCTCTTTTCACAGATGTAGTCAATCTGATTCCTGTGTATTCCATCTAGTGAAATCCACATGTATAGCCATCGCTCCTTTTGTAGAGAAAAGGTATTTGCAATGAATAAGTTGTTGGTCTTGCAAAATTCTACATAAAAATTATTTTGTGTAGTAAGTATGTTATGCCAATTGAGCTTGATGTCTCCTGTGACCATGGTCTCAAGCCCACAGGTCCAACTACGTGCTCACTCAGGGAGGTTGATTGTGGCTAAGAAGTTATCATGACTTTCCCCTTTATTAGCTCTATTATATATACATATGGACATTCTTACAGCACATACAGATACATATGTAGAAATATTGTCTGCCAGCTTTATATATGATCATGAGTATATCTCCTTTTGCCTAGATATACCTGATCATTCAGCTGGCCTACAAATCTATTTACCCATAGATTAATGTTTGTGATCACTGATAATGTAGTATTGTATATGTGTTGTTGTTGTTGTTAGGTGCCGTTGAGTCATTTTTGACTCATAACGACCCTATGCACAGCAGAATGAAACACCGCCTGATCCCATGCCAACTCCATGATCCTTGCTATACTTGAGCCCATCGTTGAAGCCACTGTCATTCCATCTCATTGAAGGCCTTCCCCTCTTTCGTCGACCTCCATGTTACCAAGCATGACATCCTTTTCCAGGGAATGGTACCTTCTGACAACATGACCAAAGTAGGTGAGATGAAGTCTGGCCATTCTCGTTTCCAAGGAGCATTCTGGCTGCACTTCCTCCATGACAGATCTGTTAGTTCTTTTGGCAGTCCAAGGTACTTTCAGCATTCTTCGCCAGCACCACAACTCAAAAGCATCAACTCTTCTTCGGTCTTCCTTATTCATTGTCCAGATCTCACATGCATATGAGGTGATTGAAAATATCATGGCTTGTGTCAGGCGCACCTTAGTCCTCAAGGAGACATCCTCGCTCCTCCGCACTTGAAACAGTTCCTTCACAGTTGACTTTCCCAGTGCTACATGTCATCTAATGTCCTAACTGCTGCTTCCATTGGCATCGATTGTAGAACCAAGCAATGTGAATTCTTTGACAACCTCAATCTTTTCCCATTTATGGTGATGTTGCTTATAGGTCCAGTTGTGAGGATTTTTGTTTTCTTTATATTGAGATGTAATCCATACTGCAGATTGTGTTCTTCAGTCTTCTTCAGTAAGTGCCTCAAGTCATCCTCACTTTCAGCAAGCAAAGTTGTGTCATCAGCATGTCACAGGTTGTTAATGATTCTTCCTCCAGTCCTGATGCCACGTTTTTCTTCATATAGTCCAGCTTCTCGGATTATTTGCTCAGCATATAGATTGAATAAGTGTGGAGAAAGGATACAACCCTGACACACTCCCTTCTTGATTTTAAATTATGCAGTGTCCCCTTGTTCTGTTCTAACAACAGCCTCCTGGTCAAGGTACAAATTCCTCATGAGTACAATCAAGTATTTGGGAATTCCCATTCTTCTCAATGTTATCCACAATTTGTCATGATCCACACAATCAAATACCTTTGCATAGTCAATAAAACAAAAGTAAACATCTTTCTGGTATTCTCTGCCTTGAGCCAAGATCCATCTGACAACAGCTATGATATCTCTTGTTCCACGTCCTGTTTTGAATCCAGCTTGCACCTCTGGAAGTTCTCTGTCAATATACTGCTGCAACCAGTTTTGAATTATCTTCAGTAAGATCTTACTTGCATGCGATATTAATGATATTGTTCGACAATTTCCACATTCTGTGGGATCACCTTTCTTTGGAACGGGTACAAATATGGATCTCTTCCAGTCAGTTGTGAGTGTATATGTAGAAGGGTTTATCTTTGTTGTCTATACCTTTGTGCACCTCTCTGTCTTCCTTTTCCTTAGTGTTATTGGGTTGCTCACTCACTTTTGGTATATTACCTTTCCCTTCATCCAATCAATACTTATCTCTCACCTGTCTAGGAATTTCTCTTCCCCTTCTATCCTTGGTAACCAACAAAGAAAGTTTCCTTCCAAATGTAAACCTTTCTTTGATTTTTTGCAATAGTGAACTAATACAATATTTGTCCTTCTGTGAGTGACTTATTTCACTCAGCATAATGTCTTCCAAGTTCATCCACGTTATGAGGTATTTCACAGATTCTACATTATTCTTTAGTGTTGCATAGTATTCCATTGTGTTATGTACCACAGTTTGGTTATCCGTTCTCCCACTGATGGTCACATACGTTGTTTCCATATCTTTGGCATTGTGAATAGTGCTGCATGAACATGGATGTGCATATATCATCTATTCATGTCCTGGTTCTCACTTCTTTAGGGTATATATCTAGTAACGGGATTGCTGGATCAGATGGCATTACTATTTCCAACTTTTTAAGGAATCACTATATTGATTTCCACAATGGTTGTATCATTTTTACAGTCCAACCAGCAATGTATGAGAGTCCCAATCTCTCCACATCCTCACCAGCATTTGTTATTTTCCATCTCATTGAACTTTGCTAAGTGCTGGGGTGAGATGGTATCTCATTGTTGTTTTGATTTGCATCTCTCTAATAGCTAATGATTACAAACATTTCTTCATGTGTTTATTGGCCACAAAGGCATCAGTTCTTCTCTGGTCTTCCTTACTCATTGTACAGCTTTCATGTGCATATGAGGCAGTTGAAAATACTTTGGCTTGCGTGAGGCACACCTTAGTCCTCAAAGTGACATCTTTTCTTTTTAACACTTTAAAGAGGTCTTTTGTAGCAGATCTGCCCAACACAATACATTGTCTGCTTTCTTGACTACTTCCATTGGCATTAATTGTAGAGCTAAGTAAAATGAAATTTTTTCTCCATTTATCATGGCATTGCTTATTGGTCCAGTTGTGAGGATTTTGTTTTCTTTATGTTGAGGTGTAATCCATACTCTAATGAATAGGGGGTTGGAAAGTGAGGGTTTGGGACCAGGAGTCCTCCTAGGCTCCCAGAAGATTCTAATCTACTTACTCACAGGTTACTCTGTCCTACTCAGAGGACTCTGGCCCATGACACCTCTACCACCCACGTTACCCTGCTCTGGCCACTGGATCTGCACTGCGGTAATAACAGGAACTGGTTCCCTGGCCAAAGTGTTTGGGAACAAGTGATGAGGGCTTCATGGGTCCAACCAGGGCTGTCCTCACAGGGCCAGTGGACACACAGGTCCTTACCAAACTCATCCTCCCCAAATAGGTGCCTGGGATTCACCATTAGCCTGCTATGCTGGTTTTTTTTTTTTTTTTTTAAAAAAAAAACACTCCTCAATGGGATTGTAGTTCACCATCATTTATTATTTATTTGCCTGCCTGATTCCTGGCACTGTACTTAGTTAGCTCTTGTGCAGGGAGAGCTACACAAATTAAAAAGATACCATTAAGTGTATGTACAACCAACAAGCCAAACCCACTGCCACCGAGTCAGATCCAACGCATAGCGACCCCTCCTTGGGTTTCAGAGGCAGTATCACTATGGAAGTAGATTGATTGCCCAACCTTCCTTCCCAAGAGTGGCTGGTGAGTTTGAACCGCCAGCCTTCTGGTTAGCAGTCAAATGCCTTAGGCACTACGCCACCAGAGCTTTATGTATTAAAGTATGCATACTATGCTTTAATACATATATATATATATATATATTTTTTTTTTTTAAGGATCCAGGTCCCAGCTGTGGCCACCATATAGTGTTTTTATAGAATAAAAATAAACTAATTTTTAAAAGAGAGAGAGAGACTGTTGTATGTTGAAAAAAAGGTTTTTTTCTTAAAAAAAAAAAAAAACCTGTAAAGGCACTTTTCTAAGCCTAGATTACACCAAATATAAATCAAGACTTCACCTACCTCAGGACTGTTTCTGAGGGTTGCTAGATTATGGCAGGTATTTACAACAATGTTCATAAGAGCACTGTTTGTAACAGCAAAAAATTGGAAACAACTTAAAAGCTCATTCCTGTGGGAACAGTTAAAAAGTAAGACTTGTGGGTACACAAGGAAGACTGGAAATGAGATTTTGTCTTCCTCTCCCTTCCAAAACTTAGCTAAATAACAAGAAAAGTAAAAGAGGCATCCATCTACAAAGAGCAGGCAAAAGCAAATTCACTGCCACCAAGTCGATTCTGACTCATAGTGACCCCCATTGGGTTTCCAAGGCTATAAATACTTACGGAAGCAGACTGCCTCTTCTTTCTTCCATGGATCTGCTGGTGGGTTCAAACCACTGACCTTTTGGTTAGGAGAACAGGCAGCAAGGGCAATACAAGGTCAACAGGGTTTTGGAGGTGGGCAGGTTGAAGAGAGGTGAGAAGCTTAACAGGCCAGTGGGAGTCAGGACAAGATGTCTACAGAGCCTTGGAGACTCCCAGACCCATCCACTCCCACCCCCACCCCAGGTCAAGGCCTGGCTGAACACAGGAGGTGGCTCAGAGTCTGTGTTCAAGGTGTGGAGACCCCTGGGGTTCCCTCACTGGCAGGGAACAACCCGTCATACACACCACCCTACTCCGGGCTCATTATCAGGAAAGCTTTGGACTTGGAAACACCAGGCCTAGCAGAGGACAAGGTGAGGCTCTGGGCTGGCAACCAGAGCCCCCACCCTGCTCCAGACCCTCCACCTTCCTTAGTGAGGAGAGATGATGGAAAATAAAGGATATTCACCTCTTGTGAAATCCGTGGCCCCAGAGAAATCCTGCCACTTACCGACATTTGGAGGTCCCTCATGAAAGGATTTTGAACTCTAGTGGCATAGTGCGTAAGGCATTTGACTGCTAACCAGAAGGCTGGTGGTTCAAACCTACCAGCCACTCCCCAGAAGGAAGATGGGGCAATCTACTTCCGTAGTGATACTGCCTCGGAAACCCAAGGAGGGGTCTCTATGAGTTGGGTCTGACTCGATGGCAGTGTGTTTGGTTTTTTTGGTTTACAGCAAAGCTAGTAATAGTCAATAAGTGCCCCACCCCCTTCCACACACACAGAGCTTCCAACTGATTTTTGGTGGCTCCCTTTTAACCATGACAAGGACCAGTAGACATGTGAGGAAAGTCTCTCAAATGAAAGAGAGATATCTCCCATATACTAAAAAAAAAAAAAAAAAAAAAAAAACCACCAAAGGACTCTGGAAGAGACAGAGATACTGGGTAACGCAAGTAAAAGCATAATTGTTAAAAGTCTGAAGGTGCAAATCAGTGTGTATAGTCTGTTAGCATTTGTGTTTAAAAAAGGAAAAATGAGGCAGCTCTGCATATACTTGTCTCTGCACCAGCTCTCCCTGGAGGATTCACAAGGCTCTGGAGAGTGGCTGTGTCGGGGTGGGGGTACAGTTAGCTCGGAGCAAGGGTTCACAGTACACTCTTTGTACTTTCTGAATTTTTCAATATGATTGTATTACCTAGCTTAAAATCTAACATTGAATTTTTAAAATATAATTTTTTATCCTCAGAAAGTTAGGAGAAAATATTATATTTTGGAAATGGAAAGAAAAAAAAAAAAAGGAATAATAATATTTGACTTCTGGGTGGTGCAAATGGTTAAATGCTTGATTTCTAGCCGAAAGGTCGGTGGTCTGAACTCAGAGGTGCCTCAGAAGACAGGGCTGGTAATCTTCTTCCAAAATGTCACAGCCTTGAAAATCCTATGGAGCCTTTTCTACTCTGCACACATGGTGTTGTCATGAATCAGAATTGATTCAACAGCAACTAACAACATGATAGTAACATAAGGAGATAGAATTGACTCAACAGCAATAGGGTCGGTGTGTTGGTACCAGTGGTTGCTGCACAGAAAGCCTGACAATCTTCTTCCATAAAGATTACAGCCAAGAAAACCCTGTGGAGTTCTCCAGTGTAACCCATGGGGTTGCCACCATTTGGGAGAAGTGGATTGAGGGGTGGCCAAGGGAACTTTAGCTTCATGTTTAAAACGATAAAACAATTTTTAATACTTCACACAGAGAATGCAGTCACATAATTTGTGTGTGTGATTAAAAACTACCTTTGTCCATGTGGCAATCCATGTGAATTGTCCTGCCCGTAGTAGGTACTTAATGGATAACCTCCCTTCCCTCCACAATCCCAGGCCTTAGCAGGCAGCCCTGGGAGCCTTCTGGGTTTGAACAGCTGACGGTGAAGGTGTGGGGCTAGCCGCTCTAGTGCAGCATTCCCAATGGTAGGCTTCTTCTGCTCCTAATTAGAAGGTCTTTTTTTTTTTTTTTACAAGCTGGTTGACACATGAAGTCCCTCAAATTAATTACTAGCTTGGTTAGGCTTGACTCATGTGGATGAGGCAAGTTCATGAGTCAGCGTGGGAATGACCCAGCCCCCTTCCATCCCAAATTCTAAGCCAGTTTTTGTTAGAAGAATGTGGCCTATATCAGAATCACTGGAGGTGGTTGTTAGCAATGCAATCTTGGGCCCCTCCTACATCCTTTGAATGAGCCTTCGAATAAGCCTAGGGTGGGGGGCAACCCCTCAAGCTGATAAATATAAGAAGCCATGATCTCAGTTATACAAATGTATTATTTCCTTTGTCTAGAGTTCAACTTGCTTCTATTTTGTGTCTCTCTTCTATGTTGCAGAAAACATTCTCATTTATTTCCAGGTAAACTTGGTCGTCTCACCCTACCCTTTCTTCTGCTTCCACCATTGATATAAATTTGGGGGGCTCCCTAGGTAGGGTGGTGCCGGGAGGCGCTGCTCAGTGGGAGTCCTCTCTGACATACATCCTCCTGGGTCCCCACCTCCATGGATCATATGTGCCCCCGTTTCTACTATCACAGTATCCTGGGCTGGAGTTTACAACACCAGGTTTCTACACCACACTCCATGGCCTTGGCGTCCCAAATTTACCTGAGACTCCCTTCCTTCCACATCCCCTGCACTCAGCCGTTCAAACCCACCAGCCACTCCTCGGAAGGAAGGTTGGGCAATCCTACTTCCGTAGTGATACTGCCTCGGAAACCCAAGGAGGGGTCGCTATGAGTCGGGGCCCGACTTGACGGCACATAACAACAACAACAACAACAACAACAGACCTGTACTTAGTGTCTTGCTTGCTGGTGAGCTTGCTCTCCCCGGGGGGAGCAGGGGGTTGGGGCAGAGTCGGGGAGGCTCTGTCTCTTTGCACCACCTTCCCTGTCTTATACCCTGACCCCTGAGCCTTTTGAACTTAAAAGCCTGGAATTTGTATCTTTGTTCTTCAGAGGCTATAAAGGAGAATGGTTGCGGGACCAAAAAGCAATCAGCCAGCATGCCACAGAGCGATCTGAGACCCCCATGCAAGAAGCTCTTTTCTTCTCCACACAGGCTGAGCCATCCTTGATGTCCTGTGTCAGTGCACAAGGGCCAGGCAGGTGGCTGCTCTGCGGAGGTGGAGGGAGCCAGAGCATCTTATCTTAGATGCGGCTGAGTCTCCACACCCGCACGCTCCCTGCTCACTCACCTCCCCCAGACAGCTGTGAAATGACACCTCTGGTGACAGAGCCAGTCCCCAGGCTTCTGCTGAGAAGGAGGGTGCTGCAGTGCGGGAGGTTCTCACACTCAGAGGCCCTGGGAAGCCTGGGTTGGGGAGCGAAGGACCCAACTCTTGTTTTTCTCAGATACCAAGCCACCTGGCCCCTTTTTCCAAGGGTGCTTCAGAGAGACGACACCCCAGGGCCACTAACCTCCCCTAGAATACCTCCTTCTTCACCCTTGGGGCAGGATAGGCAGTCTCGTCTTTGTCACCCTCTGGAGCCTGCAATGCTGGCTGCGCCAGGCCTGCTGAGGATGGTAGGATGAGTGTGTGCAGCTGCTGGGTCTGTTCAGAGAATCGAAACAGAGGCCAGTCAGAGCTGAAAGGCTCATCTCCTCCAACTATATTTTCCAGAGCAGTCCATTTAACAAATATATGTGTAGTGCCTACATATGAAATATATTTTGAGTCCAGAGAGAAAGTCTCCAGGGTCATACTCTATGAGGTCAATCCACATGTAAAGCAGCTCTGTGTAACCTGGGCACCCCTCAAACTGGCCCCTTGCCCACTATCATCCTTCCCCTTAAACAAACCAAAAAATCTGCCCTTTTGGCCCACACCCTGTGCCTGGAGTCAAAGGCTGAGCCCTCTTTATACTTGGCAGGTGTAGCAGACTCAACTCTGGGCAGAGCTAGTTTAAGCCATCCTGCAGTCATCACCGGGCAGCCTTGTGCCCTCCGGCCTGAGGTCCTTAACCTACCCTACCTTAGTCGGACCCACGCGTTTCCCCTGCCAAGTACCCCTGTCTGAATTCCTACCTGTGAGGAGGGGCAGCTTTCACCCCTGCAGCCCCTGCCTGGATTGGCTGACAGAGAAGAGCCTGCACCGTCTCCTATACTTCGTCTCCCTCCTATCCAGACCTCCTTGGGACATTCATCTACTGGGTGATGGGGTGGAGACCAGCTCCTCACCCCAGTCCATCTCAGTAGCAGACTCCAGGCTCTCTCCGCATTGCCTCTGGGATTTGTCTTCCCCACCTGGTCGAGCACCCCTACCCACCCACTTCCAGCCCATTCCTAGTACTGAGAAGGGCGGATCTCCAGGCTTTGGGACCAGGGCGCAGGGTTTGAACTTGAATTGTGGGGTAGGGACTGGTTTCTAGTTTTCACGGATGAGGAAGAATGTGGTTAGAGGGTGAGCTGTAGGACCCGGGTGCGGTGTGCGGTAGGGATTAGGGTAGGCTGTGGTCAGCTAGGGCAGGTTGATGGTGGGTTTGGGGAAGTCGCAGTACTCAGGCTTGGGAGTTCGCGGGTGCTGTAGAAAGAGTGGGGGCACCTGAGTCCCAGCGAAGTGACCCGCCAGTTACGACCCCAGCCCCACCGCAGAGCGCCGCGCCGCGCCCCGCCCCCGCGGTCCCGCTCCCAACGCGTCGCCTGCCGCGCCCCGCCTCCGTCCGCAGTGCCCGGATGTGGGTGACGTGCGGCCGCCATCTTCCCGTCCCCGGCAGCCAGCGCTAGTCGGAGCCAGCGCGAGCCGCCGCAGCCGCTGTCGCTGTCGCCGCCGCCATCGACATCACTGCCGCTGCCTGCCAAGTCCTCCGCCTGCTGCCTCCGCCATGTGAGTGGGACGCTTGCCGCCCGCGCCCGGCATCCCCGCGCCGTACCGCAGCCATTGGAAACGAGCAGCGGGGAGTGCCTGGGGCTTTGCCAGTGTCCTCCGCACTGCCTGCGCCCCTAAGCCAGGCCAGCGCCCGTGACTGCGCGCGGGAGCCCCGGGAACCTTGCGTCTCAGGCTGACCGGCGGACGATGGCTGCGGGAGAGAGCGGACCTGGGAGTCCGCCCGCCCAGCCTTGCGCTGTCACCGCGGCCGCCAGTCATTTCAGGGCGACCCTGGACCGCATCTGTAAAGTCGCATTTGACAGGCGGGGAAACTGAGGCTCAGAGGGGGGAGGGGGGCTCGCTCAAGGTCACGAAGCTCCTCGGCAGCGGGGCTGGATGGAGTGCAGGGCTCCCATCGGGTGGCCTCCCTCCCAGGCAGGTGGAAGAGAGAAACGGATGGATGGACAGGCGGCTGGGCGGAGCCCTGGCTGCGGGGCCAGGGCCTGAGGCCCCGATTCCTAATCCGTCCTTGCCCCGCAGGTCGGCTACCGCTGCCACTGCCCCCCCTGCCGCTCCGGCTGGGGAGGGAGGCCCCCCTGCACCCCCGCCAAACCTCACCAGTAACAGGAGACTGCAGCAGACTCAGGCCCAGGTGGACGAGGTGAGTGGGGGGGCTGTCAAAGCCAGTGGAACGATCCTAGGGGTTGGCAAACAAGTGTGGAGGTCCATCTTGTGTTGGGGATGATGACAGCCGGTTGACATCTGTGTGTTTGGGGACAAAGATATACCATGCCCCCCATCTTGGCCAGTGTGGACTTGGAAGGTTTCCGGGGTGTTAATCACCTTGTGGTAGCCTGGGGTGAGGCAGCCTGGGGTGAGCTTGCCGGGGGCAGGTGTGCTCTGGTGATGGACTGGCTACGTGAGGTTGATATAAAGGGTGCTGCTACGATGTCTGAGGTGTCTGGCTGCCAGCATGCCCTGATGTGCGTCCCTTGCATGTCCCCAGGTGTGCTAGGCAGGTCTTTGGCATGTTAGCCTGGCACCATCGGGGTGCATGTCCCGCTGTATATGTGGCATAACGGGCTCGTGTTGGAGAAGTGCTCTCACTGAGGTGGGCCTCTCCCTTAGGTGGTGGACATCATGAGGGTGAACGTGGACAAAGTTCTGGAGCGGGACCAGAAGCTGTCAGAGCTGGATGACCGTGCCGATGCACTCCAGGCGGGGGCCTCCCAGTTTGAAACAAGTGCAGCTAAGCTCAAGCGCAAATACTGGTGGAAAAACCTCAAGGTAAGGGCGGGGGAAGGCTGCAGGGCAGGTAGGAGGACTGTCAGGTGAACGGGGGTATCAATGTCTGTCTTGCTGACCATCCCCTCCTCTTGTCCCCAGATGATGATCATCTTGGGAGTGATTTGCGCCATCATCCTCATCATCATCATTGGTGAGTAGGGAGGGGGTGGCCAGGGCCTTTTCTCTGGAGAGGTTTCCCCTGTGGATTCTGGGTTTTGAAGGTCATTAACCTTGTTCTGACTATTCAGCAAAAAACGTTTGTTGGCTGCCAGTGGCAGTTCTAATTCGTGTAGATCCCAAACCTGGTGTTGTGTAGCCTGCACTTTGCCTGGTTCTGGCAAATTTCTCTTAAGTTTTTGGAAATGGGAAAGCTGGTGGATCTCCACTGCTCCCGTGAAGACCCTTTGGGCCTGAAAGCCCAGGCTGGGTACCCTGGAATTAAGGAGTGAGGGAGCAGGAAACGCCCAGGGGCTCAAGATTAGAAGCCAACCACCCCATTCTTTGAGACCTTATAGGTTCAGAGGACTAGGGGTCTGTAGCCCAGGGCCATACCATGGAGTTGAAGGGAGCTCGGAACTCCCCTGTCCAGCCCCGTTACTTACTACAGATGGAGAACCTGAGGCCCAGAGAGGGGAAGGGACGTCAGCCAGCTGGGGAGTGGGGAGGATGGGAGCAGGGCCAGGCCTGACACATGGCTTTCTTTCTTTCTCTCTCTCTCCCCCCACTCCTCCTTCCTTCTCTTTCCCTCTCTTCACAGTTTACTTCAGCACTTAAACCCCTGAGGAGCCTGCCCTGCCCAGAGAGGGGCCTCTCCCCCCTACCCCCAACTGCTCCTTCACCTCTCAGCCATATCTTCCAGCCCCCCCTCCCCTGGATCCATGTGTGTGTGTCCGTGTGTGCGTCCCCTTGTAAATAGCCAGCTGTTATTTATACATATATAATATTATATATATTTGGTCTGTTTGTAGTTTTATTACTAGAAGATTTTTCCGGTTGTCCTTAACACCCCTTCCTGAAGTTCCCATCACCTCCTCTCTCTCTCCTTGCCTTCCCCTGTCTTCCTGACCAGCCCCTAGACCCTTCATTTGCATCTGCTATGCAATAGTCCCCCTTCCTTCCCTCTCCTTCCCTGGATTTAGCTAATCCTCCTACCCTGCCTTCCACTCACCCCCACCCCACCTAACCCCCTCCCCCCAAACAAAAAGCAACTGTCCAGACCTCCCTAGGTGTAGCTCCTTTGTACCTATTGGGAGGCTCTGAGACTGGCCCGACTTGGTCCTAAGAACCCCAAAGTCTTTGGGGAGTTTCCAGCATGTTGATTAGCATATCATTTGCATCCTGCCATCTCTCTGGGTTTCCTTCTTGGTTGTTCCATCACTTTTCACTCTGTCGCCTGTTTCTTTTTTACTGAGACGTCCCCATTGGTCCTCGTGTCACACTTTCATTTGCACGACTTTACTTGCAGGTGGTGGGGAGCCTGGGCTTTTGTGGAAACCAGGCTGTTCTGGCCCCAGAACTGCCCTCTCCTAGCCCCTCTAGTCCACTTTGCCTCCCTTACCTCCATTTTCCAAACCTCTTGTTCCCTCTTCTCCCTCCCCCCAGCTGGTGTGTAAGTGTTTTGGAGTCCAGTGTGTTATGATGGACCAATAATTCTGCCACTTGGGGTCTCTCCCCACATTCCTGTTCTCCAGTTTTCCTGTGGGGAGCCCAACTGACATTCCTGTGGAGTCTCCCTCTTACCCATTTGCCTGATTCTTCTCCCTCTCCCAGCAGGAGGGTTGGAGGTTGGCCACAATCTGATCTCTTTTGGGAGGGGTGGCTGCCAGTGTTGGGGCACCATCACTGCCTTGGGGAGGCATGGGACAGGGCAGAGAATCCCCCCAATTCCTGCCTGAAATCTCCTCTGGCCCCACCCATGCTGGGAGGTTGGACTGAAAACCTTTCCTCTGAGGGAATATTGCCCCCATCTATGCCCAGCTCCTCTGACTGTGCCCCCGAGTCAGGGTGGGAGTACTAGTCACTGCCAATAGGTGTCTGGGACTTGCTGGAAGATGCAGATCCTCTGCCCTGTCCAAGTGGCAGAGCCCGGAGAGCTGTCCCTTAGGTGAAGTGGTAGATGAGGGGTCAAATATCTTTTTAAATGGCACAATTTTAGGGGTCTGAGGGTATAATCCCTTAACCTGCCACTGGAGGGGACCCCCACCCCAAACTCTTCCTTCCCCCACACTTGAAGCTTTCTGTGTGGTGGGGGAGCAGGGATATCTAAGCTGTGGTGTGAAAGGGTAGGGAGAGATGCTGGGGGTGGGGGCACTGTGTTCTAGACCCCCCCATATTATCCCAGTGTCCCCTGCCCCCCCTTCCCCCACCCTGTGCCCCCAATTCTGTGGCGCATCCAGATTGTGAAAATGTACAATAAATATGTGATGAGTAACCAGATGGTGTCTGTTCTAAATGGTGTCTTTTATTAACCAATGGGAAGGGTTTTGAATCTGCAGGTATAAGGGAAAGATAGAGAAAAAGGGACTGGGTTTTGAGGGAGGGCCTGACCTTGGGCAGTGCAAAGTGTGATTCCCAAAGTGGCCACGCGGGGGGGCGCAAGGAATTGGTAACGGGGAGACGTGTTCATGAGAGCTGGGTCTCTAAGTCTGGTTAACCCTGCGGGATGCCTCCCCATGCCCTGGGGCATGATTCTGCTGTTGGATCTCCTTCTGCCCCTGGGTTTAACTCCCAGGTGCTCTGCAGTCACTCCCGTGAGCACTCAAGTAGATGACCAACTTGCTTGGAGCATCTCTTCTTTGTGTCAGTACCCAGAGGGGTTTAACAAATACTTCTTGAACTGATCAGCCTAGGGAGACCCACCTGAGTGTGGCCCCGGAGCTGGCTATAGAGGGCCTGCTACCCCTGCACCTTGTGTTGTCTGACTGGTGACTCGACCCCACACCCAACTAACTCATCCATCCCTGTCCTGAGGCACTTCCAACAGTGGGAAGAAGATGCTAGCTGGGTTCTTCAGGGCCGAGCTTTTCCGAGATGCTGAGAATCCAGCATTATAGGAAAACTACATAGTGTTTCCCAAACTTGCCAGCTCCTAAGAACCATACCAGGGGCGCTTTTTAAAATAAGGATTTTCAGGACCCTTCCCTGAAGATTTTGATTCAGCGGTTCCAAAAAGGGGCCCAGGAGACTTTTATAATTAGGTACACAGTCATTATCATAGCGTCCACCATTTATTGAGAGCTTTCTATATGCCAGACCCCTCAAAGGAATTTCCGCGCTTCATCTACTGAATCCCTCTAGGTTAGGGTTCCCGTAGGTCCTAGAATCTCGCTTTCTCTATAAAGTCAGGGGACTGGGTTCAAGGTTCGATCCCACCACTCACTGACTAGTGTGTCATTTCAGGCAGATTTTAAAACCTCTCAGGATCTCAGTCTTCTCTTTGTGAGGCGGTGGGTAGTAAGCCAGCAGGCCTCTGGGATTTGTGAGAAGCGCCTGGCATGGCCCACAAAAAGCGCTCTGATCAGGAGGCAGCTATCTTCATTGCCTTCTTCATCACGCGGTGTTGAGATCTGAAGACCACTTTGCCCCTAATGTTCACACCTTTCAGCTTCTCGAGCCTCGAGGGCCCAGGGCTGGCGCCCCAGTGAGGGTGTTGCTGTTGTCAAGCCTCGGATGGCGCGACCCGTATGGCACAACGCCCTTTTCTCAACGCCCTCGCCTGTGCCAGTGGCGCTGTCATCTGCGCCTGCGTGCAGGTCACGCTCACTACGCCTGCGCAGACTTCGAGGCCTGGGGTGGGAGTGTCGTCAAGGAAAATCCCCAACTTCTAGGTAAACAAGTTGCCGCGTGAGCCCGCCGGCACGTGTCCCCTACATCCCCGAGACCTCTCAGCCTATGAGAAAGTTTGTAGGACTAGACTGACATTTGCGTCACCGATCTAGAAGAGTTAGGGAGGGGAGGTGTTGCAATAGCCAATGAAAACTTCGGAAGTAGATGGGGGCGTTAGTTTCCGGTCAGGCTTCCAATTAACGCAGCAGGGCGGCCCTTCCCGCACGTGGAGCTGTCACTGCCTGTTGGCAGGCGAACCAATCAGAAGATGACGGCGGCCAGCGGTGCCAATCCAGGGTGTGCGGGGGACGGGCGGTTGCACGCGGCGCGGGGCATGGGTCGCCACCCTTAGGCCAATAAACTTAGGGGGCGTGGCAATCTGCCCGAAGGGCGGGGCTGGAGAAACCAGACTTTGCTTTGGTCCCACTTGGGAGGAAACTGAACTCTTAGCGCGCGGAGCGGTGAGTGTCCAGGGGGTCGGGATGGAGCAGTCGGTATCGGTTTTTCCTGGGAGCTGTGTTCGGTTACAAGGGATGTTAATGGAACGGGGGGATGTACAAATGCGTGAACGCCGTGGTGAGAACGCTATGGTTGTGGTGAATAGGGGCCGGGGACTCAGACAACTCTGGAAAAACGGGTGTAGGCGTTTTTCATTTGATCGTTCACTGCCTTAGGGTGGACCCTGATTGCCTCCAGGGGAGGCCTCGGAAGCCCTCTGCCCATCTGAGGGAGCTGAGGTCCCTTTCAGAGAGATATGGGGACGGGATCTGTAAGAGCTGGTGGGGGATGTTCCAATGCATGGCCTTTTGAGGAGGTGCTGCGTATTTGAGAGACGCGGGGGTTCTGGTAGGGTAGGGAGGAGACTACCAAAGGGTTGACAAGATGACTTGAGAAAGTGTGGTGTGATGATTTTTCTGACCCTGATCCAGTCATGTCACTTCTTGAGTGTCTTAGTCACATGTAAAAGAGAGGAATTGGGCTTGAGAGGCAGACTTGGGGTAGGGATGGGAGAGCAACTGTGAAGAATTGAGGGGGTGGATGGAGCTAGGGTTTGTGCAGATTGCCTATGCACATGTCTTCCTGATCTGCTGGGTGAGAGGAGGCACCAATCGGATGTTCTGTTATCTACCCGTACAAATAACCAGGCCTGTGGTGGTAAAGTGGAGTAAGGTGAGAGAGTGAGGAGTGGGGTTTCTAGGAAAGCATTGGGGTTGCTGGCTGCTGGAATGATCTCAAAGACTTTGTGAGCATGTAAGAACTGGGGTATGATGCTTAGAAGGGTGTGGGGAGTGCAAACTGAATGTCTCCAGGTGGGACCCAAGAAGGAGGAGGCACTGGTCTGTGTTCCAGAAACTATGAATTGGCTTACAATTTGAGAGGCCTGGGTTCCTTAATGCTGGGGTGCAGCTTAGGGGTTGGGTAATATCTCACAGGTTTCTGGAGGGTAAGAAGCCAGAATGACAAGTCATTATCAGAACTCAGATTTGAACCCGAGGTTCCTTTTGTAAAAAGACTGAGAACATACTATGAGACAGACAATTGAGGCAAGTTTAGTAACTTCTGGGCCTTAGGGAATGGGAATAATACTACTCATCTCATGGGGTTGTGTTAAGGGAATGAAATAAAATCATGTATATACGGTGTGTAGCACAGTGCCTGGGTCATGTTTTCAAAAAACTGTAGCTGAAAAAAAATGGCTGTAAGGCCTTACTCTTCTTTCTCACAAAACAACAGTGCCAGAATGAGAGATTTATGTGAATGTTATGTCGGGGAACTATTCTCACATTCCCAAGTCTTTTTGGTGCCTCCCTCCCCATTTCACTCTGCTCCTAAAGTTGCAGCCCAACTTCTCTCATTCCTTCTCCTAGTCCTCTCCCAGGATCCAGGCCCCAGGCTGGGCCATTTGCTCGGTCCCAGTTGATTTCCTCATACTAGACCCTTTCCCCTCCTCCCTGCCCCTCCCACCTCCGCTTCCATGGTAATAAGCGATTCAGGCTCTGAGGGGGGCCTCTGGGAGGGAGCAAAGGTACGTGTTGTCTCGCAGAACCTGGGCCTCCGACTTTCCCCGCCCTGACTCTTTGGCATCGGGCCAGCAAATATGGACAGTTTGGGAGAAGGAGGCAGCCAGTGCCAGAAGCTGCAGGAACAAGCGAAGGGAGGGAGGCTGCGAGTGTGTTGGGAGGACCCCTTCCTCCTAATCGTCTCTCCAGGAATCTGGCTTTGGGACAGGAAGGCTGACTTTGGGCCGGGGGAGGCGCCCAGGCTGGGTGCATGTCCTGGGCCACCAGCCAAGAGAACATGATGTTCCTAAGTGTACTGGCCGCCGCCCTCTCGAGCTGGCCGCCTCCCAAACCGCTGCCTCTCCAGCCTCCCTGCCCCACATTCCCCTGCTGCCTAGCCCCGCCCCCTTCCTCTGCTTTGACATCACTACTGTCTCCCGCCCCCTCTCCTCCATTGACGGCAGCAGGGCTTGGTTACTGTGGGGACCGTGAGGGAGGACAGCCAAGGCCTTGGGAGCAGGTGGGGGCCGCTGGAGTGCTCGACCCTCCTCCAGCCTTTGCAAAACATAGATATGGAGGTGGAATTGGGAGAGCGAGGCCTGCCCAGGTCAGGAGAGACTGAGGCAGGTTGGGGAAAGAAGATCACACTTCAATCCCTGAGGAGAGCTGGAGAAGAAGAAAAAGGATGTTTCTTCTCTAGAAAATGAGACAAGGGATGGGTCTACAGTCGAGGGGGAGCAGTAAGTATGTGAATTGGGGGAAACAGTTTTAAGGAGAGGAGATTGAGCATCTAGGCTCCTATCCTTTGTTTTCACTGTGTTTTTCTGCTTTGGTCGTTATGGGTTATTTTATAATGGCTCTGTATCCCAGCTGTTCCACTGAGCCCTCCTCCGAGCCCCACTCCATGGGGAACACCATTGTTAAGAAAGCTAAAGCCATGTGACAGTGAGGGGAATGCACCCACCGCTGATTATGTCAGCAGCAGCTTGGGGGCCTCTTCACTTGCCACCCACATCCAGGGAGCCCTGAGCGCTACTACGCATCACAATCCTGGAAATCAAATGAAAGGAACTGAGTAATGCAGCTCTCCTGGGTCCAGACTGGAGCTTTATTCACCCAAATCAAGACCCTATTTTCTTTCTAGGACTCAGCATTCTGCTCCTGCACTTAAAAAAAAAAAAAAAAAATCTAGCCTTTTCTTCATTGCTGAAGCTCTTTCCCTCATCGCTGTCTCTCCTTGTTAATGACGAAATGATCAGCTACCATGTGCCAGGTCCTTCCCTGAGTGCTAGGGATACAGGGAACAAGACAGATAAGGCCTCTGCTATAGTGGTCCCTGAATCTTGGCTTTCTCTTTCAGTGGTGGGGATCTGAAGCCCTGCGACTCTACCTTTCTGTGTCAAGGACCCAGTTAGCCTTTTTTCCCAGCCACTTCTATCATCCTGCAGTCCTAATTTCCTGGCCCCCACTTTTGGGACAGCCCTGACTGTGGGTAGCTGCATCCACAGGAGAGAAGTGCTACACTAGTCACCACTTAGACTGTCCTGGAGACCTTTTCTTTGATTGGCCACAGAGCTGTAGCCATTGTTTCCCTTCATGGTCTCTATTGGCTCTGGCTGTCCCTTCTATTGTTTGCCCCCACGCATCACACGTGGACTCTCAGTTGCCCTCCTCCCACCTGTGGGCAGGATTTGAAGTGTCAGAGGAAGAGGCTGGGTAAAAGGGTATCATTATGATGGTTAGGCTCAGAAGGAGAACTTAGGAAAGGCCAAGCCAAATTTCTGCCTCTCCCACTCCCCTCCAGGACCAGTCATCTTATCCAGGGTCTGCATTCCTTTTCCCTACCCCTGTCAAGACCAAAGTGTCCTATTTTGCAATGCTGTTTAATTCAGGAACCAGGCATTTCTTTAGCACCGAATGTGGGCCATTTTCCCTGAGAGGCAGCTTACCTCCTCTCACCTCCCTTCCATTATTCCCTGTGCAAGGCGTCCTGCGCCCATGGGTTGGGCGGTGTCTGGGGCCCTTCAGCCCAGTGCCAGCACCCAGCTCCACGTGCGCCCGTGTGTGTGACACAGCCCTGACCTCAGCTGGGGCCAGTAGCCAATCAAGCGCTGGGACGCGATCCCCAGCCAATCGGGGGCGGGGCCTGCGGCTCTGCCGGCAGGGGGCCAATGAGGGGCAAAGCCTGGCATTATGCAACCCGCCTCTCGGCCCCATAGAGCTTTTCCACTCTCCTGCGAGCTAGAACAGCGGCGGGCAGGCGGTTGGAGGGCGCTCGCGCGGCCAGGTAGGCATTTCTATGTCCACTCTGGAGTCAGTCTCCGGCTCGGAGCCGGACCATCGCCCCCCAGCTCACATAGCGCACAAATCCTCCTCATTCCTCCCTTGCCTCTGCCCACTTCCTATCTGTCCTCAGGGACCTAGGTGTACCTTCTCAACCTGCACCGGGTGTCTGCACTCCTGACCGCCTTACGTCCCTCCAGCTTTGCTCTTCCCCCCACACACACCCGCTCCCATCCTTCCGAGCCCCACACCAGATCCTCTGCGGGCATGCCCCCTACATCTGTCCTCATCGCTCGGGGTCCCGGGTTTTGCCCCCACACTAAGACCCCTTCAAGCTTTAGGCGCTCCCCACCTTCTCCTCTCCAGTTTCTGGCCCCGCGCCGGCCGTGATGTCAGCCTGGTTCGGGCTGGAACATCCCGTTCCCGGCGCTAGTTCCTGCTCTTGGCCACAGCCTTCCCTTTTCTCCTGGCGCTTAGAAAATGCTCTGGGGCGGGGGTGTGGTTGGACGGGTAGCAGGGGAAGAATGTTCCAATGGTTTTGTGCGGCCTCTGCTCAGGCTGAGTGTGTTTGCTTTGGATGAGGAGAGAGGCAAGGTGGTGGTCACAGAACTAGGGGACTCTAGATTCTTGGGTCCTTGATGGGAGCAAGGAGTGGGGGCAGGGGCTAGAGAGAAAAAGGCTGTGTTGTCTCGGCCAGAATGACTGAGACTCAAGGCAGAGCCAATCTGGAGGGCTTTTGCGTGGAGAGCAGTGGCAGTTGTGTTTTCGCCCTGAGAAGTCCAGGGACGGCTCCCGGAACCCCGATGGGCCACCCCTCTTCACACGGCTGCTGGTCCAGGGACGGGGGATATATGCTAGGGGTGGATGACCCACGGCCACGACTGCCAGTGTGCGAGTGGGTCTTTACCCCGCTTCCGCCAGCAAATGGGGGAGGGGTCGCCCCTCCCTCCCTCCCTCCTGTGGTCCCCCAGCAACCGCTGAGCTCAGCTGCTGACGTCGGTTTCCCTGGCGACCGCGGCGGCGGCGGAAGCGCGTGGTGGGGCCGCGCATGTCAGTGCGCATGTGCAGCGGGGGTGGTGCCTCCCCCGGATAAAATTAGCCCGGAGGCCTAAATATAGGAGGCGGCTAGATCACCCCCTGCTCCGAGGCCTTAGAACCCCAATAGAGTGAAGGCCTGATGGGAACTCGCGGATGGGAAGTAGCTAGCTAGTCTTTGACCAATAACTGTAGACCACCTAGTCGACCGTTTAGGCTCTGCTTACCCAGACCAGGCTGGCAGATGTGGAGGAGGGCCCAAGGGAGGCCCCTTCCCTCTTGTGGCCCCCTATGGGGACAGTTTCAGGCATCTTATTGTAAGCCCCAAGCCTGGGTACTAGGAGCAGGAGAGCAGGCATTGAGTGGTGTGAGTGAAGCAAGCATGTACTATGAACTTAGCAGCTCATTTACTCCAAGTTTTCCTTCCTGTTCTCTTTTTGCAGGTACTGGCTGTGATCAATTTGCTCAGTTCTCAGAGTCTTAGGTTTGCCACCTCACTCCCTCAGTCAGGCCTCCTGGCCTCCTTGTGCATCCGTGGTGGCCTCCCCACCTTCCCTGTTCTCTTCGTGTCCTCCCCATGCCCCAGACATGAGTGGCCCCCTAGAAGGGGCTGATGCGGGTGGGGACACCAGACCTGGGGATGCCTTTTGCCCTGGAGGGTCCCCATCCCCTGGGCCCCCGCAGCATCGGCCTTGCCCAGGCCCTGGCCTGGCTGATGACACGGATGCCAACAGCAACGGTTCAAGCGGCAATGAATCCAATGGTCCTGAGTCCAGGGGCGCATCTCAGCGGAGCTCACATAGCTCCTCCTCCGGCAATGGCAAGGACTCAGCCCTGCTGGAAACCACTGAGAGCAGCAAGAGGTGTGTGGGGGTGGTATTACAGGGCTTGGGAGTGGTCTTGTGAGCATCCTGCCAGCCTCCTTTCCCTCATCTGGGCCTGTTGCTTCTTCTTTCTTAGCACAAATTCTCAGAGTCCATCCCCACCTAGCAGTTCCATTGCCTACAGCCTCCTGAGTGCCAGCTCGGAGCAGGACAACCCATCTACGAGTGGCTGCAGGTGCATGGGATGAGAGCTGGGGGAGAGGACTGGGACCCTGGGCCAGGCTTTGGGGCTAATGCCTGTCCCTCCTCCCCCCCTGTGGATCCTGCAGCAGTGAACAGTCAGCGCGGGCGAGGACCCAGAAGGAACTCATGATGGCCCTGAGGGAGCTCAAGCTTCGACTGCCGCCAGAGCGCCGGGGCAAGGGCCGCTCTGGGACCCTGGCCACGCTGCAGTACGCACTGGCCTGTGTCAAGCAGGTGCAGGGTGAGTGGTGCTTGCCATGAGGGCAGTGGCCAACTGGTGGACTGGTGTTGGAAAGTCTTCTCACTGTGTGTTCCCCCTGCCCTCACTCTGCAGCCAACCAGGAATACTACCAGCAGTGGAGCCTGGAGGAGGGCGAGCCGTGTGCCATGGACATGTCCACCTATACTCTGGAGGAGCTGGAGCACATCACGTCTGAGTACACGCTTCGCAACCAGGTTAGCAGCAGCCTGGGCTCTCCATCCTGATGTACCTTCATCCCCACGCCCACCACTCCTGAACCTGCTCTCGCTCTCACCCTCCTGCCCAGGATACCTTCTCGGTGGCTGTCTCCTTCTTGACGGGTCGCATTGTCTACATTTCGGAGCAGGCAGGTGTCCTGCTGCGTTGCAAGCAGGATGTGTTCCGGGGTGCCCGCTTCTCAGAGCTCCTGGCACCCCAGGATGTGGGTGTCTTCTATGGTTCTACTGTCCCATCTCGCCTGCCCACCTGGGGCACTGGGGCCTCGGCAGGTGAGGTGCCTAAGGGCTTGTGAGGAGGGATGGGGGGCCCCAGGGAGCTTCTGTGAGAAGCCAGGGACCTAGGCTTTCCCTTGCTGGGTTCTCAGCCTGGGGAGAGGGGAGGGGTCTGTGCTCACCACCCTTTTGGTCCATCCCAGGTTCAGGCCTCAAGGACTTTACCCAGGAAAAGTCTGTCTTTTGTCGCATCAGGTAGGTGGGAGCTGGTGGAGGCAGGTTCTTTGGTTCGCTCATCCTTGCCACCACCCCCCTTCCTTTGCCTTTTCTGTGTAGGCTTTGACCTTGAGTTTAGAGGGGTGGGTAGCTCACCACTAAAAGATGTTGATCCCTGTTTCTCCCTTGCTAGTGGAGGTCCTGACCGGGACCCAGGCCCTCGGTACCAGCCATTCCGTCTTACTCCGTATGTGACCAAGATCCGCGTCTCGGAGGGCGCCCCTGCGCAGCCGTGCTGCCTGCTCATTGCAGAGCGTGTCCACTCGGGCTACGAAGGTGGGCTGGCCCCAAGCCTGGCCGGTGGGGGTGCTGTGCAGAGGGTACCTCCTCTAGGCTGGGAGTGGAGCAGGGGGTAGGGCTAGAAGCATGCCTCAGTCTCTTAGAATTTTGGGACAGAAGAAAGTATTTAAGGGCGGCGGGTCTGAGCCCCCTTCCAGGTGAAGTTGGATAAGAGCCTGGAGCTAGGGAATGGCAAAGCAAAGTGTTTTGGTTTGTTCTGTTTCTGCTATGAGGAACAGGAATGGCTCAAACCATTTTTGTAGGCCATAGGCCCAAAGCAGAGCTTTGGGAGGGTTGACAGCCAGTGGAAGGCTAAGGAGCTAGGCCATTGTAGATGAAACCTAATGACCACGTCTTCTGCGCCTCAGCTCCCCGGATCCCTCCTGAAAAAAGAATTTTCACCACTCGGCACACACCCAGCTGCCTCTTCCAGGATGTGGATGAGAGGTGAGGTCAGGACCTGGAGGAAAGGGGATCAGCCAGGGTTGAGGCCATGGCTGCACTGATACCTCCTCTCGCTTCAGGGCTGCCCCACTGCTGGGCTACCTACCCCAGGACCTCCTCGGGGCCCCTGTGCTTCTGTTTTTACATCCTGAGGACCGACCCCTCATGCTCGCCATCCACAAGAAGAGTGAGTTTCCGTCACTTGCCCTCCTTCCCTGCCTGTCCCTGGGGCTACGTAACGGCTGCCCTGGGCGTTGTGTCTAGGTGCCTCGGTCTCCTGGGTCTCTCGTGGGTGGCTTCCGTCTGATCCAGTTCTGCCTCCCACTGACCTTCCACCTCATTTTCCATTGCTACCAGTTCTCCAGCTGGCAGGCCAGCCCTTTGACCACTCCCCTATTCGCTTCTGTGCCCGTAATGGGGAGTACGTCACCATGGACACCAGCTGGGCCGGCTTCGTGCACCCCTGGAGCCGCAAGGTGGCCTTTGTGTTAGGCCGTCACAAAGTGCGCACGTAAGTGGGTCATGCCCCTGACCTGGCACTGGGGCGGGGGGGGGCAGTGCCCAGCAGGCAGGACTGGAGACAGGGCCTGACTCACCCTTCCCCACCACACAGGGCACCTCTGAATGAAGACGTGTTCACTCCCCCGGCCCCCAGCCCAGCTCTG
The DNA here is from genome assembly GCF_000298275.1 of Orycteropus afer afer. NCBI lineage: Eukaryota > Metazoa > Chordata > Mammalia > Tubulidentata > Orycteropodidae > Orycteropus > Orycteropus afer. Next base: position 2,136,449 of record NW_006921917.1, read on the forward strand.
TCCCTGGACCCTGATATCCAGGAGCTATCAGAGCAAATCCACCGCCTGCTATTGCAGGTGAGAGCTGACGGGAGGGTGCCTGGGAGTGAGGGCAGCATAGTGAGCAGGCCTCCAGTTACCTAACCTATTCCTCTCCCTTCCTCAGCCTGTGCATAGCTCCAGCCCCACGGGGCTCTGTGGAGTTGGCCCTGTGACTTCCCCAGGACCTCTCCTCAGCCCTGGCTCCTCCAGTGATAGCAATGGGGGTGACGCTGAGGGGCCTGGGCCTCCTGCCCCGGTGAGTGACTGTCTCTGCCTCGCCCTCTAGTCTCCTACTTCCCCCCATCTTCCTCTGCGTCAGCATTGCTAATCCCAGGGCAGCTTTGCCTTGTCCTCCCCACCTTTCTCTTCTTGTCCTGCCTCCTCCATGGTCTCTCTGTCTTCTCATTGGTACCTTCTTGTACTGGGCCGCTGGTCCCCAATGCTGGCCAGCCCCCAGTGCCGTTCGTAACCCGTCTGTATCTCACAGGTGACCTTCCAGCAGATCTGTAAGGACGTGCATCTGGTGAAGCATCAGGGGCAGCAGCTTTTTATTGAATCTCGGGCCCGGCCTCCACCCCGGCCTCGCCTCCCTGGTGAGTTGGCTGAGGGTGTGGGTGAAGAGTGAGAGGGACACTGACCTTCACTCCCAGTCCATTCACCTTTCCCCTTTTTGCCCCAGCTATAGGCACGTTCAAGGCCAAGACCCTCCCCTGCCAGTCCCCAGGGCCAGAGCTGGAGGGAGCTCCTGCCCCAGTCCATGTCCCAGTAGCCTTGGCCCCTGAGGAAGCTGAGAGGAAGGAAACCTCCACGTGCTCCTACCAGCAGATTAACTGCCTGGACAGCATCCTCAGGTACCTGGCCTCTTCCCACTCGGGCCCTGGCCCTGGCCCACCCCAGACCCTGTCCTCATGCCAGTCTGGTGCATCTCCAGGTACCTGGAGAGCTGCAACATCCCCAGCACAGCCAAGCGCAAGTGTGCCTCCTCCTCCTCCTGTACTGCCTCCTCTGCCTCCGATGATGACAGGCAGAGACCAGGTCCCGTCCCTGCGGGGGCCAGAAAAGGTAACGACCCAGCACATGCCCTGCTCCCACGACCCCACCCTGGCCTGGTGGCCTCCTCTTGTCTCTATGCTTCTGCCTTGGGGTCCCCCTTTTTCTGCCCTGCTCCCCTCCCAGCCTCCTGATCTCCACTCTGCTGCCTCCAGTCAGCCCCGCCCCCTCCTTCCTGGGCTCCCCTCTCCTGCCCTGCCCTTTGGGGGTTGGGGTGGTAACTGGCGCCATCTCTCTGCACAGATCCATCGGCGGCGGCACTGCTGTCTGGGGAGGGGGCCGCCCCACGGAAGGAGCCGGTGGTGGGAGGCACCCTGAGCCCGCTCGCCCTGGCCAATAAGGCGGAGAGTGTGGTGTCCGTCACCAGTCAGTGTAGCTTCAGCTCCACCATCGTCCATGTGGGAGACAAGAAGCCCCCGGAGTCGGGTATGGGCGTGGAGCGAGGAGGCAGTGCCCGGTGCCGTTGGTCCCACAGCCAGAGCCCCCTCCTGCCTGCGTTATCCTCCCCGTCCAGCCCTCATGGAGAGAAGGAGGCCTCTCTCTCATCTTGGGGCTATGCTGCTTGCTTTCTGCCCCTTCCGTCCTTTGCTGTTTTGCCCTCCCCCTGTCCTGCTTTGTGTATTGTTTTTATCAGTTCAAACATAAAGTATGGGGTGGGGGGTTCAACTTCAAGCTGCTGAGCACAGAGTTTCTGGAGGAATGTCGAATGCCCCTCAGGCATCAGTCTAGGACCAGACCCTGAAGGGTCTTTGGATATTGAGCTTCCATACGTGTAAGGGAAGGGTAAGGGGTGGGCTTCCCTTCCAGTGAGGGCAGGGGAGGTGTCATCCCAGAGTGGCTGCCTGGTGGGTACCAGCCACTGGAGGGGACTGAGCACCATCTCTCTTCCTGGGTCAACTCTGCATGGAAGAGAGGGCCCAGGGCCAGCCCTTGGCAAGGAGGTGGCCAAGAAATGGACGCAGAGCTCAGGGCCAGGGGTGGGCCAAGCTTTTGGACAGGGATGCTGTGGTGTGGAGAGTATGGTATTGACCACTGAGGTGACCCTTTTCTCCCCATCTCACTTCTCTCAGACATCATCATGATGGAGGATCTGCCTAGCCTGGCCCCGGGCCCGGCCCCTAGCCCGGCCCCCAGTCCCTCGGTAGTCCCTGACCCGGTCCCAGATGCCTACCGCCCAGTGGGCCTGACCAAGGCCGTGCTGTCCCTGCACACACAGAAGGAGGAGCAGGCCTTCCTCAGCCGCTTCCGGGACCTTGGCAAGCTGCGTGTGCTCAATGGCTCCTCCATGGCACCATCAGCCCCTGGCGAGCGAGGTAGCCACCCAGGACCTCCCTAAACCTGCCCTCTGCTCAGTCTAGGACCAGACTGTTAGGGTGAGGGTCTCCTCAGGGAGACATTTTCACACCAGGGACCCAGGCTAGTGCTGCCTCTCCCACTGGGGCCTTGCCTGGGGACAGGCCCCTTGCTGGCCTCTCCCCACTAGGCTAGGGTTCTGGGCTATAGCCAGAGGAGGGCAGCCTGGGGGAGTGGGACTGAGATGGGCAGGCAGAGGTGCTCTGCTCCAGGTAAGCTGCTTCAGCCCTGGCCAGGGCAGGGGCAAGAAGTATTCCCACTTAAGACTAAGTTGCTGATAAGAGATCTGAATTGATTGGGGCCAAAGACAGGCAGAGGTCCGGGACAACTCTCTGGGTTCAAGGGTAGATGGAAGGTCCCTGCAGGCAACGGTTGCAGGACTGGGCTTTTCTACTCCTCTGCCTCATGCCCACCTCTTCACTTCACCAAGAGCTAGGCAGAGCGTGGCCTCACCAGGCAGGAAGTAGCACCTAGGTGGGCAGTGCCTGTGTGACTTTGGTGATGGACTGGAGCCACCTGCCTGTTCATCCGTGGACTCAATCTGTCTCCTTCCATCTGCCAGTGTGCCTGTTTTTTGCACACTCCCATGACCCCTCATGTAACCTTTCCTTTCTCGTCCTTTCTCAATAAATCCCCTTGTCCCTGCCTCCTGTGATTCTTCCCTGAAGGTTCCCCCCACATTCCTGAGTCTCCTCTGGCCTATATGGGCTGGGAAACCATAGTGTCTGTGGGGCTTGTGCTTCCCTTCTCCCTGGTCAGTGTCAGGGCAGTGGGGGTGATAGGTGCTAATCTTGAGGTTGAGGTCCTCACTAACCCCAGTCTCTCCCCACAGGCTGCCACCATGGCCCCGTAGCCCCTGGCCGTCGACACCATTGCCGATCCAAAGCCAAGCGCTCACGCCACCACCAGGCCTCCCGGCCTCAAGCCCCTTACGCCTCCCATCCCTCACCTGTTCCATCGTCTGCCCCTTGGCCACCCCCACCAGCTACTGCCCCCTTCTCAGCTGTGGTCCAACCGTACCCCCTGTCAGTATTCTCCCCCCGAGGAGGCCCTCCACCTCTGCCCTCTGCCCCCACCTCTGTGCCCCCTGCAGCGTTCCCTGCACCCCTGGTGACTCCAATGGTGGCCTTGGTGCTCCCTAACTATCTATTCCCTACTTCCGCTAGCTATCCCTATGGGGTACCCCAGGCCCCCGCTGAGGGGCCTACTACCCCTGCCTCCCACTCCCCTTCTCCGTCCCTGCCCCCACTGCCCCCCAGCCCTCCCCACCGTCCGGACTCGCCACTTTTCAACTCGAGATGCAGCTCCCCTCTCCAGCTAAATTTGCTGCAGCTTGAGGAGCCCCCTCGTGCTGAGGGGGGTGCGGTTGCTGGGGGCCCTGGGAGCAGTGCCGGGCCCCCACCTCCCAATGAGGTTTCCGAGCCAGAGACCAGACTGGTGAGCACTGAGCCCCCACTGCACCCTCTCTCTAGCCCCTGCCCTGGGGCACTGCAGCCTTTCCTCCCCATCACTGCTTGTCTGTGGTCCCTTCTCCCTGCCCTCCGCCTGGCTGCTGCCCTCATCTCTAGGAGATGGTATCACAGGCTGGGAGACACCAACTGTCCCTAAGAGCAAAAATCAGCTGCCTTATCTGTGAAATGGGGACAGTCCTGTCTGACAGGCGGCAGGGACATCCCAGGAACTTCTGAGAGCCCACCTGCCACTTGGGCAGGGCTGAAATCCTGTCCCTGTCCCTCTGCAGCTGTCTGCTCTCTCATCTTGTCAGGCACTGGGCAACGAGGACCGCTTGGGTTGGGTGCCCCCATCCCCGGTGAAAGCAGTTGATGAGCAGGAAGCCTAGGTGTTGATCCCTTAACCCTTCCCCCCTCCGCAGGCGGAGGTGACCGAGTCCTCCAATCAGGATGCACTGTCGGGCTCCAGTGACCTGCTAGAGCTGCTGCTGCAAGAGGACTCGCGCTCCGGCACGGGCTCTGCCGCTTCAGGCTCCCTGGGCTCTGGCTTGGGCTCTGGGTCTGGTTCGGGCTCCCACGAGGGGGGCAGCACGTCGGCCAGCATCACTCGTGAGTGCCCGCTCACCAGTGGCTCCCAGGGCAGGCCAGCAGTTGGGGAGTTGGGAGGCCAGGCCCCTTCTTGACCGAGCAACCTGGGCACGTGGCCTTGGGGGGGAGACTCTCTGAGGCTCCGGGATGGGGTGGGAGTGCTGGCCTCTCTGACTCTGTGGCCTGTACCCTCCCCTGTGCCTCACAGGCAGCAGTCAGAGCAGCCACACAAGCAAGTACTTCGGCAGCATAGACTCTTCTGAAGCGGAGGCTGGGTCGGCCCAGGCCAGGCCTGAGCCCGGGGACCAGGTCATGAAGTATGTGCTCCAGGATCCTATCTGGTTGCTCATGGCCAACGCTGACCAGCATGTCATGATGACCTATCAGGTGCCCTCCAGGTGAGGAGTTTGAGAAGCCCCCCACAGCATCCCCATCAGAGGTAGTGGGAGGCCAGGCTACTGAGGTCACTCCCCCGCTGAACTTGGGTTTTTTTTCCTCTGGAGCTGGCTCTGCCCTAGGATGCCCATCCTACTCCCTGCCCCTTGGAGCCCCGTCATTATTCCTTCCAGGCTGAGGGCAGGGTTCCTGTCTTGGAGTCCTGAACACCCATAGCAGGAAGGCGTGTCACAGCGGTAGTGGGTGGGGAGTTGGCGGTAGAGGAAGAATGCTAGTTTCGTGGGTCCTGGTCCAGGCTCTGGCTCCCAGCCTCTGCCTTTTGCACCTCTTCCCTGGGCAGGGATGTGGCCTCTGTGCTGAAGCAGGACCGAGCACGGCTCCGGGCCATGCAGAAGCAGCAACCTCGGTTCTCGGAGGACCAGCGGAGGGAACTGGGTGCTGTGCACTCCTGGGTCCGGAAGGGCCAGCTGCCTCGAGCCCTTGATGTGCTGGTGAGAGGAAAAGTCGGGGCCAGAGGAAGACTTGAACTCAGGATAAAGGGGTATAGGCTAAGGGTTGATATCCTCAGTGACCTTTAATCATTAATTTTGAAGGATGTTAATTCCACTAAGCATGCTGCTGCTTAATGTACTGTTAAACCACATGAGTCTTTGCAGAACTTCTCTGAGCCTTTCCTTTGCTCACCATGACTACTTCCATAGTGGATCTGGGTACAGGGTCTAAAGCATTTTCCAGCCTGTTGAACCCGAGGCTTCTCTTGCTGAGGTGCATCTGTGTGGACTGGTGTTTCTTGGGAGTACATTTTGGGAACAGTTTTGGGCTAGAGGTGAAGGTGGGGACTGGTGCATCAGTGGCAAGAACCCTGCCTTGACTGCCTTGTCCTCTGTCTCCTTCCATAAGGCTTGTGTGGACTGTGGTAGCAGCACCCGAGACTTCGGCCACTCTGATGACCCACTCTTTTCGGAGCTGGATGTACTGGGGCTGGAGCCCATGGAAGAGGGTGGAGGCGAGGGTGGTGGTGGTGAGGATGGAGGAGGGGAGGGGGAGGGGGGAGGGGAGTCTGGGTCCCAAGCTGGGGCCAGGCTCTCATGCTCTCAGGACTTGGCCATGGAGGAGGAGGAACAAGGTGAGAGCTCATCCAGTCCAGCCTTACCTGCCCAGGAAAATGGCACCAGCTAGATTCCATTTTGGGGCCACTCTGGGAGTCTGTAAGAGGCTTCCTTACTCCAGTGTCCCAACTCTCAGAACTCATTTGTGGCCGGACCAACCAATAGGAAACTGCCCCAGCTTTTCCTGCTGTAGGGGGCCGGACCCCCATCACCAGCCCAGAATCCAGGCTGCCTCCTGGCCTCCTCTGAAGGAATAGAGAGAGGGTGGCACTCAGCCTCAATCCTTCCCCTTGGTGAAGCATCCTCTCCCCTGGACAAGGTTGCTGACAAGCTGCTGAAGTGATCTCTCTAAATCCCAGCTGAGCCCAAGTTCCGGTCCCTGAGGGTTGGGGCTGCACTTATTTATTGGGGGAGACAGCCCTTTCTTCCACCTCCTCCTCCTCCTAACCCAGAGGGAGGGAAGAGGGGGTGAGGGAGGGCCTGAGACCCAAGCAGGACCCAGGGGTCTAGACCCCTAGCTGCTCCAGGGTGGAGGAAGTTGGTGGACCATGGAGTCCCTGGTGCTGCCCCTCAGATGGGACCCAGGTGTTCTCAGCTGTACCCTCTACCGATGGCATTTGTGTTTTTGATATTGTGTCTGTTATTTTGTAATACAAAAAAGAAAAAAAAAAAAAATGACTCTGGAGTGAAGTTTTGGGGTTGGGTGAGGGGAACTGTGGAGGTATAGGGAGGTGCTTAACGTAGTGCCTGGTAGGTTACTGTTGTTATTTGCCGTCAAGTCATGTCCGACTCATGGTGACCCTTCCTTGGGTTTCCGAGGCAGTATAAGGGTGGGCAATTCCATTCCCTGACAATCCCTATTCTTCTCCCCACACCCTTTCCAGCTGAAGAAGGGCATTGCTAAGCCTGCTGTATACACACCAAGCTCAAACCTTATTCTCACCTCGAACATTCTCGCAGCCAGTTTGTCCTTTGAAGGAGAGATGAGAAGCAACTTGTGGCCAAGAGCTTCTGCGAGCTGCAACCCCGGGGCGGGGGTGGGGGTGGGGGAATCCTATTATATCCCAGGGTATTATTAGGAGGCAGTAGAGGGTGTTTAGCTTTTTAATCGCTACAGGAGAGGGCGCTTCAGATCACCATAGGTGTCTAAGGAACGTGGGGTCTGAACCCATTCATGATCGTTTTGGCCCCCAAGAATATGGGAGAAGGGAGGGGCGGAGCGAGCGGGACGCATTAACCCTGGAAAGGTGAAGGGGAACCTACAATAAACGTTCCACGGTTTCCGTTTACTGCGGCCATTGAGAGCTGATCTAGCCCTAGTCAGGGCCCGCCTTCGCCGGCGCCGTGGCTTAGCTGGTTAAAGCGCCTGTCTAGTAAACAGGAGATCCTGGGTTCGAATCCCAGCGGTGCCTGGGCCCCACAGAAGCAGTATATTATTGCTGCGGAGAGAATGCATTTCTGGACTCCTCTTTCTGTCACCAAATTCGATAGATTCTTCTTCTTACCAAAGCAACCCCTCTTTGGGCTTGCGTTTCAGTGCGCCATTAAAAGGCTGCGTCTTGGAGGCCAACACACGCGGTCGGTTCCGTGAGCTGTGGTGAGGTGGAGGAATTCCTTGCTTTCTCCAAACTGTTTGGGAACCTAGATTCGAATTTGGACTCATTTTGTTGTGGCCGTACTGTGGTTTGGGAGGGACAGGGAGAACAATAAGGCCGACACTCAGGTAGCTGATACAGATGAGGCGCGGTAAGCGCTACTGAATCCAAACGCAACCGCACAGAAATCGCGAGACAACAAGAGGATGAGGGCGGGGTCGGCGAGAGGCAGGCGCGTTGATAGGCAGCTATAGTTGCGCAGGGCCGAGGTCGCATGCGGCTGTGATGGCCGAGTGGTTAAGGCGTTGGACTCGAAATCCAATGGGGTCTCCCCGCGCAGGTTCGAATCCTGCTCACAGCGTCTGTACTTTTAAGAGCACGTGTTACCCTTCTTGGGGCGAAAAGCAGTTTTTTTTTTTTTTTTTTCCCTCCTAGCACTTCCTTCCCTTGGACAGCCCCTCGTCTTTATTTATTTCAAACACTCAACTGATATCTTTCTTTATTTTGAAGCTCTCAAGGATCCAAATATTGTCAATCATCCAGGCCCGACCTGCGAGCGCCCTCTTGCGGGCCTCAGACTCCTGCCAACCCCTTTGAAGGTTGTGTGACCTGCAAGCCTTTTTGCTACCAATTTCATTTCTTAACTCCACCAAGCTCAGATGGTCCCTTAGTGCTACTTGGCAGTCATTACATTTTCCTACTCCATTCTCCCTCATATACTTGATGTTTTACAGAGAAAGTAAAGCATTCTGAAGAGTTTCCCAACCACGGACTCTGTCTTTCCCTCATTACTGTGATGAACCTTCCACCTAACCAGCTCACCAGCTCCTACCCTTAATTGCATCTCCCAACCCTTCTGGCCCACTCAGGGGTGTCACTCCCTTTCTTACACCATCGACTTTTCAAAAGCAGTCTTGACTCTACATCCCCTCCAGCTACTGCTCCAGTTCTCTGCTGCTGTCTACCACAAAACAAATGATCTAAACTAACTGTCCCCAATTCCATCTTTCCATTATCCTTTGAACCCTTTCTAATCAGGCTGCCTACTCCCCTAATCAAATCTGCTCCTGTGAAAGTTACCAAACAACGACCACGTTGCTTAATCCACTGATCACTACTGAGTAGTATTGACAGATACTTACTCTCCCCTCCTGGAAACACTGTCTTCACTTTGCCTTCTAGGGCTCCTCATCCTTCTGTTCCTCATCCTTCCTTAGCAGCTCATTCACAGATTCCTTTGCTGGTTCCTCATCTTCTGGGTTTCTAAATGTTGAAGTGTTCTCAAGACTCAGTTCTCCAACCTCTTTGCTATCTGTCTTCATTATTTTGATGTCATGGCTTTGTATCCACACTTTTGATCTCCAACTCCAGAAATCTCCCCTGAATAAACAGATACATGTATCCTGTGGCCTACTTATCATCTCCACTTGCACATCTAATAGGGATCACAAACTTAAAATGTTCCAACCAGACTTCTGGTGTTTACCACAAAATCTGCTTCACCTTTCTTTCACCTTTCCATCTCAGTAAATAGAAATCCCTCTCCTTCAGTTGATGAGGTTAACAACTTTAGAATCATCCCTGATGCTTCTCTTCTTCATATCAAATCAATCAGCAATTTCTATTTAAAGTTTGTCCAAATTTTGCTTACTTAGTATTACCTTTACCACGAAACCCCTAGATCAGGCCACCCTCATCTCATCTGGATTAGTGCACTAGCCTCTAAATTATTCCCTTGCTATCACTCTTGTTCCTTGTCCTGTTATAGTCTACTCAATATATCAATCAGGCAGAATAACCCTTTTAAAACCTCTATCAGATTCTGTCAGTCTGTCTTTCAAAATCTTCCAGTGGGATTGTTGTTGTTATTATGTGCCATTGAGTCAAACCTGACTCATAGCGACCCCTTCTTGGGTTTCCGAGGCAGTATCACTACGGAAGTAGGATTGCCCAACCTTCCTTTCGAGGAGTGGCTGGTGGGTTTGAACCACCAGCGGGCTGGTTAGCAGGCAAGTGTCTTAGGCACTATGAGATACCAATACTAATTCATGGTTTTTAATGTTTATGTAGGGAGCTCTGGTAGTGTAGTGCCTGAGGCACTTGACTGCTAACCAGTAAGGCTGGCAGTTCAAACCTACCAGCCACTCCTCGGAAGGCAAATGGCAATCTTTTTCCCTGGTGATAATGCCTTGGGGCCAACTCAACGCACACAACAACAATGTGTATGTTGTTGGGTGCTGTCAATTTTTTTTGTGTGTGTGTGGCCTTATTGCAAGCAACCCCATATGACAGGTAGAATTGTAGTTTTTATAGGAATGGATTGTCAGATCTTTCTTCTGTGGAGCTCCTGGGTGAATTCAAACTACCAACCTTTAATGTGTAAACCACAGCAAAAACCAAAGTCACTGCTGTCGAGTCGGATCCAACTCATAGCAACCCCTCCTTGGGTTTCCGAGGTGGTATCACTACGGAAGTAGATTGTCCAGCCTTCCTTCCGAGGAGTGGCTGTATAGAAATATAGAAATAAATGTATATACACATACATCTATTTCCTAGCTCTATCCACTGAGAGAGTCTAGAAGTAATGGCACGCCAGTAACAAGGAGCACACCAAGCACTCAGATCTTGATTACTAAATACCATTCTCTGCTAAAATTAATCAGGACTCCTTGAAACAAATTCCAGGTCTGGGAGTGGGGGGTTACAAGATGATCTTGGAACTTTTTTTTTTTTTTTTTTTGCAGTAAAGCAGTCCTTAAAGATTACTTGTTGTTGTTGTTGTTAAGTGCCGTCGAGTCAAACCCGACTCATAGCGACCCCTCCTTGGGTTTCCAAGGCAGTATCACTAAGCAAGTAGGATTGCCCAACCTTCCTTCCGAGGAGTGGCTGGTGGGTCTTAGTCACTATGCTACCAGAGCTCCCCAAAGATTACTAGGTATATATAAAAAAAGATACAGCAGTTTGCTCGAAGGGACTCCCATTGACTAAATCTGGGACAATTTGAGCATTAAAACAAATGATGGTTGTGATGGATTATAATTCAATGAATAAAATACAGATGCAAAGTTCATACAGAGTAAATACATGGGAACAAAGGGAAGGCTCTTACAGTAAACTCACAACAAATAAATACAGATAAAGGTACGGAGTCAGAAATCATCAGTGGCTACTAAACCAGTGAGTGAATATTTGATGAGGAATAAATAGCAATGATATTCCTAGTGTCTTTCCACAAATTAATTACTAATGGAAACTAATAACTTTACAGTGGGGAAACCTGGCAAAGACCATTTTAGCCTATGATCCATGCCTATATCTCAGTATTGGGACAAATTGACACATGTCTTCTTACGTAATGCATCGAGAAGGACACGACATCACTCCTGTGGTGAAGTTCCTGCCACAAATGCAAACCCAAATAATTTGAAATGAGCAACCAACCAAACTGAAGGACATTCTGCATAACAATGATCCTGAACCTTTAAAAAATGTCAAGGTCAAGAAAGACCAAGATAATGAGCCTGAAGATACATAACGACTAAATGCAATGTGTGACTTGGAATTGGATCCTGGATCGGGGAGAAAAAAAAAAAAAAGTAGCTATAAAAGGCATTATTGTAATAACAGGAAATTTGAATATGGACTGTGGATTAAATGATTGTGTATATGCATGTATTTAGAAATTGCATTTTATTCATCCAACTTTAAAAAAAATTATTGTGGTTAAATATATGTAACAAAACATTTTAACCATTTTTACATGTATAATTCAGTGACATTAATTAAATCCACGGTATTGTACCACCATCGCCATTCTTCATTTTCAAAATATTTTTTAATCACCAGAAACTCTACTGAGTTTCACTTTAAAAACTATGAATTTGTGTTGGTATCCCATTGGAAGATTTTGAAGGGCAGACTGACAGATCTGATGTAGGTTTTAAAAGGATTATTCTGCCTGATGTACTAAGAGTAGACTATAATGGAACAAGGAACAAGAAATGAAAACAAGGGCACAATTTAGGGGCTGGTGCACTAATCTAGGTGAAAGATGGGGTGCCTTGGACTAGGGTTTAGTGGTGAAGGTAATGATAATGAAGCAATATCTCCCAATTTCCTCCTACCCCAGCTCCTGGGAACCACTAATCAGCTTTGGTCTTCATTCATTTGTCTATTCTAGATATTTCATGTAACTGGGATCATATAATATTTGTCCTTTTCTGTCTGACTTAGTTCAATCAGCAGAATGTTTTAAAAATTTATTTATGTCATAGCATGTATCAGACCTTCATTTCTCTGTATGGCTGAATAATATTCCATTGTATGTTTGTACCACGTTTGGTTTATCCATTCTTCTGTCGATGGACACTAAGCATTGTTTCCACTTTTTGGCTATTGTAGATAGTGTTGTAATGAACATTGATGGACAAGTATCTCTTTGAGACAAGTATCTCTTTGAGACCCTGTTTTCAAGTCTCCTGGGTATATATACCTAGGAGTCAAATTGCTGGGTCATACGGTAATTTTATGTTTAATTTTTCGTCAAACTGTGAAATATTTTCCATAGCAGCTGCACCATTTTACATTTCCACCAGTAATATACAATACTAATTTTAATTTTATGACTTTTATTATTGTGCTATTGTATACTATTAAGGTATTAATGTCCTTGTTCTTAGGAAATATACACTAAGTAATTAGGTACAAAGGTGGATAGTGTTTCCAGTTTACCCCAAAATGGTTCAGAAAACAAGTGTCTTCTATCTACATAATATTTGTAGAGAAATAAAGCAAATGGGGCAAATGTGAGCCATGGATCTGGGAAAAGAGTGAACCATTCTCTTTTTTCCAGCGCTGTTGAGTTGATGTTGACTCCTGATGCCACAGGTTTTTCTTGGCTGTAATTTTTATAGCACTCCTCGGAAGGAAGGTTGGGCAATCCTACTTCCGTAGTGATACTGCCTCGGAAACCCAAGGAGGGGTCGCTATGAGTCGGGGCCGACTCGACAGCACATAACAACAACAACAACGATTTTTATAGAAGCAGATCACCAGGTTTTTTTTTTTTTTGCAATGCAACAGTGAACTATTCTTGAAACTTTTCTGAAAGTTTGAAATTGTGTGAGGACTACGTTCCGCTTTCTCATGTTGATGGCTTTCCTCATCCAAGATGATTGTCTTCATTTTGTCTTTGCTCTGTCCAAGGCTTAATAAAAGTGTGTCTATGAAACCTGTTTGAATTTGGTGTCTCTTTCCCCTAATATATAATAAAGGAGGGATTTGATAAAAAAAAAAAAAAAAAAGAAAGAAAAGAAAAAGAAAAAAAATTATATGGAAAAACAAATATGTCAAAAACAAAACAAAAATTAGGGGAAAAAAAGCCCTCCAACGGCTTTTCATCGTATTCGGGGTAAAAAGCCAAAGTCCTAGCAACGGCCTAGAAAGTTCCACGTGATCTGCCTGCCCCTCACCTCTCGGAACTCATCTCACTCAAGTCCTGCACTGACTACCTTCACTCTAGTCAACTGGCCCCCTTACTGCTCGCTGTTCTTCTGACAAGCCTGGCTTGCTGCCTCCGCAAGGCCTTCCTATTCACGGTTGCATCTGCCTAAAGCGCTCTTCCCCCTGGATATCCCCATGACTTGCTCCCTCACCTCTTGTTTCACCTGATCCTACTAAAATCGCTTCGAAAATTACAGTCCCACTCCCTCCTCTGCCTTTCCGCTTGACTTCTCTCCATCCCACTTACGTCACTCTGACAAATGATGTTTGTGTCATGTTTCCCCCACAAGAATGGATGGCCCAAGAGGGCCGGAATCTTCGGGCTATATCCCCAGGGCCTAGAACCGAACCTGGCCCAGGGTGTGCACCAGAAAGATATATCTGGAGAATGAATGGATTTCGAGAACAAAAGGGCAGCGCTTGCCCCAAAACAAAGTCAGAAGACAGGAAGGGGCAGGAAAGAAGGACTAACAGAAAAATGGGGTTCCCAGGGAGGAAGTGGAAAGAGTTGAGGAGATTGCCACTACTGTCATGAAACAAAATATGTATAAATTGTTGAGTGGAAAACTCATTTGCTCTGCAGACTTTCACCTAAAGCACAATAAACAGTAAAAAACAAAAAAATTAATTTAGAATTCCAGGCATTTTGTGTCTGGGGGGCTTTATAGTTTCTGAAGTGCTTTCACTGCCTGTTTTATTCTACCTGTCCTACCTACCCACTGTCCTCTTCTCGCCACAGAGAGGCCTCTCTTTTCTTTAGCCTTTGCACCCAGAGATCAGGAGATTTTGGTTTGTGGGCCTAGAGGTCTTCCATGCAGGTTCTTCCGGCCGGGGCCTAGTCCTATTCCATCCCAAATCACCACCCAAGCCCCCAGGATCCAAACCTCCAGGAGCCCCTTCCCTCCTCAGGACCCAGGGAGTTCCAGGAAGTCCGCTTCCCCTTTGAAGAACTTCTTAGGGAGGAGCTGAGCCTTGGAACTGAGGTCTGAGAATAATACGTCGCAGCAGGAGGGGAAGCTGGGACTTGCACCAGCTGTGCTGTGTCTGTTCTTTCTCAGCCTCCTGTCCCACTCGGAGGGGCTGAGCACGTGTGGGGCACGAGCTCCCCGCCCCTACATTACAAGGTGGCTGAGAGGGCAGCCAGGAAGAGGCTGGCGCTGACGCCAAACATGCGCCAATAAGCTGCAATGTACACAGCCACAAAGGCCCAGGGACACGGCCCCGTGCTGCTCCAGAGGCCTGCAAAGGACTGAGAGACACCCTCCATGGACGCCCCCTAGGCACAGACACCCTCACTGGGCCACATCTGCACTAGAGCAGTGAGCAAGGGAACATCCCCCAGCCCAGCCAACCAGTCCCAGCCCAAGGCTGGTCTAAGTTTCCGGGTACTGAAATATATGTAATTTTTAAGGGGGAGGGCTTTGAGGACAAGAACACAAAATTAGGTAACCCCAAAAAATGTTTCTTTAGAATGAGAAAAAAGATACCAAGAACTCACAAATTTAGAAAAGCTAACAAATGCCAAAAATGCCACAAAATTCAGAAAAATAACTTCATATTCGTATTAATTAACTGCCTGGCACACCTCTTTAATGCTTTCCACAGACTAGCTTCTGGTCCTATATTTCAAGTCTAGTTTCTCCTCCATCACCTTCACTTGCAATGGCAGGCGAGGAGCCGTGGGCACATTCATACTCCAAATGCTCTCTCTCTGGCCCTGCGCCTTCCCATGGTAAAGCCTGGTGAGTGGACATAGATGATCGAAGAATTGCTGGAAGACAGCGCTACACGGTAATGGCTAGCCTTAGGCACTTGACTGCTAACCAGAAGGCTGCCAGTTCAAACCCACCAGCCACTCCTCGGAAGGAAGATGGGGCGATCTACTTCTGTAGTGATACTGCCTCAGAAACTCAAGGAGGGGTCCCTACAAGTCGGGTCCAACTCCACAGCATATAGCAACAACAACTTAACTACATATAGAAGTGACTGTGAAGCACATAAGCATAGCCCACTAAACGCAAACCTTATGTCTATCCAGCTTACCTCCATGACAGTATACTGGTAAAAGCACTTGCTGTCGAGTTGATCCTGACTCACAGTGTCACCGTATGTGGCAGAGTAGAACAGCTCCATAGGGTTTTCTTGGCTGTAATCTTTTTAAAAAAATTTTTTTGTGATTTGGGTGAAAGTTTACAGAGCAAATTCATTTTCCATACAGCAGTTCATACACATTTTGTTTCATGACATGGACTGCAATTCCTCACAATGCAACAGTTCTCCTCCCACTTCCTTCTTACCTCTTCTCTGTGTCCTTCCATCCCATGCACTCTCATCCTCGCCCATTCCCTCAAGCTGTCTCCCTGTGCAAACACTGCCCTTCTGTTCTCCCATGATTGATCTCTCCAAGGAGTGTATCTACCTAATGTAAATGCTCAGCTCATGTGCCTGTCTATTGTTTGGCTGGAAGCCACAGGAGTGAGTTCAATTCCAGACCTGAAGGGCAGCTAGGGCCATAGTGTCAGGGGTCTCACCAGGCTCTATCAGACCAGCAAACCTGGTCTTTTTTTGTTTGTTTGTTTTACGATTTTTGCTGAGTTTTGTTCCACATTGTTTTCCCACTCTGTCCAGGATCTCCTGCACTGATCCCTTTCCGAGTGGTTGGCAGGGGGTAGCCAGGCACCGTCTAGTTCTGGTTTCATGGCCACTGAGGATCGCATGGTCTGTTGGCTGTAATCTTTACAGAAGTAGAATGCCAGGCCTTTCTTCCACAGTAGACCGCTGGAAAGGTTCAAACCACAACTTTTAGGTTCATAGCCAAAAGCCAACCATTTATGCACCCAGGGACCTTCCTCCATAACTAGATCCCCAAAATGCCCACAGTCACCCCCAACATTGAGGGAAAAGTGGGACAGAGGGAAGCTAGAATGGAAAGAGACAGTTGTCTTTTATAAGTTGCAGAGAAAATATGTTACTTTTGCCAATTTGACAGAAGCACACAGCACGTGAACACTGGTAGGGTCCTCCCAGGGGCCTGTGGAAGTGAGAAGTCCAGAAATTGAACCTTCAGTAGGAGCTTCTTGGTGAGTTGGCCTCTGTACCTGAGATCCTTGACCCTGCATCTCAAAGGAGCTCTCCACCTGCCTAGAAATCCTGCTCTCTTAGCCTAAGAGCTTCATTTTCCTACTTTTCAAATGGACATTCCACCCTTTTTGCTCCTGAAGCATCCTCTCCTCTCCAGCAATGAGCTCGCCTCATTCTTCTTTGAGAAAAGGAAGCAACCAGACAGAGCCTGCTTCATCCTTCCTGGACCCTACCTGAACCACAACTTCCTCCTCACTATGGATGAGGAGTCTTCCCTGTCACCTGAGACTGACTTCTTCACCTGGCACAAGAGCCTAGTCTTCCTCTCTCCCTACCCTCAAGGGGAGGTCTTGGTCAGTCCTTCTCTCTCTTGCTGGGTTAAGGTTACTCACATCAGCATCAACATGCTGCAGCAAACCTCACCTCTCTCCTGTGCTCCTAGCATCTTTCTGTTCCCTGTTCCCAACAAAACTTCTTAACAGAGCTATCTGCAGCTGCTGCATGGCCTCACGTTCCATTCTCACTTCAACCCACTGGGGCGTGACTCCCAAAAGGCGAAACTTGATGGCTGCTTTGTTGTCTTCATCACCTTACTTCATCATCCTGCAGCTTAGATAAAGCTGACCACTTCCTCCTCCTGCATGCCCTGCTGTTTCGTGGCCTGTGAACATATTGGTGGGGTCCTCCCAGGGGCTTGTGGGAGTGAGAAATCCTGAAACAGGACTTTCAGTAGCATCTTGGTGAGTTTTTCTGCTACCTCTCTGACCACTCTGGACTCCTCTACTGATTCTTCCTTCTCGATCTGACTTGCAAGTGTTGGGATGCTCAGAGCTCCTGGTTCCTTGCCTGCAGGGTTCCTTCTGTTCTCTCTCCGTACTCTGCTCAGGTTCTCCAGTCTCCAGCACTAACAATAACTTACTGGGGGCCTGCCTCTAAGGCACAAGCATGGAGTTTCTGGTTGGCATGATCTGTGAGTCTTTCCAGGTAAAAACATGGCTAAAAGCTTACAGAAGATGCACGGAAAATTAAGATGCATGCTGGAAAAAAAGAAAGAGAATGACTCAAGGAAGCCCAGCAGGCTTAAAGCATCCTCAAAGTAGACAGCAATGTTTTAACCAAAGATGTTAAAGAGATAGCAACTGTGATAATAGCCAAACATTGCCAAGACGAAATGCAATGTGCAATGAAAGATGATATGAAAATGGAGATTGATATTAAGAGAAACAAAAGGGTCATGTAGTCCAGCGTAAAGGAGCTTTGGTGGTGTAGTGGTTAAGGCATTTAGCTGCTAACCAAAAGGTCGGCGGTTTGAATCCACCTGAACCCATCAGCTGCTCATTAGTAGAAAGATTCACAGCCTTGGAAACTCAATGGGGTCAGTACGAGTCAGAACTGACTCTATGGGAGTGAGTTTGAGTGCAGCACAGGTAGGACCCACTATGGATGAACTAGAGGCAAAGGAAAAGGCTTGAAGGCAAAGTGAGAGAGGCAAAGCAAAGCAAAAGCAGCAATGGCAGTGAAATGTTTGGCCCAGGACACTTTTTTCTTTTTAATATTTTCTTTTATTTTTGTTGAGAATATACACAGTAAAACACACCAGTTCAACGGTTTCTCCGTGTACAATGCAGTGATAATGGTTACACTCTTCAAGTTGTGCAACCATTCTCTCTCCTTTTCCGAATTGTTCCTCCCTCATTAACATAAATCCACTGCTCCCTATTAGTTTCCTGTGTAATCATTCCAATTTTTCCCATATAGATAGATCTTAAAAGAGCTCAGTGCTCAAGGCAGACATGCTCTACCCGAAAAGGAAACTGTTGTTTGGTGTATCAGGGGATATTTTGGGTTTAAAGTTTAAAGATTTGCTTAGGGTAATAGTTCCCAGAGTTCATCCAGCCTCCATGGCTCCAGAAATTCTGAATTCCATGGGAATTTGAAATTCTGTTCTTCATTTGCTCCCTTTTGATCAGGCTCTTCTATGGAATCTTTGATCAAAATGTTCAGTAACAGTAGCTGGGCACCATGCAGTTCTGGGCTCATGGCAAAGGAGGCAGTTGTTCATGGAGGCAATCAGCCACACATTCCACAGCCTCCTCCTGTTCCTGACCTCCTTCTTCCTCTGTCGCTCCAGGTGAATAGAGTGCTCCATGCTGTTTACGAGCTTTTAAGACCCTAAGAGACTCTTACAATTTTGAAAAATGCCACAGGAGGCAGATACTTGATGAGAATGTATATGCTGATTTCAGCTTCCACCAAATCAAAGTATTTGTTTCCATATTTAAACTAGGCCCTTTCTCTTCCGTTCAAATACAACATAACCCCTTAAGTTTCTTTGTTTTGGGGAATAAAATAGTTTAATTGAAACATGTTCTTTGCTAAATGAAATAAATAAATTAAAAAAATAAATATATACATATGACACCAAACTCACTGGTGTCGAGTCGGATATGACTCATATAGCCTCACAGCAACCTCTCCTAGGGTTTCCGAGGCAGCATCACTATGGAAGTAGATTGTGCAACCTTCCTTCCAAGGAGTGGCTGGTGGGTTTGAACTGCTAACTTTCTGGTTAGCACTCAAATGCCTTAGGCACTATGCCACCATATATATATATGTCAGTGACTTTCCAATATTTATCCTGCAGCTTTGGCCCCTAAATTTGTCCATCTCCAGCCTAACTGAGGTTCCCACTTATATGTCTTACACGTCTGAGGGGTATCTCAACAAATACAGCTAAGGCATAATGCTTGATTTGTTTCCCCAAAACTTTCTCTCCCAGTGCTTTCACCTCAGTAAAAGGCACCACCATCCACCTAGAAGTAATCCATTCACTTTTCTTCTCTACCGCTTCAGTACAAACTACAACCATGTCTTACCCAGATTTCTGTAGTTCCCTGTGGCGGTTAAGTTTGCGTGTCAACTGGGCTGGGCCTGGTTGAGTGGCTGGACAGCTGGATGTAGTATTCCCCATGATGAGACTGGTAATCAACTCCATGGTGGAATCTACTGTAAGCAGCTGAGTAGCTGCCTTAGGAATGTGGTCTGCTTCCTGTATTTAAGGAGAAGCCTTGGGGAATGGTCTCTAGCCTATGGCACGCTTGGACCCTGCATGTAGCCGCTTGAACCCTGCATGTAGCCATGTAGTTGTTCAGCAGCCTGCCATGCTCTGCCAACCGTGGGACTTTCAATGTACTTGAATTAATGGCCTGCTGTGTGGTTTGGTAACATTGGGCTGTACCTTTTTACTTGTCAGCCTTGGGTTTGTCAGCCTCAGCAGCCAGCAGCTGAGTGAAGAAAAGCCTCCAGCTTCATTGGGGTAGGAGCAGGAGGCAGAGCTGGAACTCAAGGTTGAGGGGCTTTCACCCAGCCCCTTGAGCCTGGCATTTTGAACTTGGAGTTAAAGCCTCCAAATTGTAAGAATAAATTCTGTTTGTTGAAGCCATCCCATTTGTGATGTATTCCTGTCGGAGTGGCACTAGGGAACCAGAACTTTCCCCAAATGATCACCCTGCTTCCATTCTCCACAGAGCTGCCAGAGTGATCTTTTTAGAACATAAATCAGAAAACGTGACTTTCCTGATCAAAAATCTCCACTAGCTTCCCATTACACTGGGATTAAAATGCAAACTACTTCAGCAGCCTACAAGACCCTGTGTGGTGGGCCATGCCTGCCTCTCTAATCTTACTTCAACCACCTTCCAAATCCACTAGGTACACTGGAGTGCTTTCTCTAAACTCCCACCCGTGAAGCCCTTTCCTGGCTCAGAGCCTTATTATTTCCTGGTCCTCTTGCCTGGATCACTCTTTTCTCATGGATGACCTGGTCATTAAAGCTGGGCTCAAATGTCACCTCCTTTTAGAGACCTTCTCTGACCACCCGGAGTAGGCAGCACTTCCTTCTAAGTCATTGCCAGGTCGTTGCTTCCATTGACATGCAGTGTTTTTCCCCCCACAGCCTCATAACCATCTGAAATTATATTATTTTCTGCTTTCAAAGTTGTTTTCTGTCTCCTCCACTGCATCATATGTTTCAGGAGAAGCAGGACCCCAATGTCGAACAATACTTTGCACACAGAGGCAGAAACTTGCACACCTAGAGAAATGTCCAGGTTGTTCCAGTTTCCCTCTGAGCACCACTGTCGTGGATTAGTGTTGGGAAGAGACAGTTTCCGGGGACAACTCAGGGACGAGACAGAGAGCCTCAGATCCTGGTCCAGATGAAACGGGCTGGCTGAAAGAGACAGGAGACAGAAAGAAACCAGAGACAGAGACTCAGGGTGAGTTCCAGAGGGAGAGACCCGAAATAGACCAAAAGCTAGACCCAGATTTGGCCAACTAGAGGTCGAGCGCCAGAGAGCAGATTGAGCTGGAGACAACGCCAGCAGAGGGGGCGCGGAGGGAGTTCGAGCGCCCGGAGGGAGCGGAAGGCCCGCGCCGCAAGCCCGGGGGTTTGGGGGCTGCCACGCCCCCTCTCACAAGTGGCCGCCCCAGCGGGCCCGTGCGCGGGGCCTCCTGCGGGCTCGACGCGTGCGGGATCAAAGCGGCCGGGAAGGGGCGGCGCAGGGAGGTGTCAGGGCCCTGGAGGTGTGAGCGAGCTTCCCAGGGGACAGCCAGAGCGTGGGAGCGCAGAGAGTCCCGGAGACCGCCAGAGACCTGGCGAGACAGCGAGAGATCCAGAGATCTGCAGAGAGACCACTGGAGACCGGGAGGCGCTCAGAGATCCAGACTCCGAAAGATCCAGAATCGAAGTTGCGGAGAAACCTGAGATCCGAGACAGAGATGCAGAGAGGCACGAAGAGACACGGAAAGGCAGAGATACGAAGAGGCGAAGACACAGGACACAAAAAGAAAGCGCGAGTCAGAGATAACAGACAGTAAGAGAGAGGAAGAGAAAGGGAAAGACGCTCCGGGGACCTGAAACCTCGCCCCTCCCCCGCGGAGGGCCCTGAAACCCCCCGGGGCAGGGACCGGCGCGCCGAGCTCTTTCTCAGGGTCACGCCTGTGGAGGTGCGGGGCTGGGGGCGGAGAGAAGGATGTCTAGTCAGTAAGACGCCCACCTCCCCAGGCTGGTAGGAGCGGAGTATAAGGACATAGGGAATCGCGAATACATTGTAAGTCTCAAACTCTGCGATGAAGTCAAAGTTAAAAGCAAATATTAGTATTTGGTAGAAATGTTAAACATAAAGATGCTTTTTAGGAAAGTTATCAAACTTACATACTTAGCTGGAGGGAAAAAAAAAAAGAAGTTACTAGTGCATTGGCCGGGAATCGAACCCGGGCCTCCCGCGTGGCAGGCGAGAATTCTACCACTGAACCACCAATGCAGGACGGTAAGGAGGCCTGGCGACTCTACCCAAGTTTGTGAGAAGCTATGACGGCGGTGTTTCCCGACCAGAGGGTGTAGGCTAGTGATCCAGACCAGCAGCAGTCTCCTGATTGACGTGGGTGGAGCGCCAGGCCAAACTTCCTCTCTGCCGGATGCTGCCTCTGGGCCATAAAGCCGCCCCATATGGCCAGGGGCGGCCCCACACCCGGGTGCGAACAGCCCGGGGCCCCAAAGCCTCGCGTGCAGGTGAGAAAAACTCAGCTCCAGCTCAGGTTCCCAAGGAGGGGGGCGGCGTGGGCTACTAGGACCACACATCTGCGCTCCCATTTGGCTGAGATGGGGGAAGGTAGGGGGTTCTGGGAGCCTTGATTCCAAATGGGAGCCCGCTCCCCAAGGTATGTGCCCCCCCCGGCCTTCAGCTTTGGCGAGGCAGGCTCCGTGAAAGCATCCAGGTGCGGAGCGGTGCTGGGAGGGCTGGCGGAAGCCCCACCCACCGGACTCGTAGCTCGGCAGCTAACTCTGTCTCTGTCTGTAAGCCTGTCTCTCCGTGTCTTTGTCCCTAGCACTCTTGCTGTCCCATTAAAATTCTCTGATGTATCGTCTCTGGCCATCTCCCTGTGTCTCCCTGTGTTCACACCTTATTCTGCAGAAGGGTCATGTTCTTCCTTTGAGGTGGGTGCCAGGTGCATTCTTGTATCCCTTTTTGTCCCTTTAGGAAAACTACCTGCTTTCAGCTCCTCTGCACCCACGAGGGGCCCCCAGAAGCAAGAAAGGCACCTACACTTATGTGAGGCGTCCTGGCAGCCATAGTCCTGAATCTCCTAGAATTAATTCTGAGCCAAAAACGTTTAAGTGGAAAGATCTCTCCATCTCCTCCTCACGCTTCAAGGCCTTCCTTCCTTTTCCTTGAAGCTTCTTCCCTACCCTCCCAAGATTCAGCCACCTCTCAGGAAATCCTTTTTCTGATCACCTGCTTCACTCTGCCACTATACTAGCTACTTGATGACACGTGGTCTTTTTCACTAGCTCCTTGAGGGACAGGCTTGGCCTCTCAGGAGTCATGGCATGAGCTGTCTAAGCCTAGACTAGGGCTCTGCCGGTCCAGTAAACCCAGAGATCTTGGGGAAATGGATTTAACTGATCCAAGTAGGAAGTGGATTTTAGGGAAAGTGGGTGGGTGTGCTAACTTTCTTTTAGGGTTAGTGGAGGTACAGTGAGCCCCTCAAGGAAGCTGCAATGCTGGACTCTGCACTTCATTCTAAAGATGCTCTCTGTCCACCGTCGAATTTCCCAATAAGCAAGGGAAGCGTGGGCTTACTTGTGTCTATTCCTGATCTGTAGTAAAAGATATCACATTTTTTCACCACATCAAATATTTTGCTTCTAGGTATAGCTGGAATCTTGTTTCCCACCCAGCCCAACAGCACCTTCCAACAGAATCAGAGCCTCTTTTCAAACGTATAGTCCCTGACAGGGACGAAGTACGCAGTAAGCAAAATAAGCATGGGTTTCCTTGTGCTTCTGTTGTTAGGTGGCGTGGAGTTGGTTCTGACTCATACGTACAACAGGAGGAAACCCTGCCGGGTCTTGCTCTGGTGAAACCCTTGTTTCACTACAGGTTAGTTAGTAAGCACAAGTAAGTCCCTGCTTACCTGGCTTAGTGGGTAATGTGCCCCTACTTTGGGGACCCAAATCGCTCGCACTTCCTTCCTTTCCTCCTCCCTTCAGCAGGGTCCCTCCTTCTTACACAAACTTGGGGGTCTTAAAACCGGATGTCGCCTCTGTCACCCCTTGCTCCTACTCCCAGGCCCAGCCCGGGGCCAGTCCCACTCTTTCCCCTCCCCCTTTCACTCCTCCCCTTTCCGGGAGACTCGTGCCTCGGTCCCGCCGGGAGGTTGCGGTTGTTGGAGGGGATGGGGACGGGGGCGGGGTCGTGCCCTCGGGACTCCGGCGCCTGCGGGATATAAGGCTCTGGGCGCGCAGGTACCCGGTCCACACCCGGGTCCAGAGGAACGATGGTCACAAGGGATCGAGCCGAGAATAAGGACGGGCCAAAGGTGAGAGGCGGGAGGGGAGGGAGCAGAGGTCCCTGGGCCGGTTTGGAGACCCTTGCTGGGAGGGAGGTGGTGGATCAGGGTAGAGGCTAGAGACTCAGGGCTGCTGGGGGAGAGGTGCCAGGGGGACCCGAGGAGCCAGGAACTGGGGAGGAAGCTGCCAAGTATGAGGAAGGGGAGCTGCGTGGGCGGCCGAAGCAGAGGCCTGGGAACTTGGGTAATGGGGTCGGCACCTCCCGGCCTGCGGGTGGGTGGCCGGGGGCCTGCACTGGAGTAAAACAAGCAGGAGGACGAAGACAAGCGGTGAAGTTGGGAAGGAAAAAGCGGAGAGCATAGGCGCGCTCGCTCCACGCGGGCTGTGAGCGGGCCCAGTCCCAGGCGGGCTGGTAGAGCAGGCCGCGGGCCATGATCCCAGAGGCCCGAGACCCGGTGGAAGATTTTAGGAGAACCAGTGGAGCAGGGTGACCGCAGAGATGGGTTAGAGCAAGAAGAGGAGGCGCGGCCGCGCTGGGTATCCCTCTTTCTACACTCAGGGCCGCCAGCTCTAAGCCTGGCACCGTGTGGCGCACGTGCCTGGGTGCAAAGCGGGTGCCCAGAGTTCTCCACTGAGACAGAGTGAGACTGCACAAGACGGAAACGTAGAGAGACACGGAGGGGAGGAGGGAGGACGAGACCGGGAGTGGAGAAAGCTGACGACCCGGGAGAGAGGAGGCGAGCTCCAGAAACTGACCCTAGGGGCGCGGGGAGGGGGAGCGGAGCGGGCGCCGACGGGCGGGACCCCAGGCTCCCCGGGGTCTGGGGGTGGGGTGGAGGCGGGGCTCTCCCAGGGGCGGGCTCCCGCCGCCGCGCCGCTGCGCTGAGCCTCGGTCCGCTGGGCCCGCTCTCCCCTTCCCGCTCGTCGCAGATGCTGAAGCCGCTGGTGGAGAAGCGGCGCCGGGACCGCATCAACCGCAGCCTGGAAGAGCTGAGGCTGCTGCTGCTGGAGCGGACCCGGGACCAGGTCAGTCCCTCCGCCGGCCACGGAGCCGCAGGCATCCGGTCTCGCGTCTCAGGGCTTCTCTCGCGGGTGGGGGCATATGCCGGCTTGGCGACCCTGGCCGCAAGGCATGCTGACCTGAATCCTGTCCTTGGAATCCCATCCCAGACCCCCCTCTCGCTCTCAGAACACGAACTGCATTGCCACCCCTCGGGTCTGTAAGTTTCACGCCCGGGTCAATGTCGCCCCCGGGCTCTGTCATCTCGCGTTCCCATCTCCCCCAACCCTAGAGGCTACCAGCTTCAGGTCGGCGGGGTTGGCCAACTTCACTCCCTGAGCTCGCTGTGTGGGTCGGTGGCATCCCCTCGGGTGGGACAGTTGGTCTCAGGGTGGGCCAGGGCCCATTCGTGGTCATCTCCACTCAGCATTTGGCGGCACGCTTGCTTTGTGGGCCGAGCGCAAAAAAGCGACCGGGGGGCACCCCGAAGTCCCGCATCCTCCCCTCCCTTCTGCCCCCTGCCACTTCCCCTCTCTCCCCACCCCTCTCTGTCTCTGCGCCCTCCCCTCCGGTCTGCAGAACCTCCGGAACCCGAAGCTGGAGAAGGCGGAGATACTGGAGTTCGCCGTGGGCTACTTGCGGGAGCGCAGCCGGGTGG
>NW_006921917.1:2161725-2186705 GCF_000298275.1 Orycteropus afer afer
GGGGGCGGGCCCTGCGGGGGACCCGGGGCTTGCGGAGCGGCAGGTTAATAATAACCCGCGCGTGTCTGTTTCTGTGTCTCCCGCATCCTCCCGCTCTGTCTGTCCACCTGCCTGCCTGTCTCTGCGCGCCTGTCCGGCTTTGGTATCTCTGCGCCCCATCCCCTCCTTCCCCCTTGCTGGGCCCCCCCGCCTTGCCTGCCGGTCCTCCTGCCCGCCGCCCCCCGCCGCCGCGGCTCCAGGGCTCCCTCGGTCCCCAGCCCAGGACGCCGAGGCGCTCGCCAGCTGCTACTTGTCCGGCTTCCGCGAGTGCCTGCTACGCCTGGCTGCCTTCGCGCACGACGCCAGCCCGGCCGCCCGCGCCCAGCTCTTCTCCGCGCTGCACGGCTACCTGCGCCCCAAGCCGCCCCGGCCGGAGCCGGTCGATCCGAGGGCACAGCGCCCCCCGCTGGACCCCGCTGCCCCGGCTCCTGGCCCCGCGCTGCAACAGCGCCCCCCAGTGCACCAGGGCCCCCCTAGTCCGCGCTGCGCCTGGTCCCCGTCCCGCTGTTCCCCCCGCGCCGCGGATCCCGGCGCGCCGGCGCCCCTCACCGGACTGCTGCCGCCGCCACCGCCGCCTTACAGACAAGACGGGGCGCCCAAGGCCCCGCCGCTCCCGCCGCCCGCTTTCTGGAGACCTTGGCCCTGAGCTTTGGGGGGAGTAGGGGCGGGGGCTGGGGTGAGATAGAGACTCCAGCCCGAGGGCAGCAGAGGGACCCGGGCGTCCGGGCGAGGAGGTGCTGGGGAGGGCAGAGGGGCGCGCGGGCACAGCGCGCGGGTGAGATTGTGGTCTATATTAGAGTATCTATATAAATATATATTTCCCTGGTCTTGTCCCTTGTCCCTGTCCCCCCCCTTCCGTCTAGGATTGTACCCTCTCTGACCCCGGCCCGGTCCCAGCCCCTTCCCTAGTCCCTAGTGCATGGAATAAAGTGGTTATTAAATCCCGGTGTGTCCCCGAGCCAGGGGCCTGCCTTTATCTTGGCGTCAACGCCCACTTTCCCTCCCTCTCTGTCCCCCATCCCCAGTCCCGCTCTTCGTGGCCCAAGGCTCGGGGCAGACAGGTAAGTAAAGAGAGCAGAGCGGAGACTGTGTTTGCACCTCAAAGCAAAACGCTGACATAGGATGGGGGAGGAGAGAGAATTTTTCAGGGAAAACCAGCTGAAGAAGGAAAAGAACAAAAGTAAAATAAAATCGACTCTGGTGGGATTCGAACCCACAACCTTTGAATTGCTCTTTGTGTCACTAGAAGTCCAATGCGCTATCCATTGCGCCACAGAGCCACTTGGCAAAGGGTGTTGCTTTGCGCCTTAGGAGTACTAAAATAGGAAAAGGGCAGGGCGGAATGTGGGGGGTGGGTGTAGGGCGGGGCGGACGAGGAGCGACTGGTTTGGACCTGGCAGGGGAAGGCGTGGTGTAGACGCAGCAATGGAGAGGTAGCCGGCGCAAAGCAAGTGAACCAGGTGGGAATGTGGGCGAGTATGGATAGAAGAGATATAGAAAGAGCAACTTAGTGTGAGTGAGCTAGTACCGAGCTCCAGATGCCGATTGGGGTGTGCGCCAGCCTAGACGCATCCGCATTCTCAGATGTGGCTTCACCCGTCAAAATAAACTGGTCTTTTTGTATATATTTTTTGTGTTTTTTTTCTTTCGGTTTATATACTCTGCCGTCTGCTTCTCCAAGGTCAGGAATCTCGAAGTTTTCCTATTCCAGGTTTGAAAAATGCGGAAAAGGAAAATGTTCAACATTGTGTATTTTCGCCCCACCGCTCTCCGCTAGTCTCTTAGGAGGACAACGGGAATACTACGCTTTCACGCAGGTAGCGTGGCCGAGCGGTCTAAGGCGCTGGATTTAGGCTCCAGTCTCTTCGGAGGCGTGGGTTCGAATCCCACCGCTGCCAGGCCAGTGTTTTTCTCCAGTGTCTCCACCCTTTACTCATAGTAGTTTCAACGAACGTTCTCATTTTATGAATGGCCCCTCTGGTAGCGATTTCACCACCGTCTACCTTCTCTGGTCTACAAGATAGACCCTAGATCTGCATGTCTGTTCCAAGGCGGGAAATTGGCTTGCTAACTTGTACTTCATACCGAACCCCACGTGATTTCTATCTTTCAAAATTAGCGCAAGATCTCATATAGGTAAATGATTTCCAGTATGTTGTCCTGACAGTGTACTAGGATCTCCAGTTACCCAATTTGAAAAGCTCAAAAGAACGTTGTTACGACTCGTTGAGTCGGACCCCAACTCGTAGTGATTTCCTCCTTGGGTTTCCGAGGTAGTAACTCTGCTGAAGATAGATTACCCAACCGTTCTTCCGAGGAGTGACGGTTGGGTTTGAACCGCTAGGTTGCTAGTTGGCAATCAAGTACCTTAGGCACTAGGCTACCAGAGCTTTAAAGAGTGAGTGGAATCCTATTTTCTAAATTCCTCTCAGGTCGAAAGAGTATCTTATGTGTGAGGGAAACAAATATTAAGTGCCTTCTTAGCAAAAACTGTAAGGTTCCACCGAGATTTGAACTCGGATCGCTGGATTCAGAGTCCAGAGTGCTAACCATTACACCATGGAACCCGCCTCGAGCACGAGTCTTCAGCGGTAATATACATTATGGAACTTCCTTTTCTGCGTGTATCATTCTACAGGAAATAAACTACTTGTTCGTGGTTATTGAGACTTCGACTCGATGGCAGTGAGTTTAGTTTTTTTTTTTTTTTTAAATTGAGCACATGAAATAGGAGTGGAGATATAGTGGCAGTGCACTTTACTTATGTACTGCGATTAGGACACTTGGTATGAAAGAAAGCTGTAAAATATTCCCAATAATTTTTTAAACATTGATTACATGTTGAATAATAATAGCATTTGGGATATCTTGGATTAAATAAAATACATTATTAAAATTAATTTCTCGATTTCTTTTCACTCTTTGTAACGTGACTATTTGTTGTTAGTGCTTTCGAGTCAGCTTCGACTCTTAGCGACACTTCGTACAACAGGACGAAACATTGTCCTGTCCTGCGCCAGTCTCACAATATCAGCTATACTGGAAAACTTTAAATCGTAAATGTACTACTCTAAAATTTTCCCTTCACTGTGAATTTTTTCCACCTTTTTAAAACTAAACTTCTGCTGTAGTTAATGCCATTCAATCTTAAAGTCCAGTAATAATATTTTTGCTTTTCTTTTCCATTGTTTTATTACAAAGAATATAATGTTAACTGTACCAAAAGGCAAACTGATTTCTGGGGAGAAAAAGATGAGTCGCCCGAACAGGGACTTGAACCCTGGACCCTCAGATTAAAAGTCTGATGCTCTACCGACTGAGCTATCCGGGCCCTTGCCTAGAGCTCTGCTTTGTTTCTTATAAGAGATTGCTTTCTATGAAAGCTTTAGCAGTACCGAGAAATAATTATGTATGCATGTGCACAGAGGCTTCTTGCCAGACCAAGAGGAAGCCAAGAGAGGTCGGTTGCTGTAGACTTTGCTTTTTCGTCCTCTCTACCGTAGATACTTAGGCAGACATCCGAACTCTGCGCCTGGAACGTAGCGGAGGCTAGTACACTGCGGTACTGGGACTGGCCGCGCGGCGCCGCTGCTGTCTGTCCGCTTCGTCGGCAGAACTCCTTCCCAGCCCCGGTAACCCAGATTCCTGGCATTCCCGACATCCCGCCTACGGTCCCACAGGCCGAGGGCGGTCCTGGACCGGGGAGAATGTTCCCTTGGGGCCTCCAGACACCGAGCGCCCTGTCGCAGTTCGGTCTCCCCACCAGCCTTACACTGGGGGAATAATGGTCGGCCGTGCCAAAGGCAGGGGGTGTGGAACTAGGCTGGGAGTGACAGAGTGTCGGCTGAAGGTGGCAGGAGGGCTGTTCGCGACCCCCTGCCGTGTGCGGGGATGAGTGTAGTTGAAGTTACATACCTGTGATTAATGGCCGAGTGCGGCTCACCTGTATAGTGAGTCACAGGGTGATTCACTTATAGGAATGCGAGTGCCCTGTGCTCAGTTCTGGCTGGGAGCGAGGGAAAAGGCTCTGGGGGAAGTTGGGGAGTGGGCGAACAGGGGCCCAAGCGCAACAGTCGGCCAAGATTAGGCGGAGTCAATGTTCTAGGCGTCACCTGTTTCAGTCTTGGCATCTGATTCCTCCCTCCCCAGTGGGACCCAGGCTTCTGATATCCATCTGGGCGGGCCCTGTCCTGCCAGTTAGAGGGACTGGCTGTGCCACAAACACTCAAACTAGTATCAGGGAGCAAGATTGTGGGCGGGGAGACGGAGATGAGAGGCCAGTAAGGAGCGAGGAAAGAGGCCCGAGAGCTTGGGGAGAGAGAGAGCTCCTCAGAGCATCCCCGAGAGCACTGGGCCTTTCCTCAGGCCTGCTCTGTTCCTAGCCCTCCTCCCAGCAGCCCAGCGGCCTGGCCCTGCCTGGCCCACCTTCGCTTCCACAAGACCCATCCTCACCTCCTCTAGGTGGGTTGCTGCCTTCCGCCCTCCCTCCCGCCATGGCCACGTACCGCGTGTGTGTGACCACTGGCCCCTACCTGATGGCTGGCACTCTGGACAACATCTCCGTCACACTGGTGGGCACATGTGGCGAGAGCCCCAAGCAAACGCTGGATCGAATGGGAAGGGACTTCACCCCTGGAGCCGTGAGTACAGACAGAGGAGTGAGGAGCAAGTGACTCCTCAGGGGCAGGAGGCAGGGAACCAAGAAGGAGGACGGGGATCATTTCTCCCTCAATTCACCAAATCCTGCAGAACTCAGGATGACAGCCCTGAATTTCTCACTTTGCGGATTCTGGTCCCTGCCTTTCCAGGGAGGGCTGTGAAGGAGATGGAGCAGTGCTCAAGCAGTTGGGAGACCTCGCTGGCTTCCCAGCTCCTCCCAGTGTTGATGGTGGGCTTTGAACAAGCCACTTTTCTTCTCTGGCTTCCCTTCTCTGGGCCTGGGCTTCCTCTTCTCTGGAAAGGATTGTGTCTGTCATTGCCAGCCCCCAAGATTATTTGTTGGTGGCGTAGGCAAGAGTGCCGGGTTGCCAAGGAGCTAGTGAGATCCCAGGTTCGCTCTGCTTCTGCCTGGAGGAAGGCGTGCCCTTTCCTGATTCATGGAAAGGTGCCTGTGGGTTAGCAGCAGCTCAGGCTTGTTTGTTGGAATAAACATGAGCGCACCTTGCAAGATGCAAGGACGGTCTTGGCAGTTCCCTGCCCCTTAGGAGCTCGCTTTCTTGGTCCCCTCAGGTGCAGAAGTACAAGGTGCGCTGCTCAGCAGAGCTGGGTGAGCTCCTGCTGCTGCGTGTACACAAGGGACGCTATGCTTTCTTCCCCAAAGACTCCTGGTACTGTAGCCGCATCTGCGTCACTGCCCCCGACGGCACCGTTTCCCACTTCCCCTGCTATCAGTGGATTGAAGGCTACTGCACCATAGAGCTGAGACCGGGAACAGGTGGGCCCGAGGCAGGGACCCTGTGGGCTGCACTGGGGACGGCATCTGCAGGGATCAGGTGTGGGGTCTCACAGAGCCCAGGGTGTGGGGAATAATGGAAGGTTAGGGTAGCTAGAACCCTGGGCTCCCAAGTAGATACATTCTGAAAAACATTAACCTCTAAATTCTTGAAAAGCAGGGGATTTGGGGGTAGTATTACCCCTCTGGAAACAAATACACACAGACACACCTACCCATACAAAAATACAGAGACGTAGACACACAGACTCCCTTACTCCCATAGAAACACACAATCATAGACAGATACACAAACACATAGCATACTCCCACAGAAACACACACACACACACACACACAGCAGCTTGCTTTCCACTCTTTCCCTCTGTATTTCCCCAGAGTTATTACTCTGGAGCCCAGAGGAGAAACCCTGAACATTCAGAGAATTTAGCTGGAGAAGCCCTGTTCCATCCCCTACTACAAACTTTTTCAGTGTAGATGAAGTCCCTGCCAGGTGCTACCAGAGCCTCTTGATGAATTTGTGGGGTCTTTACAGGGTGCTGCACTTAACCAGTCAGGGCCCCTTCAATCTCTGGGTCCTTATATTTCCTGAGCTGTCTGATCCTGAGCAGCAAGACTAGGGCTGATCTGAGTATTGAGATGAGTCTTAGGGGTGAGTGATGGATGTTCCAGGTCGAGGTGAGGCAAATCAACATTAACCTTCAGTCAACAGTGAGTTCTTTATAGACATCACTGTGAACTCCCATCCACCATCACATCACAAGCATTCATCCCTTCACCAAATATATTTGTTCATCAGTTGTTTACCAAGTACATATTATGTGCTGGGTGACAGGCACCATGCTTAGATGCTGGAAACACAAAATGAATACAACATAACTTCTGCCTTCACTGAGTGTAGAGTCTGGAAACAAACATGCAAACAATTAGGAAGATTGCTATAATTTGGGGGTGAGGTTTTCCAGAATTCCTTCTACTGATGAATGCACAGACAACACTAGGGCATCTATGCTACCTGTAGCATTGAGTTCAAAGGTCAGGGATTTAGGATGGTGTTATTTGAAAAGATACTTATACAACAGGTTAACTCTCATTCCTCGCAGCAAAAACTATTTGTCAGGACACCCTTCCACTCCTCCTGGATCACAGGAAACGAGAACTCCAGGCTCGACAGGAATGCTACCGGTGAGGGCTGTCCATCTTTATTCTAACCTTAGCAGTCATCAGACTGTTACTAACTCCAACTTTGACTTTAGTTCCAACCTTGGGAGCCCAACTCCCACTGGCATCCTATCTAACCCAACCCCAATCTAATACTGACCCTGAGTGCAGACCCAGAACACCAGTATCAACACTTGTCCCAATATCACTGATGAATACATACTCAACCCTAAACTGTCCATGATGTAACCCAGACCTCAATATCAGAAATGACCCTGGTATTAACCATGACTCAAGCCAATCTCAGCTCATCCTCAGGCTTATCCCCAAACTGACCTTGATCTTCATCACAACACAAATCTAAGTCATTAATGTCATCCTCAAATATTACTCTGATCTGAAGCCCTTGTGTCTTTATGGAGAATATTCCTTGTCACCTTCCCAGAAAGTGGGTGGCTTCTGGGAGACTTAACGTAAAGTCATGTTTTTAAAAGCCCAGGCTCCTGTTTATCCTAACCTTGACGTCCCACCTCTGACCTCTTTCCCCTGGAAGCTGGAAAATCTTTTCCCCTGGCTTTCCTCGCATGGTAGATGTCAGTAGCTTTGAGGAGATGGAGTCAGACAAGAAATTTGCCTTGACCAAGATGGCACCTTACGCAGACCAGGGTGAGAGGTGCGGACCAAGGTTGGAAGGAGGTGATGGGAAGGGAAATGGAGGGTTTGTTATAGGGATAGAGACTGTGGGAACCTAGGAGGAGGAGTTTGGGCCTATGAAAAGGACAATTTAGTTCAAGTGCCAGGAATGATATGGACTGCGATGACCCAAGGGGCCTGGCAGAGACCACAAGGTGAAGAGATCCTCTAGAGGGGAGGGGAGGAGCTAGGAAGACCTGGGGACTCTGGCAGTAGTGTTGTTGTTATGTGCCATTGAGTAGGACCTGACTCATAGTGAGCTCTCCTTGGGTTTCCGAGGCAGTATCACTACGGAAGTAGATTGCCCCATCTTCCTTCTGAGGAGTGGCTGGTGGGTTTGAACTGCCAGCCTTCTGGTTAGCAGTAAGTGCCTTAGCCACTATGCTACCAGAGCTCCTGGCGGTAGGGTAGAGGGAGGGAATTAAGGGAGTAGGCCGCAGCTCCCTCTGACTGGTTTCTGTCCTTCTCCTCACTTGCCCCCCAGCAGTGGGAATCGGTACCTGCCTGGCTTCCCCATGAAAATTGACATCCCATCTCTGCGGCACATGGAGCCCAATATCCGATATTCAGTCACCAAGACAACCTCGCTGCTCTTCAATGCCATCCCTGCGTGAGCCCACTGCCCTCTTTCCACTCGTATACACTGTGTCATTTGTGCTCTTGCCCTTTGACTGCACCTCTCACACCTCTGTCCCTCTATCTCCCCTCTCTCTGCCCCAGTCTCCCCTCTCTCTGCCCCTTGGCCTCCCCTCTTTCTTCTCAGACTCCCTCATTCTCTAACTCCCCATAACCTCCTCTTTGCTGTTTAGTTGCCCCCTCTCTTACCATTCCTCAAATGAATCAAATCACTGACTATGAATTAAGCACCTGCTTGGTGCAGAGCATGGTCCCAAGCTCTATTGGTGAACTGTGTTGCCTAAGACAGAGAAACAGCATGTCTAGCCCTTAAACTTTAAGGATGTGAAGGCAGACATCTCAGGTTCAAATCCCAGAACCAATACTTTCTAGCTGTGTGACCTTGATTTTCACTTAGCCTCTAAAAAGCTTCCTCATCTGTAAAATGACAATGATATTAATACCTACCTCATAGGTTTATGGGAGAAGTAAATAAGATCATGCCCATCATAAACCAATCTCTCAATCTATGTTGGTTATTAGTAGTATGTAGAGCTTGGTCTTTTGTGAAGAATTCATAGTATCACAAGGTGACATGGCTTGGAGTTAATTAGTAATTGGGGGAAGTCATTTGCAACTCAAGTCAATAGCCCAGTTTCTAAGTGTTTAAGTGGCTGGAGGGAGGAGTACAGTTAACACCCTTGTTGCCTAGAGAGAAGCTGGGTCACTTGGGGCTAGGAGGTGGCTCCTGGGGAGAGAGGTGGGATTCAGTCAGGCTTTGGGGCAGGAAGAGAATAGATGAGGAGGGGGGGGGGCGTGGGGCTGGGAAAACCCAGGCTGGGGACAGTGAGCCAAACTTGGAGGTTTAGCTGATCATGTAGAAGTCCAAAGAAGTCCAGGACAAGGAACTGAACCCTCATCTCCTGGACTTCTGTGCCCACAATGATTCTTTTTCTTTTGTAATAGCATATTCATGTTGTATTTAATACACAATTACATTTAATCCCTAAAAAGAGATAAGAGGTTTTTTTTTTTTAAATTGTTTAATTGTGATTTGGGTGAAAGCTTACAGAGCAAATTCATTTTCCATACATTTTGTTTCATGACATTCCCTGCCATCCCTGCAGTGTGACAGGTCTCTTCCCACACCCTCCCTGTGCGTTCCTGCCCCCTGAGCTCTCTCCATGTGCAAATACCACCCTTCTGTTCTTCCATGACTGACCATTCTAAGGAGTGTGCTGCCTGATGTAAATGTTCACCCTCTATGCCGGTCCATTGTTTGGCTGGGAGCCAAGGGAAGGAGTTCAATTCCAGGCCTGAAGTGCACAATGATTCTTTAGGAGAAGGACTAGTGGGGAGGGCGAGGGGGTGTGAGGAACTAGGGAGTGTCTGGAGTGGATTGAAATGTGCAGATACCCAAAGGTGGCTCAGGTTTTAGGATAAGAACCCACTGAGTGGTTCTGACAAGGTTAAGGAGCCAAAGGACCATCTCAGAAGGTAAAGTCATCTGAACTGGTGACTGGATGGACATAGTTGTAGGTTTAAGCAGAGGAGGTCCCAGAACATTACCTGGTCGGCTGCTGTGGAGCTGAGAGAAGGGTCCCACAGACAGATCAGTTGGAAGAGGGAGCTGGTATTTGGCGGAAATTGAGGCATTTATGGAGACAAAGGAGTGGAAAGCACGTTTGAGCGAAGGGTGACAGCAGGGTGATTTGAAGCACATTTGTGGCAGGCCCTGGAAGAGGAAGACCTTTTCTTTCTTCTGTCCTCCTCAGCCTCTGCTTTCACGACCCAGCTGCCTCCCAATTGTTCCCATTTCTTGAGTCCTGATTGGCAAGCACATAGCAAGTGTCTGTGGAATGGTGAGTGAGTGGCTTAGTGAACACAAGTAAAGATGACACAGTTGTCACTGAACTTGTCAGATTTTTTAATGCCCCCCTTGCTACCCTTCCCCAGGTCCACCTTCTTCCTGGCACATCAGCATTTTTACACAGCCTGCCTCAATGGCTAATTGCCACAAAACTTGCCTGTTCTATGCTCTGTCCCCTTTAGTTTCATTTGGCTCACATCTAGTGAGTGATTACTATGAGCAGGGTTTGTCAGGGCATACGAAGCATGTCCTTGCCCTAAAGAGCTCGTAGTATAAGGGGGATGATGTAAGTACACTGGGTTTATAATAGAATGCAGAGAATGATCAATGTTTTGCGAAAGATACACACAAGATGTGCACTCAGGGAACATCAAGAAAGGCTTCATGAAGGATTTTACATCAAAGATGTAGAATAGATTTTCATTGTTGTTAGTTGTCACTGAGTTGGCTTCAACTCATGGTGACCTTATATATAACAGAACAAAATACCACCCAGTCTTGTGCCAGCTTCATGATTGTTGATATGCTCAAATCCCCTGTTGTGGTCACTGTGGATTTTTGAGTGCCTTTCAACTTAGGAGGTCTGGTGGTGTAGTCCCTAAGGCATTTGACTACTAACCAGAGGCTGGGGGTTCAAACCCACCAGCCACTCCTTGGAGGGAAGACTGGGCAGTCTACTCTTCTGTAGAGATATTGCCTCGGAAACCCAAGGAGGGGTCACTATGAGTCCGAATGGACTCTAGGCAGTGAATTTGGTTTTCCCTAGGGGGCTCATCTTTGATCACTCTATCAGACAATATTCTTTTGTGACCCACAGGGTTTTCACGGCTAATTCTCAGAAGTAGATCACCAGGCCTTTTTTTTCCTAATCTGTCTTAGCTGCGAAGTTCACTGAAATCCGTCCACATGAGTCACTCTGCTAGTATTTGAAATGCCAATGGCATAGCTTCCAACATAACAATGCATAGCTACCACAGTATGATGACTGAAGGTTTTTTTTAATAGGTAGAAATGTAGGAAATGACATTATAGGCAAGACACAGCTTGAACAAAGCCTGGGAAATGGGGAGAGCAGACTTAATTTCAAGCATTTTTCCCCCCGATTGTAAACTTATGCTCATTATAAAACATTTACCAGTACAGATATCAACAAAATGAAAAGGGTACATCCTCAGAAGGCCATTCCCGCTGCTATCAGCCCAGTGTACAAAGTTCATGCCTGGTTATGCTTTGAGAATAGATCTTGGTTGGGCTGTGTAGTGCACTGAGTAGAAAATAAGCTGTCAAGTTTGGTGGAAACCAGCTGGTGGGAGCTTCATGTCCAGGCAGGCTCAGTAGTTGGTAGAGAGGGGAGCCAGTGAAGATCTATTACGAGAAGGAGTCTTGGGGAAAGCTGACTAAAAAACCAGCGAGAATGACTTGTCTGTAGCGTGTGGCTGCACACACCACTTTTGCCCACACTGGAGGGGTTACCACTCCCAGGGATTCCTGCATTTGAACCGGGGTCCACTGTGACTACAAAACCTCAACTGGGCATAGACTTCTCTCTCATGTGGATAGTTAGGTCTCCATCTGGGTATTGACCCTATCAAGTCCCTCCAGGCCACCAGGCTGAGGCACAGTGGCTCTGGTACACCTCAACCCTCAGGCTCCCCCTCCCCCTCCCCCTCAGGTCCTTGGGGATGAAGCTTCGAGGGCTCCTGGACCGCAAGGGCTCCTGGAAGAAGCTGGATGACATCCGGAATATCTTCTGGTGCCACAAGACCATCACTTCAGGTGTGCAGAGCCAGGCAGGAGATGTCTGTCTTTCACCTTACCATGTGCTCAGACCCTTCCTTCCCATTTGGAAAAGGATCCTCTCCCAGGCCTCCCAAAGAGCCTGCTGGATTTGAGTGGGAGAGGCTCCTGGTTTCACTGGTGGGAAATCTCCCATCTTGCCTCCAGGAACCCAAGATCTTCCCCTCTCTTCTGGGAGGGGATAAGAATAGGGAGAGTTTGGTGGGTCAACCCACAGGGGAGTGAGGACAGAGAGACACTCAGCTTGCCTTGAGAGGGTCAAAGGTCATTTATGGGGTCCTGATCCTGATCAGGGGCCCTAGCCTCTCTTCTCCTTGACCTACCACCAAGAGTTCTGGGCCTTGGGACCAGACAGGCATGTGTGCAAATCTCTGCTCTGCCACTTAATCAGCAGGCAAGTCCCTCCATCTCTCTGACCCTGAGTACTCAGTGTTAAATTGAAGATATAATTTTACCAATTTCATAAGATTGTTGGGAGGAAATCATAAATTTCAAAGAGCTGAGCAGGAGCAGGATCTAGGGAAGCAATTTCGAGGTGAACTGGGCCCTCCTTTGCTCCCCAGAGTACGTCACAGAGCACTGGTGTGAAGACCACTTCTTTGGGTACCAGTACCTGAATGGCGTCAATCCTGTCATGCTCCATTGCCTCTCCAGCTTGCCCAGCAAGCTGCCCGTCACCAGTGACATGGTGGCCCCCTTGCTGGGACCAGACACCTGCCTGCAGACAGAGCTAGAGGTGGGTGAGGACCTCAGGAGTGGGCTTGAGAGGAGGGAGATGGGTTAGTTGCCATTATGGACAAAAGATACCTGTGGAGGGCAGAGGTGGGCTGGGTTGGGCTATGTCCAACCTGTGGGCCTGGTCCTCTGGGCAACCCTGGCCTAGCACTCTTTAAGTAGAGCAGGTGTAGACAAGGGCAAGGTGGGGCTCAGGGTGGTGTGAGGCCTGTGGTGGGGCCTGGGAAAATGGTATGAGTGAACAAGGCAGCTGCAAGGAGTTTGGAGGAGGATGCCTTGCCCCTGTTGTGGGACCCCCATGATCCCAGGTGCTGAAGAAGGCTGCTTTGGGAAATGCCAGGAGCTGTGTTACCAGATACAGTAGCAACAACTAAGTAGCACTGGCACCTCTGAGGACATTGGGGAGATGATGGTGCTGTCTCTGGGACACTCAAGCCCTCAGGCAGCCTCCAGAAGGGGGGCGATGTGATTGGCTAATTCTTCTTGGGTGATGATTTTGCTGTTGGATACAAGGAGGGCAGATCTCAGACAGGGATTTCGTCTGAGTTAAACAGTAGGGAGGACCAGGTATGGGGGGGAGGGGTGAAGTGCTGATTTGTCTAAGCCAGGAGGCCAGGTGAGAGATTTCACAAGGAGGGACACCATGCATCTCGTTCCAGACATTCTGGGAAGGGTGGAGTACTCAACATTGGCCATTACTGAGGCCATTCCCGGGGTGGGAACTGGGCCTAGAACGGAGGAAGGGGAGCGCGGTTGAGGAAGGACTGTAAGCCTCCGCGCGCCCTCTCCAGAGGGGGAACGTCTTCCTTGCGGACTACTGGATCCTGGCCGAGGCCCCGGTTCACTGCCTAAACGGCCGCCAACAGTACGTGGCCGCCCCGATCTGCTTGTTGTGGCTCAACCCCCAGGGGGCGCTGATGCCCTTGGCCATCCAGGTGAGGCTGGGGGCGGGGCTTGGGGGCGGGGCCTCAGAGGCAGGCTAGCGGCCCTGAGTCCCACCCCCTTATTATCTTGCAACGCAGCTCAGCCAGACCCCCGGGCCAGAGAGTCCCATCTTCCTGCCCACTGACTGCGACTGGGACTGGCTATTGGCCAAGACGTGGGTGCGCAACGCTGAGTTCCTAGTGCATGAGAACAACACGCACTTTTTGTGCACGCATTTGCTGTGCGAGGCCTTTGCCATGGCCACTTTACGTCAGCTGCCCCTCTGCCATCCTATCTACAAGGTCCGCGCGACCCCAGGGCGGGGCCAGAAGGGGTGGGCCACGGAGGGGGGCGGGGCCACGGCGACCTCTTTCGGCTTATGTGACCTTGCCTCGCTTGCAGCTCCTCCTTCCCCACACTCGCTACACGCTGCAAGTGAACACCATCGCACGGGCCACGCTGCTCAACCCTGAGGGCCTCGTGGACAAGGTGCGGCCCTCTCACTCACTCACCCTGCTCTCGCTCTTTGAGGCCCCGCCCCAGAGGCCCTGTCCCTGGGATGCTTTGCCCCACCTACAAGTTTTGCCCCGCCTTCTCCTGCCAATCCCATCCCTCAGACCTCTCCACCTCCATCCCTACAGGTCCCACCCCTCAGGTTTCTTGCTCCACCTACAAGCCCTGCTCCTCCTCCAGCGCCCCACTCCAGCCCTAAATTACCCCCCTCTCTCTACCAGTCTCCTGCGCGCCCCGCCTATAAATTCTGTCCCTGCCTGCCCATCCCACCCTTGGATCCTACCCCCTCAGGCCTGGGTTCCACAGGTTTCTTAAGGTGGTCAGGGCAGCCCTAGCCCAAGCACAGCCTAGCCCCCAGCTGACCCCAGCTGATCGTAGCCTCCTCGGCGCTTCTTTCAGTTCGTCAAATACCCAAGGATAGGGAAGAATAGAGAGAGGAGACAGATCCGGGACAAACCAGGGTAGTTTGGCTGCATCCTGTAGAGGGTGCCTCAGGCCCCCGTGGGGGATTTGGTCTGTGGCGATGGACTGCTTGAGTAACAGATTTCTCACGGGTCTGGTCCGTAGCCCTATCTCTTCTCCAGGCACTGGGGGTGAGGGCTAAGCCGGCCCTGGAGCTGAGCTGTGTTGTGTCCTTAGGTCACATCCATCGGGAGGCAAGGCCTCATCTACCTCATGAGCACAGGCCTGGCCCACTTCACCTATACCAATTTCTGCCTCCCGGACAGTCTGCGGGACCGCGGTGTTCTGGCCATTCCCAACTACCACTACCGAGACGACGGCCTTAAGATCTGGGCAGCTATCGAGAGGTATGGCCGGAGACCCTGCACCTCTTCTGGCCACACCAGGGCCAGTGTGGGGGCAGTATGGACCTGTGTGCTCAGTCAGAAGGGGCGCTTGGGACTGGGGATCCAGGTGTTTTCAGGCCCCATCCTGGAGGGTGAGAGTTGGAGTTCCTGTCCCCTCTGAAGCTGTGGGCTGGAGAGGCTGGGGCATGTGTACATACAGTAAAAAACAAAACAAAAAACCCAACTCACTGCCGTCTAGTTGGTCCTGACTCATGCCATCCTCTCCTTGGGTTTCCGAGGCAGTATCTCTATGGAAGTAGATTGCCCAGTCTTCCTTCCGGTACCCACAGTAGAGAAAGAGAGAGACGTGGAGTCCAGAGTCACAGTATCAGGACTGGTGCAACAGCCAGGTGTGGTCTTCCTTCCTCCTGGGAGCTGAATGGGGAGGGACACAGCATGAGTCAGACTCTTGTCAATGCAAGAAGTAAGCCTGGGAGTCCCTGTGACTCAGGGGTGAGGATGGGGTTTAGGGCAGCCTGGCTACTCCAACTGCAGCTGGGTCTGGGGCTCTCCACTGAACCCTGTGGACTCAGTGGATTTTGGCTGTCTGCCTCTCCCCAGCCTGAGCTGACACTGGGCACGGGTGTCCAACTAGGCCTGAATCCGGGGTCAGCACAGTGGCTTGTTCTCTCTCTCCTACAGCTTTGTCTTGGAAATCGTGGCCTACTATTATCCCAGTGATGCGTCTGTGCAGCAGGACTCGGAGCTGCAGGCCTGGGTCGGGGAGATTTTTGCTCAGGCGTTTCTGGGCAGGGAAAGCTCAGGTACTCCCTCCATCCCCCAACCCCAGGCTCAAGGATTCAATTCAATGCTTACTCAGCCTTTGCCAGCTCTTATTTACTGACCAGCCCTTTGAATTCACACTATCTCACTTAACAGATGAGGGAATATGCACAGAGAAGATTGCATAAATAGTAAATGGCAGAAGCAGGATTCCAAACCATCTCTGATTGCCTCCGACGTCCTTGCTTTCAGTCACTACACTGTGCTACCTGGTCCCTCCTTGGCCTGCACATTTGCTGGGCTCCATGGATTCTCCTGCTTATGCAATAGAAACCATCTTTAGGAGCTCTGGTATCATATGCCTAAGGCATTTGACTGCTAACCAGATGACTGGTGGTTCAAACCCACCAGCCGCTCCTCGGAAGGAAGACTGGGCAATCTCCTTCCATAGCGCTAACACCTTGGAAACCCAAGGAGGGTTGCTGTGAGTCAGAATCGACTTCACGGCAGTGAGTTTGGTTGGTTTTTCTAGACTCAGAATTCTTAAGTGTACAAAAGATTCTGGAATTTTTGTCCATACCCTGTCCTGCCAGCTGGTCCCTCCTGCCACCAACCTCTCTCCACTTCTTTGGCTGCAGACCTCTTCACAGGCCCTGCAGCCGCCTGATTCCTCTAGGTTCACTGCTATTACCTCAGTATACTGCTGCCCTCTCTTCTGACACTGCCGGAGGGGCCTCTACAACCAACAAACCCATTGTCTTTGAGTTGATTTCAACTCATAGCAGGTCTATACAACAGAGTAGAGCTGTGCCATAGAGTTTCCAAGGCTGTAATCTTTTTGGAAACTGACTGCCAACATCTTTCTCCCACAGAGCTGCTGACCTTTCGGTTAGCAGCCCAGGACTTAACCACTGCACCACCAGGGCTCCTTTCACCAATACCAGTGGTCTCCTATCTATAACCTCAGTGCTAACCAGATGCCCCTAACCACCCTCCCTTCTTTAGAGTCTCCCCTTAGTTCCAGGGGGGATGTGTCCTTCTGGATCTCTTACTTCTTGGGTTCTCTGCCATTTCCCCATCCCAGCAGTGGCCTTGTCCTGAACCTCTGTCTCCTTTCTCTACGTTTCTCTGATGGAGTGAGCTTTCTCCTGTTTCTCCTTTGTAGCTGATTTTCAGGTGTAGAAAGTCCTCAACCCTTTAGTCCCCGTTCCCTGAAGGACCTTTTGGCTGTCACATTGTCACCCTTAAGACTAGTACACAAAATCTACAAGTCATTTATCTACAGAATAACTTCTGCCCTTGCCTGGGCTTTGTACAGACACCATAAGGCTACTCTTCATAGCCTATTTCCCTACTTCCACTATGTTATGCAGTCTAGACACCAGGCATTCAGAAACGTAAAAGGGGCCCATGCATCTCCATGCTGGGGAAGAAAAGGAAAAGCTCAGTGGTCCATCCTCCAGTTCCCCCAGCCCTGGCCTGAGGTGGAAGGCACTTACCGCCCTGTCCTTCTCTCAGTGGGGATGTGACTCTCAGCTCCCGTAGGTCTTCTGAGGGCCACTCAGAGGAGTCCCTGTCTGGGGGACACCCAGGGAGGACGGATGGGTCTCATGTCATGTCCAAATAGCACAAACCTGACCCTAGTTGTGGCAGCCCTATCTGTAAGGTACTCTCAAGCTTTTTGCTTTTTCTTTAAGAAACAAACATTTTCAAACATACGGAAAACTAAAGAGTATAATGTAATGACCACCCACTTACCCACTACTTTGATTCAACAAATTGCCAGCATTTTACTATCTATCATTGCCATCAAGTTGATACCAACTCATGGGGACCCCCTTTGGGTTTCTGAGGCAGTAAATCTTTACAGAAGTAGATTGCCCCATCTTCCTTCCTCAAAGTGGTTGGTGGGTTTGAACCACCAACCTCTGGTTAGCAGTCAAATGCCTTAGGCACTGCACTACCAGAGCTCCTTATATTTGATTAGGCTGTTGCTTTTTTTTTTTTTAGTGAAGCTTTTTAAAGTGTATTATAATCACCAATGATATCTCACCTCTGATGAATATAATTTTAAAATTACACAACCGAATAGCATTATTACACTTAACAAAAGTGACAATAATCTCCAATATCACTTGCATGTCTAGCCCATGTGCAAAATTTCCCACTTGTGCCAATTTTCCCAACTGATCCTGATGATTCAGGATACAATTA
Source organism: Orycteropus afer afer (assembly GCF_000298275.1). Classification (NCBI taxonomy): domain Eukaryota; kingdom Metazoa; phylum Chordata; class Mammalia; order Tubulidentata; family Orycteropodidae; genus Orycteropus; species Orycteropus afer. The sequence continues at coordinate 2,179,310 of NW_006921917.1, forward strand.
AGGACCACTCTGAAGTCTCTCTTAGTTTAGAACATCTCCTACGCCTTACATCCACTCCCCCTTTTTTAAAAATCACATGACAATGACTTATTCAAGAGCCAGAACAAGTTGTTCTGCACAATGTCTCACCTTCCAAATTGATCTAATTGCTTCCTTGTGATGTCATTCATCTTGTTCCTCTATCCCTTCTGTTTCTTGTAAACCGGAAGTCATACCTAAAGGTTAAGCATTTTTTTGGCAAGAATAATTCTCAGGTGATTCTGAATTACATCACATGTCAGGCTGTCTCACTATTAGTGATGCCAGGAATGATTTCTGGGTTTAGGTGGTGAAAGCCAGATGGATTTTGGATTTTTAAAAACATTTTTGTTGTGATTTGGGTGAAAGTTTATAGAGCGAAATGGCTTTCCATTCAACAATTCATACACCTTTTGATGCGTGACATTGATTGCAATGCCCACAAAGTGACAGCACTCTTCCCACATCCTCCTGTCCAGTCCCTTCGGGCCTTCAGAGCTTGATCCTGGGTGAATGTTGCCCTTCGATGCTGCGTGGTTGGTTGCTCTAAGGACAGCCTGTCTTCCTGGTGTTATTAGTCATCTTATTGGCCTACCTACAGTTTGGCTGAAAGTGGAGCCATAGGAGTGACTTAAAGGGTTACTAAGGGCCATTGTCTTGGGGTGTTCCACCACTCTCTATCAGACCAATAAGTAGGATTTTTTTTTTTAGTTTTGTTCCACATTTTTCTCCCACTCTATCTAGGACTGTCTATTGTGGTCTTTTTTAGAGCAGTCAGCAGTGGTAGCCAGCCACCATTTAGTTCTTTTGGTCTCAGATTAATGGAGGTTGGCGTTTGCATGGTCCATTAGTCTTTTGGACTAATTGTTTCCACACATCTTTAATTTTCTTCACTCTTTGCTGTGGACAGGGAAAGACCAATAGCTACACCTTAGATGGACACTTGCAAGCTTTATTTATTTTTTTTTTTTTAAATTTGTGATTTGGGTGGAAGTTTACGAAGCAAATCAATTTTCCATACAGCATTTTGTTTCATGACAATGATTGCAATCCCCATAACATAACAGCTTTCTTCCTAGTTCCTCCCTGTGGTTATCTTATCCCTGTGGACACTCACAAGCTTGTAAGACCTCTGTTGCTACTCACCAAAGTAGGATATAGATAGAACATTGTCTTTGGACTATTTGTGCTAATTGAACTTGATGTCCCCTGAGACTATGGCCTGAGCTCCTAGACTGAGCAATTCATTCCATCAGGGTGTTTGGTTATGGCTAAGAAGTTCTCATAACTTTGTACCATCTATGCTGCACTTTATTCATGAGTATATATGTAGAAATATCCTCTGTCAAACCTATATATATTTATTTGTGGGTGTAGCCCCACTCACCTTCCACTCCTATTGCAAGACTGTGTGTGTAATGTTTGCACCTTTGTTGCCTTTAATTCGTGTGCTCCTCCCAGTTAATTAATATGTTTTGCCTTAAAACATATCGTAAATCTAGAGTAGGCTTGCATTGGTCAAAGAAAAATGATTTTGCTTCCATGTTTGAAGGGGAAAAATAAATAATATGAGGTATAGAAAAAAATCCCTGCCTCCAAGCTTAGGCAATCAATCACAAACAGAACATTTAGAAAATTCTCACACAGTCCTGGGCAGACACCTGCCTATTCCTCCCAACCTCTCTGCCTGTTCTGTTACATCAGCACCTTGCCAGTCATCCTGACTCTGAACCTTGGAGCCATCTTTGACTCATGCATCCCTAAACTAGTTGGATGGCTAATCTCTATTGTCCCCATCATTTCCCACTGTAACCATCCTAGTCCCAGTTCTTCTCAAACCATTGCTTGCATGATGGCAACTGCTTCTCAACTGGTCCCACCACTCCCACCTCCTACCAGCCAAGCCACTAGGGCTGCTGCCACTAGGGTTTCTGAGATAAGTACCCAGAAACGACCTCTGATTAAGTGCCCTTCCTCTCATCTCAACTCGTTTATACCCCATTTCTCCCCACTTGGCTTCTTACTCTTTCATTCATTCACTCCTTTCAACCCATAATTACTGTGTTCTTAATGTTTAATAAGTATTGTTCCAGGCACTGAGGTTCAGCAGTGAATAAGATAGACAAAAATCCTGGCCCTCATAGAGTTTGACATTCTTGTGGAGAGACATAATAAATGAACAAATAAATACGTCGGGCAGTTATGAGTGCTAAGAAGAAAAATGAAACAGCATCAGGGGATATGGCATGTCAATATATGAGGATTATTTTCAATAAAGTTTTCAGGGGAGGTCTCTCTGAAGAGGTGAGGTATGAGTAGAAACCTGAAGGAAGTGAGGGAGCTCATCATGTGGATGACTGGGCTAAGAGTATAAAGGCAGAGGGATAGTATGTGCAAAGGCCCGGAGGTAGGAGTGTGCTCAATGTGTGAGGAATATTCAGAGGGCCTGTGAGGCAAGAAATTAACTCGGAGAAGGAACCAGAGCCAGAGCCAGTCGAGCCATGGGAAGATGAGTGAGATAGGAAGCTCTTAGAAGTTTTGAGTAAAGGGGTGGCATCATCTGATACATGATTTTAAAGGATCATGCTGGCTTTCTTGTGCACAACACACTATAGGAGGGGCAACAGTGGAAACAGGTGGGGATCATACAGGAGAGAGATGATGGAGACTGAGCAGTGGGGAAGAAGTGGGAACTGGATTCTGGGAAGTATTTTCTGATATGTATGGTATAAGATGAAGAGAGGCGTGACTGCTCAAATTTCAGCCTGAGCAACTGGGTAAGGAGTACTGAAATGAGTACCACGGTGGAGGGATAGGTTTGGGAAGTATGTGGAGTACAGTGGCAACTATTTGGTTTGACAAACGTGAAGTTGGAGATGCCTGGTCACCATCTAAGTAGGGAGGTCAGGTGAACAACTACAGATCTGAGTCTAGAGTTCAGGGCCATGTGAATTTGGCAGTCAGCAAGGGAGAAGCAGTTAAAGCCAGGGACTTGGATAAGATCAATGAGATCTAGAAAGAGAACTGAGCCTTAGTGCTCTTCTTCCTCCAAAAATATAAACCTAACCGTCAAGTTGATTCTGACTCATACCTCCCCAGGTTTTCTAAGGCTGTAAGTCTTTACAGAAGCAGCCTGCCACATCTTTCTCCTGCAGAGCAGCTGGTGGGTTCAAACCCACTAACCATTGGATTAGCAGCCAAGGGCTCAACCATCGTGCCCCCAGGCCTCTTTCTCCTGCCATACCCTGAAAATGCCTTCCTCTGTCATTTTCCTCCATTCAGAGCTCACCTATTCTTCAACCCAGGGAAGTCCCTTCTCTTCGTCCAGAAAGGTCTCCCTAACCACTTTTGTCACAGTACTCATTTCTGCCCTGTCTGCCCTCTTCTCTAAAAGCCAACGTCTGACCTTTGGAGCTGCCTTCTGCTTCCATTGCTGAGACATTATGAACACCACACTGTGTGATCATCTGTCTCTGCTGCTAAACCCAACAGAAGATGATCCACTAACTGGGTGATTGGGCAAATCTTGGTGAATTGGATAGAATTAAATAATGAAATGTCAATATAGGCTACAGAGAGAAGTTCCTGGGAGATCAGGGAGAGGCAGGCTTGGCTGTTGGCTTGAACCAGTTTCTCCATTCTGAGCCTTGCCAGCCCAGCATGCTCTGGTCCCATCCCAACATCCAATTCTTATCCGGACCCCCTTCAGAGACCATAAATCTTGGTGATGACCACTCCTAACCTCAGTCCAACCCTAATCCTGATCTAAAGACAGTGGTGGCCAAATGTTCAGCTCTTGTTTCCCCACATTCTCTCTGTAGTGAGCCCCTCCCCTGACCTGCCCCTAGGAATCTTGGAGTCTCCATCCATACATTCTTTCCTTTCTTCCCACACCCAGGCTTCCCTAGCCGTCTGTGCACCCCAGGAGAGCTGGTGAAGTTTCTCACTGCAATCATCTTCAACTGCTCTGCCCAGCACGCTGCTGTCAACAGTGGGCAGGTAAGGGTGCAGAGGGCAGGCCTAGGGGTGGGGGGTGTTGGACACACAATGTTAGGCTTAGGAATGGACTTGAGGCCAGAGCTTGAGCTACAGTATGGGTGACTCAGAATTGGGGTGGGATTATGATCAGGGCTGGGGATAGAGTGGCAACTGGGTGGAGTGAGAGGCTGGTGTTGGGTGATGACTTGGGTGGAGGTAGGTCCAAGGTTGTAATGGCGACTGAAGTTAGTGTTATGCTGAGAGCAGAATTTATGGGCTCCTGTGAGGGTTGGGACGTGACAAGGTAGCCCAAGGCTCTTTTCTAGGGTTACCTCCACTTAGGAGTTTTCTTTTCCTCTGGTGACTCACTCCACCCAGTCCTGGAACATTGGGTGGAGAGTGGCAAGGGGTGAGCTGGACTCTTGTCCCATTTCTGGGACATTACTCCCTGCTTGCCTCTTGTTTTACCTTTCCACGATCCCCTCATTCCCCCAATTTTAAGACTTGGGGTGGTGGAGGAAGGTGGTCCTTCCCTTCTGGCTGACTGACCCACTTGGAGTTGGGTCTCCACAGCATGACTTTGGGGCCTGGATGCCCAATGCTCCATCATCCATGAGGAAGCCTCCACCCCAAACCAAGGGAACCACCACCCTGAAGAGTTACCTAGACACCCTCCCAGAAGTGAACATCACCTGTAACAACCTTCTACTCTTCTGGTTGGTCAGCCAAGAGCCCAAGGACCAGGTGTGTGGGGATGGGTTAGGGGTGGGGCTTAGTAGGACCTGGGCAGTGGAGGTGTTGGTAGCTGTTCCAGGGGTGGGGTTGGGTTGGGGACTGACTGCTTGGACTTATGCCCATTGCTGAGCTCCCTTGAGTTCTCTACCTTTTCCAGGAGATGATAACTGATCCCAAAAGACATATATTGAAGCAAATACCAGTTTAGTAGCTGGGGCATAATGTCCTCCCAGCACACCAATCCATCCATCCACCCATTCAATAATTCATGCATTCAATCATTCTTCATCCAACTCTTCTTCCATTCATCTAAACATTCAACAAACATGTGTTGGAGATCTTCCATGTGCCCACAACACGAGGCACCAGGCATATAAAATAGAATGAGACCCACTTCCTGCCTTTAAGAAGTTTATGGTCTAGTTGAGGAGGCATACAAATAAATGAAAAAGGGCACTACAGTGTTGTAGGAATTATTTATGTATTAATTCCTCTATTTAATGTATACTTAGCTGAGCACCTTCTGTGTGCAAAACACTATGGTGGCAGTTATGAGCTGTGTCCTTAAGAGCTTGCAATCTTGTAACAGAGGTAAGAACAGGCCCTCTGGAATCTAACTGAATCTAGGGGAATCAGGGAAGCCTTCTTGGAGGAAATGACATCTAAGCTGAAACCTTGGAAAACAGGAGTTAGTTAGAGAAAGGAGGGGCAGGGTTAGTTTCTAAGCAGAGGGAAAAACAGAGACCAAGGAGTAAGAGTCCATGGTGTATATGTGGGGCCACTAATGATCCAGTGTGGCAAAATCACAAGGCAGAGAGGAAGGTCGGGCTTTGTCAGGCATAGTATTTGCTCAGAGGGCAATGCAGAACCACTGGAGAATTTTAGGCCTGGAGTGACACGGTTAAATTTGTGTTTTAGCAGAGACATTCAGGCTGTGTGGATGGATGAGAGGGGAAATGTTGGAGGCAGGAAGGACAGTGAAGAGGCTGCTATGTAGTCTGGACTGGAAGAATAACCTTTTCATCACCAATTACCATAAATTCCATTTACACATTGCATTGTCAGTCATGCTCACAAGTTCTCTGACATTTTTGTGAATATCCTTGTTTCTCATGCTTGACTCCATTTGGTGCTAGAATGAGTACAGATGTTTTAACTTCCTAACAAGTCTTAACTTACAATTTTATGTCATGGGAATGCCAGGAACTAGTAGTCCCCGGGTCTCACCCTTTCTAGTCCTAGCCACAGTCTCCCGAGGTTTTGGAGATGTTTATTTCTGTCGTGGAGAGGGTGGCTGTGCAAGAGGGTGAGGATGGAGGGTTCCCTCCTCATGAGCCAGTGGGAAGTTTAACTTGCAAAATTATAGCAACACCAACAACAAGAATACTACCGAAAAACAAAAACAAAAAAAAAAAAAGAAAAAGAAAGAACAGAAACCAGCTGCTTTGAGTCTATTCTGACTCCGCCAACACTATGTGTGTCAAACTAGAACTGTGGTCCACAGGGATGACTTTTGGAAAGTAGGTCACCAAGGCTTTCTTCCAAGGTAACTCTGAGTGGACTCGAATCTCCAACTTTTTGTTTAGCAGCTGAGGCCATTAACCATGCACCACCCAGGAGCTCTGGTGGCCTAGTGCCTAAGGCATTTGACTGCTCACCAGAAGGCTGGCAGTTCAAACCCACAGCCACTCCTCGAAGGAAGATGGGGCAATCTACTGCCCTAGTGATACTGTCTCAGAAACCCAAGGAGGGGTCACTATGAGTTGGATCTGACTTGACGGCAGTGAGTTTGGTTTTTGGTTTTTGTGGGACTCCACAGTAACAGCAGCTACAATTGAGGCTCTATCATGTGTCAGTCCTTAAATCAAGTATCTTCTGTACATATCTTAGTTATCTAGTGCTTCTATAACAGAAATAGTGGAGAGCTTTAACAAACAGATATTTATTCTCTCACAGTTGAGAAGGCTAGAAGTTCGAATTCAGGGATAATCCAGGAGCTCTGGTAGTGTAGTGCCTAAGGCACTTGACTACTAACCAGAAGGCTGGCTGTTCAAACCCACCAGCCACTCCTCAGAAAGAAGGTTGGGCAATCTACTTCTGTAGTGATACTGCCTCAGAAACCCAAGGAGGGGTCACTATGAGTCGAGTCCGACTTGATGGCATATAACAACAACAGTTCTAGGGTAAGACTTTTTCTTTGTGTGTCTCCTGGTTCTAGGAGGTTCTCAGCACAGGGACCCTGGATCCCAAGAATACATTCCCCTCCTAGCTCTGTTTTCTTGGTGGTAGCAGATCACTTTCTCTCTCTGCTCACTTTTCTTTCCTTTTATCTCTTGTAAGATACCAGCTGATGCAGCCACACCCCAGGGAAACTCCTCTTTTAGGAAAACATAAACAATGAAAACTTAACTTCAGAAGAGATTAAAACCATACAAAAATCTACAAGATTGTGAAAGATCTGATCCTCTCTCTGCAAAGAGAGATTCTATTAAACCTTTAAGGAACAGGTAATTCTTAAGTCACTGAAACTGCTTCAAAACAAATAAAGGTAGTTCTTATTTGCCATCGAGTCAGACCAGACTCATAACGACCCCTCCTTGGGTTTCTGAGGCAGTATCATTATGGAAGTAGATTGCCCCATCTTCCTTCTGAGGAGTGGCTGGTG
>NW_006921917.1:2188820-2189444 GCF_000298275.1 Orycteropus afer afer
GTCAGGGCCGACTCGACGGCAAATAACAACAACAACAACATTCCCTGTCAGCCTGCATGGAGTGATGGTCTGGGGTTGTGGCTTGATGAGTTTGTGATTATAATTGTAGCTGGGTTGTGCCTTTAGAAGCCACCTTGACTATAAATCAAAACATGTGGTCATTTGTTATTCTTCATCTCATCCCAAATATCAACCTAACTCCTTGCCTGTTTTCCTCCCAGAGGCCCCTGGGCACCTACCCAGATGGACATTTTACCGAAGAGGCTCCACGGCAGAGCATCGCCACCTTCCAGAGCCGGCTGGCCCAGATCTCAAGGGACATCCAGGAGCGGAACAAGAGCTTGGCACTACCCTATGCCTACCTGGACCCTCCCCTCATAGAAAACAGTGTTTCCATCTAATCCCTCCTCCTGGCCACTTTGGAAGGAAGGTCTAAGCATGAGGAGGGTCAGCTTTTCAGGATACTCCAGGCTCTTCCGTCCTCCCTGTTATCATCAGACTGAACCCCCTCCTCTGCTCCTGGGGACCTTCTTCTGCTAAGATGGCTCTAACATCATCTGAATTGGGTCCAGAGCTGGGAGGGGCGAGAAACTGCTGGTTAAACGCACAACAGGCCCCTCCAGA
>NW_006921917.1:2198562-2199966 GCF_000298275.1 Orycteropus afer afer
ATTTTCCTTCTGAGGAGTGGCTGATGGGTTTGAACCTCCAGCCTTCTGGTTAGCAGTCAAGTGCTTTAGGCACTATGCTACCAGAGCTCCCAATAATAATGATATTGTTCGAAAATCCCCACATTTTGTTGGATCCCCTTTCTTTAGAATGAGCACAAATATTGATCTTTTTCCAATCAGTTGGCCAGGTAGCTGTCTTCTAAATTTCTTGGCATAAATGAGTAAGCGTCTCCAGCACCGCATCCATTTGTTGAAACATCTCAATGGGTATACTGTCAATTCCTGGAGCCTTGTTTTTCACCAATTACTTCAGTGCAGCTTGGACTTTCTTCTTTCCATTGGTTCTTGATCATATGCTACTTCCTGATGTAGCTGGACACCAGCTAATTCTTTTTGACAAAATGACTCTGTGTATTCCTTTCATCTTCTTTTGATGCTTCCTGCATCATTCACTTTGCCCATGGAATCCTTCAATATTGCAAGTTGAAGCTTGAAGTTTTTCTTCAGTTCTTTCAGTTTGAGAAATGCTGAGTGTGTTCTTCCTTTCTGATTTTCTAGCTCCAAGTTTTTGCACAGTTATTATAATACTTTATTTTCTTGAGCAATTCTTTGAAATCTTCTGTTCATTTCTTTTATTTCAGCATTTCTTGCATTCCCTTTAGGTACTCTACTTTTAAGAGCAAGTTCAGAGTCTCTTCTGACATCCATGTTGGTCTTTTCTTTCCTGGCTTTTTAATGACATCTTCTTTTTTTTTTTTTTTCATGTATGATATTCTTGATGTCATCCCACAACTCATCTGGTCTTTGGTCATTGGTGTTCAATGTGTCCAATCTGTTCTTCAGGTGGTCTCTAAATTCAGGTGGGATATAATCAAGATAGTGGCTTGGATACAATCAAGATTTTGGCTCTTGTGGACTTATTTTAATTTTATTTCGCTTCAACTTAAACTTGCATATGAGCAATTGATGATCTGTTCCACAGTCAGCTCTTGCCTTGTTTTGACTGATGATTTTGAGCTTCTCCATTGTCTCTTTCCACAGATGTAGGTTGATCTTATTTCTGCATATTCCATCTGACAAGGTCCATGTGCACAGCTGCTGTTTATGTTGTTGGAAAAAAAGGTATTTACAATCAATAAATCCTTGGTCTTGCAAAGTTCTACCATGTGCTCTCCGGTGTCATTTCTATCACCAAGGCCATAGTTTCCAACTACAGGTGATTCTTCTTTGTTTCTGACCTTTTAATTCCAATCACCAATAATTATCAATACGTCTTGATTGCATGTTTGGTCAATTTCAGACTGCAGAAGTTGGTCAAAATCTTAAATTTCTTCATATTTGGCTTAGTGATTGATGTGTAAATTTGAATAATAATAGTATTAACTGGTCTTCCTTGTAGGTGTA
>NW_006921917.1:2200206-2202501 GCF_000298275.1 Orycteropus afer afer
TTTTCAATTTGTCATTCCCAGCATAGTAGACCATATAGTTGTCTGATTCAAAATGGCTGATACCAGTCCATTTCAGCCCACTAATGCCTAGGATATCATTCTTTATGTATTCCATTTCATTTTTGACAACTTCCAATTTTCCTAGATTCACACTTTGTAGATTCTACATTCTGATTATTATTGGATGTTTGCACTGTTTATTCCCATTTTGAGTCATGCCCCATCAGCAAATGGAGGTCCTGAAAGCTTTGCTCCATTCACATTATGAAGGTTGACTCTACTTTGAGGAGGCAGCTCTTCTCCAATCATATTTCCAGTGCCTTCCAACCTGAGGGGCTCATCTTCCAGCACTATATCAGACAATGTTTTGGGAATATTCATAAAGTTTTCCAGAAATAAACAGTCAGTGTTTCACAGCTATTCCTAAAGTTTTCACTGGCTAATTCTTTTTGAGAAGTGGATGGCCCCTTTCTTCTTCCTAGTCTGTCTTAGTCTGAAAGCTCTGCTGAAACCTGTCCATCATAGGTGACCCTGCTGGTATTTGAAATGCTGGTGACACAGCCTCCAGCCTCACAGTAACATGCAAACCATCACAGTACTACAAAATGACAGACAAATGGTGGTTCATCCCTCTAGACAGTGGGAATTTACTAGCCTTCACTTCCAGGATCCAAGAAAACAGAAACTACTCACTGTACAAGCAACCTTCATAAAAAGCTGCAGATCTAACAGCATTTCCTCTCCAACTGAATTGCCATTCGAGTTCTTGCTATGTAGAGATTTGGAACAGCCATTGTCCCATAGACCCAGGAAAAAGCACTCCCATCTCTTTCCTTCCAACCCAAGAATCTTCTGCTTTCAACCAAATCCCTTCTCCCTTAGCTACAGTTTGTGTGTGTGTGCATGCACAAACACACAATCTTTAGCAATGTCAAAGGTTGGATTTTTCACTTTCTACACTTGTGATCATAGCACCTATAGGACAGAGTAGAACTGCCCTGTAGAGTTTCCAAGGCTTAAATCTTTACAGAAGCAGATTGCCTCATCTTTTTCCTGTGGAGCAGCTGGTGGGTTCAAATGGTTGTGCTTTTGTTAGCAGCTGAATGCTTTAACCACTATGCCACCTATGAGTCAGAACTCGATGGTAGTGGAGTTGTGTTTTTGGTTTTGTACCTGTGATGCCATTGTGCACAAGAGGTGTGTTTGGGGATATCTTCCCTGGAGATCCAACCTAAGAATTTAGCCAAAATCATTAGATTTTGTTTACCTTGGAACAAAATCAAAGGACTAAGAAATATTCATTGTTGGAAATACCCAGTAGACTCAAACTTACCAATGACATAAAGATTGTATAGGACCAGACAGTGCTTCATTCTGTTATATGTAAGGTCACCATGAGTCAGAGCCAACTTGATGGCAACTAACAACAAATCCCATCTGGGACTTGTGGATGGGCCCCAAATTTTGTGTTACTAAGTGTTCCAGTTACCTACTGCTGCTCTAACAGAAGATACCACAAATGAGATGGCTTGAACAAACAGGAGTTTATTCTCTTACAATTTTTGGAGACTTCAAGTCTGAGTTGAAAGCGCCAGACTCTAGGGACTGGGTGAAAGCCCCTCAGCCTTGGGCTTCAGCTCAGCCTCCTGCTCCTAGACTACTAAAGCTGGAGGCTTTTCTTCACTCAGACAGCTGCTGGCTGCTGAGGCTGACAAGCCCAAGGTTGACAAGTAAAAAGGCACAGTCCGAATGTTACCAAACTACATGGCAGGCCACTAATTCAAGACCAGATGAAGTCCCAAGATTGGCAGGGCATGGCAGGGTGTCGAACAATAACTTGGTTACATGTAGAGTTCAAGCGTGCCAAAAGGCTAGAGGCTATTCCCAAAGCTGTTTCTTATATTTAGGAAGCAGACCACATCCCTAAAGCAGCTACTCAGCTGCTCCAATGGATTTTACTATGGGTTAATTACTAATCGTAGCATGGGGAATAACTACATCCAGCTGCCCAGCCACTCAACCAGGCCCAGCCAAGTTGACACACAAACTTAACTGCCACACTAAGGATGTCTCTGCCTATTAGATTTTTTATATAAAATCTCTGGGCAGATGAAATGGGAATAACTACTAAGACATTATGTCAGATTTACTCTGGAAAAGCTATGGTTTAAGAAAGCAGAGTGAATTAATGTGTTTGTCTGCTCTTCTTAAGAAGAGATAAGGTGTGGTCACTGCTTGGTCACAGCCAACTACCCAGAGGGACCGAGTAGTTGAACCTGCGGGCTTGGGACCATA
>NW_006921917.1:2203246-2227267 GCF_000298275.1 Orycteropus afer afer
TAAATAAATAAATAAGAGATAAGGAAGGCATGAGGAATAAAAAAGGTATAATTTTGCAACAATGAAGAGAATTGAAGAGGGACCATCAATGGAAGAAAGAGTTCTAACAGATCTGAGAGCCAATTCCACCACAGCTAACAAGTAATACCCAGAAGCACCTCCTTGTGGCCAACAAAGCCCCCTTAAATGCTGACCTTAGTTTGGAACCTAGCAGGGAGCAGATCCCCAATGCACTGGAGCCACAACTGGTTACTCAGGCAGCCTGTGGCCCCAAGAGAAGGAATACCCCTTGGCCTGCACCAAAGTTAGTATTTGAAGGCAAGGCCAACTTAAAAATGCCCTCAGGCTGGAGAGGGAGCGATGAGGGTGGAACACTGTAATCTAGTTTTCCAGAAAGTCAGCTTGGAGGGAGATTTATTGAGGAGACACACCCAATGTCCTGGCTCTGGGCCTCTCTGAGAACAGGGCTTAGGGAGGGGCTCATGTCAAACTGTTGGACAGGGGGCTTTCCCTGCTTGCACTCTGGACCCTTGTATGCTTTTTGTCAGCCTAGTGCAGTGAAAGGCATTCCACCCTCTTTCCCAGCTCAGCCACCAGACTCTGTGGGACCCTGAGCAAGTCCCTCAGCCTTTCTGGCCTGAATCGGTCATACACATGGGTGGGAGGGGAAGATCTGGAAAGTGCCCACTGGCATTGAGATTCGGGGTAGGATCTGTTTGCTTCATGGCTCCTATCTCCCAAACTCAATTCTAGATGCCAGGAAGCTGCTGTTACATCCCCAGGCACCATCCCTGCCTCTACCAGCTTATAGGTGGTGAGGGAAATAGACGATAAACACAAATGAATAAAACTTTTCAGATGATAAATGCAGTAGGAGATAATGCCATGCAGTGTTACGATGAATGGAGGTGTAGGGCAGGGAGAGGGCATTAAATGGTGATTGGGGATGAGGAGGTAATACATGAGTTGAGACTTCATGACAAAAATGAAGCACTCTAGAAACAATTTAGGGAAAGGTGTTTGTTATAAATGGAATTATACCCCCCCAAAAAAAAATATGTGTTGGAATGTGTAAAAATGGCATGATAGGGGCATCTGACCTCTAACTTTACAAGAGAGAAAGAGAATCAAGATCAACAGCCCAAGGCTGAGTCCTATGAAGTGGAGGTCAAGCATACCTCCTCTCTCCAACTTTTTTTTTTACCAATTCTGACACCGGTCGTCCCTCCCATAGCACTCTCTACTTCTGCTGGGTTCAATAATTCATTGTACTGGCCACACAGAACTCATAGACAATACTCACAGTTATGGAGTTTATTAGCAAAGCAACAAGTTACAGTTCAAGATCAGGAATGACTTAGAATGTGGTTCTTTGATCAAGACAGCCTCTTTAGCTGTACACATAGGCAGGCCTCTCTCTGGCCTTGGCCTCTTGGCCCCTCAGCCCAGCCTGAGAAAGTGTTACAAAGCTTTTTGTTGTTGTTGTTGTTGTTGTTATGTGCTGTGGAGTCAGACCTGACTCATAGCGACCCCTCCTTGGGTTTCCGAGGCAGTATCACTACGGAAGTAGATTGCCCAACCTTCCTTTTGAGGAGTGGCTGGTGGTTCTTGTTAGCAGTCAAGTGTCTTAGGCACTATGCTACCAGAGCTTCCACAAAGCTCTTTAGCTCTGCCACTAAGTGGCTGGATGCACCCCACTCTGCCATTAAGCCTCCACCCAAAGGTGTTCAGCTCTTTGGCTCCTGCAGCCACCTTGCTCCATAAGCTGGGAAGCCCACTGCACCATCTCAGTGCTGGTCTCCTGGTTCTGCTGCTGCCGTCATTTCTCAGCCACCACTTCTCACTGTCTCATATCTCTCCAATGTTACAGCTCTCTGTTTGCTGGGTCTAAAAGATTCTCAGCACAGGGACCTTGGGTCCAAAGGATCCACTCCTAGCTCTTCTTTCTTGGTGGTAGTGAAATCCCCTTTCTGCCTCTGGGATAGATCATTTTAAGCCTAGTGGGATGGCAAAACTGATGAATCCACTCATTAGAATTCCATAAACCTTATGTGCATGGTCCCACCCCACAAGGGTGCCATGTACCTTGTTTGTATTATTAGCAAGCTGTCCAATCCCCTTGGTGGGCCACTATTTACATAGTCTCACCCAATATTTTGGTGGGAGTTACAAGACCATGGCTAGAAAGTTCATATAAAAATGATTCAGGCCATCCCTTGGCTTTTCTAGCCATGGCTCTTTCATACTCAGAAGATAATTTCCCTCTCCCAATCCTTTTACCAGTCCCAAATAGTCATTAACAATTAGTCCTTCAGTGGGGAAAAGAATCATCAGGGTGAGGTTACCCAAGCACCAGCCACTTAGATCTGCTCCAGGTGTCCATCTGATCTAGTCAAGTTCTCCAACAGTTGTCTCAGCTTCACCCTCTCTGGCCTCTGATAAAATTTAACTGAGAGAAGATTATTCCCTTGCTGAGCCTCATGAGAAATCAGCATAGTAAAACCTTTAAGGGACTTTAAGTTCAGCCACTGTACTCTAATCAGCCATTGCACTCCAAGCAGTGCCTCCCCCTCAGTACACTCTTTCACAGTTACTGCTTCTATAATTTCAGTTGTTAACGATCACAACTAACCCAGTTAACAGTCAACACTCACAACAGAATCATATAATCCTATCAGCATCTTCCCTTGCCCTTTCTTCCCCAGACCCATCAGGAAAATAGAAATCTATTCAGTGGGGAGCTTCCCTTGCCCCCCTCATTTTGAGTGTAAACACATCTACAAAATTGTGTATGCTGGCCACTTAATGTCTTTATCACTCCCCATTTTACATAGCCAATTTCTAAATTCCCCTTCCCTATCAAACTAGTACTCTGAGGAGTACTTGTTTGTCCCTTGATCTGAAGAATTTTCTGTACTAACTAGAATTTTGAAGATTTGCATTCATAAGCAAAATCCTGTCCTGAGCAAACCATTAAATTGCAGCAATCTACACCAGCTCACATCTTTCTCTTTAGCAGGTCAGTCTGTAGTCAGCTCATCCCTACTTTCTATAGGTTAGGTACCAGCCATAGGCTTAGGAGTCCACACACCCTCCTTACACTTCAGACCAGCCAGCCCCTTCTCTCTGTCTCATCCCTAGCCCCACTATGGTCTAGGACAATGAGCCCAGGAATTCACACAACTCCTTGTATTTTACATCACCCAATTCCTTCTCTCTGTCTCTCTCAGCCCCTAATCCCACTTCTGACACCAACTGTAAAAATGGTATGGCAGGAATGTCTGACCTCCTCTAACCTCACAAGGGGAAGGAGAATCAAAATCAATAGCCCAAGACTTATTCCTATGAAGTGGAAGTCAGACATACTTCCTCTCTCCAACCTTTTTACCAAGTCTGATATCAGCCACAGTATTCTATACTTCTCTGCTGGATTAAATAATTCATTGCAGTGGCCATGCAAAACTCAATGACAATTACTCATGATTATAGGGTTTATTAAGGAAGTAACAGGTTACAATTCAGGATCAGGAATAATTCAGGATATAGTTCTTCAATCAGGACAGCATCTTCTCATATATGCCCACAAGCAGGCCTCTCTCTGGTCCTTGGCATCTCAACCTCTTGACCCCTTGGTCCCTTGGCCTAATCTCTGCCCTGCTTGGGCAAGTGTTGCAAAGCTCTTTAGCTCTGCCAGTAAGGGCCCAAAGGCAACCCACTCTGTCAATAAGCCTCAGCCCAAAGGTGTTCATCTATCTTGCTCTATGGATTGGCACATGTACTGTAGCCACCTTTCTCCTTGGACCAGGAAGCCCACTGTATCATCTTGCTCTGGTGTCTTAGTTCTTCTGCTATTTCTCTGCCACCACTTGTCTCTGGCTCACATGATTTCCAGTGTTACAGCTCCTTGTCTCCTGGGTCTAGGAGGTTCTCAGTACAGGGACCCTCAGTCCTAAGACCACGCTCCACTCTTGGCTCTTGTTTCTTGGTGGTAGTGAGGTCCCCTCTTTCTGCCTCTGGGATGGCTCATTTTAAGCTTAGCAGGATGGCAAAACTGACCAATCTACTTGTTAGAGTTCCATACACCTTATTTGCATGGTCCCACCCCCACAAAGGTACAAGTTATCTAGTCACCTTGGTGGGCCCCAAGCATAGTCTCACCCAATCTTTTGGTGGGAGTTACAAGACTATGGTTAGAAAGGCCATATAAAAGTGAATCATCACAACACAGAATCCTAACCCCATTTTTTAATTATGTCAATGAGGCCATATCAGTGTAGGGTGTGTTTTTAATCAATCATTTTGAGATATCAAAAAGCAGATTAGGCATAAAGTAAAGAAGCACAAATGGAGCAAGATTAATGCCACATGGAGATCTCCATGCAGCCAAGGAAGAGAAGCTGAAACAAGGATTTTCCCCAAGAGCAGACAGAGAAAACTTCTGCTAGAGTCGGCTCCCTGAATTCAGAATTCTAGCCTCCTGAACTGCGAGAAAATAAATTTCTGTTTTGTTAAAGCCACTATTTTGTGGTATTTCTGTTACACAGCAACACTAAGAGACTAAGACAGTGTTAGAGACCAAGAAAACAGTAAGTGCAGGGGCCCTGAAGGTATGTGGTCAAAAACCAGAGAGAAGGCCAGAGGAGCTGGAATGAGGTGCCAGAGGGGTGAACAGAAGCCCAGTCATGCATGTCCTTGTGGTGTGACCTGATTTGATTTATTTCTCTGTGTCTGAGGGATGGGGTGGTGCCCCAGGGTTGCTCCCTGTCATGCAGGACATAGGGTTGGGGCAAGACAGTGGAGATTCCCCAGCATTGAGGACTCAAGCTTCCTGTGTGGGTGGCCATCATGAGCCAACCCAGTTGAACTTGCATCCTTCCCAGGGGCCTGCTCACCGAGTCCCACCCCTGGTCCAGGAGAACCAGTTCTTCAGCCCAACTGAGTGCCTCTCCAGAGTCATGTAACCATGGTTTAGTCGTTAACTGGGGAGTGCCCCAGCTACATCTTCATGCCTAATCCCATCCACATTCCCACCCCAGCCCCAGCCCCAGCCCCAATACTCGAATCCCCACCATCCCCTCTCCACCTCTCCACCCCTCAGAACCTAATTTCCACTCAAATCCAGAGCCACTTTTCCTGCTTTTGGGAGAGAGAAGAACGGGATGGAGGAAACCTATGATGGTGGGTTATGCTGTGAGGAGGCAGCTTTGTGGGGATGGAGGTAGATCCCTGCTGCTAGTGTTGACAATGGTCTCCTCAGCATCACTAGCCTCAATCCCTGTTACCCCAAGGCTCCCTCGCACCCTATCCTCCAGGCTGCCTGTGCCACTCTGGGTATGCACACACACACATACACAAACACACATACATACTGATTTTTGCTACTGTATTGGAAAGGCTAATTATCAAGACGCAACTATTGGTCTTTCCTTATCTGGAGCAAAGAAGAGTGACGAAAACCAAGGACTCAAGAAAACAATTAGTCCAAAGGATTATACCAACCACAGGTTCCACTAGGCTGAGACCAGAAGAACTAGATGGTGGTTGGCTACCACTACCAACTGCTCTGATCAGGGTCACAATAGAAAGTCCTGGAACAGAGGGGAAGAAAAAAAAAAAGTAGAACAAAATTAAAAAGCATGAAAAAGACTAGACTTACTGGTCTGCTAAAGACTAGTGGAACCCCGAGACTGTGGCCCTTAGACACCCTCCAAGCCTGGAACTGAACCCACCCCACTGATCAACTTTCAGCCAAACAATAGATAAGACTATAAAGCGAATAATAACACCAGGGAGGAATGTGCTTCTCAGTACAGATCAACTCTGTGAGACCAAAAGGGCAGCATTTTCCCAAAAACAAAAGTAAGAAGGCAGGAAGGGGCAGGAAAGGACAAATGGAAACAGGAACCAGGGAGGAAGCGGGGAGAGTGCTATTACATCGAGGGGCTTGTAACCAACGTCACAAAATAAAATGTGTATAAATTGTTCAATGGAAAACTAATAAGCTTTGTAAACTTTCACACAAACTACATTTTTTTTCTTTTAAATGGCTAAAGGTGGGCCTCTCACCCCAACTGCTTCAGAACCCTGAATTCCTGAGTGACCTGGGGGTGGAGTTTCCCAAGCCCCAATCCGGTCCCTAGCCTCAGCTGGCCCATTCTACCTCCTTGTTCCTCACCATGACTCAGCAATCCTCTGGGGCACCGTCTTGAGGGTAGAGGGAGGCTAGAAGGCAGCGTATGCATGGGATTTGCATCTCTAGAAGTGCTTCAGGCTCCCATCATCCCCCAGGAGCCATAAGGGTGACAAAGCAGAACCCAGGAGGGCGGGCCTGACTGGCCGGACGACTCCAGGATAGCACTGTGCCCTGACAAATGGGACAGCCCTTCCAGTAAGCTGGGTGGGGGCATGACCCTTATCCTGTGACTTCCCACACCTACCTCCATCCCCTTAACCTAGTCTCTCTTCCACATCATTCCCTTACCCCAACCCAGCTCTCCTTCTCAAATGAATCTTCACCTTAATTCTAATCCCATCATTGACTCAGTCCCCAACTTTGATTTTGACCTCACCCCTAACGCAACCAGCCACTGGGGATCATGTATCGAGAGCCCCCCAGGTACTGTGCTATTCCAGGCGGTGGGGAGAAAACCAAATTATGGATAGACTACTCTAGTGGAGGAGACAGACATCAGTCACAGATGTTAGCTACAATGCTGTGAGAGCCATTAATAGCTAACTTTGGCCTTCCTTGAAAAAGCAATTATTGAGCTAAGATCTGAAAGAATTAATTAACCAGGTCTAAGAGGTAGAGCAGGAACAGTGTGTACAAAGGTCCTGTGGTGGGAAGGAGCTGACCTACTTCCTTAAGGATTTACTCTAAGTCTCTTTCTCAAGGATCCCTTTCCTGATCACTCAATGTCTAAAGTTTACTGCCTGTACTTCATATTATCCTCCTTGCCTTATTTTTTCTCTTCATCATTTATCATTATTTAACATACTATTTATTTTATTCGATCATTAGGTAATATTGTCTATTTCTTTCACTAGAATGTAAACTCCATGAAGACAAGGATTTGCTTTGGTTACATTATATTCTCTTATATTCTCGGGACCTCACTCAGTGCCCAACACCCAGCAGGGGCTCATTCATTCAGCGTCTGTGGAGACACTGTGACTTTCCCTCGATGGTGCTAGAAGGCTGCCACCAGGGTGGAAATGTGAGTTGGTGCTTCCTGGTTGGCAGGAGCTGCCACCAGGGAGGCGGAAGGAAAGAGGGCAGGTCTAAGACAAGGGGACAGGAACATGCCTCTCTCCTCACTCTCCCTGGGTCCCAAATGCTATCTACTGAGAATATAACTCTGACTCTCTCTCATCTCTGTTCCTAATCTTAGTCCTAACACCACCCTAAACACAGCTTTCTTTTAGGACCTGACTCTACCTTGGTCCTCATCCCTCTGGCTTCTGTGTTTCTAACACACACACACACACACACACATACACACACACAGTTCATTTTCTTTGGAGTCCTTAATACCCAAACTCATAGCATCTGTTTGTTTACTGTTTCTTGTTCTTGTCTCCCAGCTAAGCTCCATGTGTGTTTTACTCCTTTGTATCTGCACTGCTTAAAACAGTGCCTGGTTACACGGTGCATGCTCAATAACTCCATAATTATCAATAATATCACACTCAATAATTATCAATAATAATTCAGCACTACATGCCAGAAGAACTAAGAAATCCGTCCTGGAGGAAGTGCAGTCAGAATGCTCCTTAGGAGTGATAACAGCCAGACTTCGTCTCACCTACTTCGGTCATGTTGTCAGAAGGGACCATTTCCTGGAGAAGGCTGTCATGCTTGGTAAAGTGGAAGGTCAGCGAGAAGGGAGAAGATCTTCAATGAGATGGACCGACACAGTGGCTGCAACGATGGGCTCAAGTATAGCAAGCATTGTGAGGATGGCCCAGGACCCAGCAGTGTTCATTCTGTTGTACAGAGGGGTCACTATGAGTCGAAGCCAACTCAATGGCACCTAACAACAACATGTGCTGAACAATGAAGGGGTGGATGGATGAGTGACCTGGTGCCTAACAAACCCGATTCTAATGGAGCCTAACCCTGATTCCAACTTCATCTCAAATCTTCTTCCTAGCTTCTTTATTTTCCTCCATCAGGGGGCTTGTACTTCATAAAATTGAGGGACAAATTAATACAGTAAAATTCAAAAAGTGCCCTCTATACGCCCAACAGGAGCTCTAGTAATGTAGTGCCTAAGGCATCTGACTGCTAACCAAAAGACTGGCAGTTCAAATCCACCAGCCACTCCTCAGAAGGAAGGTTGGGCAGTCTACTTCCGTAGTGATACTGCCTCAGAAACCCAAGGAGGGGTCGCTATGAGTCAGGTCCGACTCGATGGCACATAACAACAACAACAACAACATACTGCCAACAAGGAGCCCTGGATGGCTAAGTGCTCAGTGCTAACCAAAAGGTCAGCAGTTCAAACCCACCAGCTGTTCACTGGGAGAAAAGACTTGGTGATTTGTTGTTGTTACAATTTCAGGCTAGGAAACCCTATGGGGTAGCTCCGCTCCGCCATATGGGGTTGCTATGAATCAGATTTGACTCAGCACACAATGACAAATACCATCAACATTTCCAGCTCCCTGCATGGCTCCCTTCTGCTTGAGCCCAGCCTGCACCCACAGCCCAGAGGTGTCTCTGCTCTGACCTTTATAAGCGTTGCTCAGCTTCGTCTGTTCTGGAGCCTCATATCAGTGGAGTCACTGAGCATGTGCCCTTTTGTGTCAGGCTCTTTTCACTCAAAATAATCTTTGTGAGATTTGCCCATGTTGTAGTTTGTATTTTTTTATATATTATTATTGTTGTGTAGAATTCTGTTGTATGAATAGACCATCTTATTTATCCATTTTTTTGTAATGTGGTAAATATATCAAATGATGTATTGCATTGATACAAAAGATTGCTACAAAAGACTTCTTTAAAGTGTTAAAGAACAAAGAAGTCACTTTGAAGACTAAGGTGCATTCGCTCCAAGCTCTGGTATTTTCAATAGTCTCATATGCATGCAAACTGGACAATGAATAAGGAAGACTGAAGAAGAATTGATGCATCTTAACTATGCTTGTGAAGAATATTGAATATATCATGGACTGCCAGAAGAACAAACAAATCTGTCTTGGATGAAGGACAGCCAGAATGCTCCTTGGAAGCAAGGATGGCATTGCCTGTTATATTTTGGTCGTGTTGTCACAAGAGATCAGTCCTTGGAGAAGGGTAGCATGCTTGGCAAAGCAGGTGGTCAACGAAAAAGTGGAAGACCCCCAATGAGATGGGTTGACATGGTGGCTGCAAGCACAGCAATGATTGTGAGGATGGTGCAGGACTCAGCAGTGTTTTGTTCTGTTGTACATAGGCTCACTATGTACCTTGACTGACTAGATGGCACCTAACATAGCAACAACATATATATATATGTGTGTGTATGTGTGTATATATATATGAAACAAAACAATTGCCATTTCAGCAATTTTTTTATGTTTGATTCAGTGACACTAATTACATTGATTATGTTGTATAACCATTGACACTATCCATTTTCAAATTTTCCCATAATTCTTAGTAGAAACTCAGTGTACCTTAAGTCACACTTCCCTCTTCCCTCTCCCTCCTTCCCCTGGTAACAAATAGTCTTAGTTCTCTATACACTTGCTGATTCTGGATATTGCTTGTAAGTGTGATCATACACTAAATTTGTCCTTTTGTGTTTGACTTATTTCACTCACTAGAATGTTTCCAAGGTTCATCCATGCTGAAGCATGCATCAAGATTTCAGATATTCCACTCTAGCTTAATTCTTGTGCCCCACATTTTACCCCAACTGTCTTCCAGTCTTGTCTTCAACCTCAGGGCCTCTTTAGCTGGCTCCTATCCCCACATGAAGCCGCAGATCTTGCCCTCCCATCCCTGGCCACTTCTCCTGCAGTGTCTCTAGAGTTTCTCACTTCCCTTGTGGTCCCTGAGCCCAAGGTTCAACACTCACCACTCTCTCTGTCATGGACTCTGGGCCCTGGGGCAGCCACTTTCCTAAGCTGAATGGCCAGGCAGCAGGCCAGCTGGTCAGCAAGTTTGTGCCCCCCCCCCAACCCCTACCCACTAGGGTTTCCAGAACCAATGCAGGTCACCCTCTGCTCACAACCCCGCTCATCAGGAGTCCCAGTGCTGCAGCCAATAGGGGTGGGCAGGAAGAAAGAGCTTATTAGCCTGATAAAGATCTGGGGGCCTTGTGCCCTCCCTCAACTTCCAGGAGGTGCTGGCTCAGGCTGGACTGGCTCCCCCACTCTGCAGACTTCTTCATCCACAGGTATCTCTGCCCGCCCTCTCAGAGGCAGGTCCAGCGCCCTGCCTGCCTCACCTCCCTGCCAGATCCCAGAGGGCTGGGAGCCCAGACGCTGCTCGCCCCATCACCACGAGTCCCGCCCCAGCCTGCCTGGCTCCGCTCTGGCTCTCAGTCAGCCAGAGCAACAGCTTCTCTGGCTCTAGGCTGTCTCCCGTTTCGACAGCTCCAACTCGGGGAGGCTGGCTCTGTCTTCTCCACTGTGCCTGGCCTGGCTTGGGCCCCAGTGTGGCCCCCTCAACAGTGTCCAGGATTGAGCCGATCCTGTGCCTTCCTGAAGAGCAGCTATGGCCACCTACAAAGTCAAGGTGGCCACGGGTGATGACCCCTTGTCAGGGACACTGGATTCCATCTCGCTGACCATTGTGGGGACCCAGGGAGAGAGCCATAAGCAGCTACTGAACCACTTTGGACGAGACTTTGCAACCGGGGCGGTGAGTGTATATGTGGGACAGCTGGAGGTGGGAGTGAATTAAGGTGGGTAGGACAGAGACCTGAGGGCCAGAGCATGTGCAGAAGAGGCTGGAGAGCCCCTGGAGAGACCTGGACACAGCATGGTTTTAAGGGGGCCTCTAACATCCCTTACTCCAGACCCTGCTCTCCACCACCCCACTCACTCGTCTCCAGGCCATCATTTCTTCATCCCTGGTCACCAGCTCTTCTCTCTTCTCAGTCTCTCTCTATTCCTCCCCTTTCTCAACTCTTCTCTCTCTGTCATCCTCTTTCCTCTCATCCCTCATCACTCAGCCCTATCCCACCCCCATCTCCCTCCCTCTTTTTTCATTCTTTTTTTTCTCTCTCCTTCATCTCTCTCTCTCTCCCATTGTTACTCTAGTTAAGTTGCACCACAACTGGTTTAAATTTGCATTGGATTCTCCGTGATTTAAAATGGCATTCAACTAGCCTGTCCTGTGAGGACCTGTCAGCTCTGTGATGGAAGGTATACCTGGCTGGGCTCTCAGCCCTGACTTTGAGCCAGGCCCAGCCATCAGCTGCTGTGTGGCTTGAATAGGTCATTCTAACTACCGAAGGCCTCTTTGGAACCTCCACATCTTCACTGATTAGTGGGGCTGGCTGGACTACCTCTCCCCAGCCTATGAGTCCAGAAGACTTGGGAGGCTCTGGGCCCTACTTGGACCCCTGCATACACTGGCCCCTAGGGACTTGCACAGTTTCTATCACCGTAGGTGGCTGGGGAGGGAGTAGAGGAGAAGAAGAGACCTCCAGAGCTGGGAATGTAGAGCAGAGAAGGGCTGGGTGGATGGGCCTAGCAGGGGACAGCCAGGCAGGAGAGGCAGGAGCGTCTTACCTCCCCATTACCTCAATCCAGGCAGGTGAACATCACTCAGGTGATGAGTGAAGGGCTAGACCAGTGGGTGACCTGAGGAATCAGGGTTGAGTTCTGCTCTCAGTCACCCCATGTGTCCTGCTCAGGTGGACAAGTACACTGTGCAGTGCCAGCAGGACCTGGGCGAGCTTATCCTCATCTCCCTGTACAAGGAGCCCTCCCTCTTCCCCAAGGACTCCTGGTATTGCAACTACGTGCAGATCTGCGCCCCCAACGGCCGAGTCTACCACTTCCCCGCCTACCAGTGGATGGATGGCTACGAGACCCTGACGCTACGGGAGGCTTCAGGTGAGCTCTCATCCCCATCCCAGGCTGTGGGGCTCCTCCTTCCAGCCCAGCCACCTACCTGGCTCTTGGGGTGAACCCTCAGTCAGAAGAAAAGGAGAAGGGTCAGGATACTCCACAATAAACCCATCAAGCCAGCCAGGCACTAGCCCCACCAGAGAGTCCCAGCAACTCCTGCTGGTCTCGCACTAACCCTTGGAGCTGGACCCTGGAGGAGTGGGAATGTAGGAGCAGGGTTGTCTCAGGACTCTGGCACCTGACTGGAGACAGCATTCCAGGAGCATGTTCTTTTACTTCTATGCTCCTCCCCTGGGTGCCTACAGGGTGCCTGACCACTCTTAAGAGACCCCTTGTTACTCTGCATGCCAGTCTCAGGACTCTGATAGGATGCCCTACCGAATGGCATACCCTGTTACTCCAACACAATGCCCAATTACTCCAATAAGATTCTGTTACTGCCCCAGGAGGCCTTGTTACTCTAATAGGGTGATCCATTATTCCAACTGATGCCTTGTCATTTCATTAAGAAGCCCTGTTAGTTCAATGGGACTCCATGGGACTCTAACAGGAGGCCCAGGACGTGACCGCGATGCTTTGGGTTTCTCATCGAGCATATTTTAGATGGAGGGAACATTTTATTGTTCCAAAAGGACTCCTATGACTCCAAATGGGCACATTATTTCTCAAAGAGAGCTTGCTCTTAGTCCAAAAACACCAAAAACCAGTTGCTGTTGAGTTAATTCTGAGTTATGGCGACCCCAGTGTGTCAGAGTAGAACTGTGCTCCATTAAGGGTGTTCAATGGTTGATTTTTTGGAAGTAGACTGTCAGACCTTTCTTCCAAGGTTCCTTTGGATGGACTTGAACAGCCAACCTTTCAGTCAGCAGCCAAGTGTGTTAACCATTTGTACCATCCATTTGCTCCCAAAGAACTCCTTTAACGCAGTGAGAATCAGTCTCACTCTGGTAGGATGCCGTGTTATTCATACAGACTGTCAAGTTTTCTCTGTGGTGGCCTGATTGAGGTTTTCCAGGTGGTTGGTTGCTCCTATGAGAGAGGACCTGAGTTCCTGAGCTCTTTATGTCCACCACTTCCCAGAGCCCTTTGCTTGGTAAGGGTGCTTGGATCAGCTCTACATGGGAACTGTGCTCCACTGAAGATATGTTCTTTTTTATCCCCCGGTCTCATCTTGATATGGGTGGGAGTGCAGGGCAGAGCTGAGAGGGCCCAGGGACCCTGACCTCCCTGCATCTGACCAGTTCTCATTGTCCTGTGCCTAGAGCCTTCTTCTGGGAAGAAGGGATTGACTGGGGGCTGAGCTGGGGAAAAGATAGACAAGGGGCAGAGGGAGGCAGGCCTGGGGAAGGGTGGGGATGCATGGTGAGGGCCTCACTGGGGAAGCAGAGTTTCTTCCCACAGTGATAGATCTGAGTACCATGGAAGCAGGGGACCAGCAGGGTGACACTGGGTGGCCAAGCAGGAATGGGGTTGGGTGGGGCAGCTGCCATGCAACATCAGGGCAGGGAGAGTTGAGTCACCCAACGAGCCCTCAAAGGAGTGAGGCTCCCACCCTGGAGATGAAGCCAAGCTGGGTCTGTGTGTTGCATAACTCCATGGGGTACCGTTCACTTACAACATATCAGCTCTGGCAAATGGACTAGGAACAGGGTGGTAAGGGGGGTGCTTGAGGGAAAGTCATGGGAGCATGAGCCAGCCTAGAGACTACCTCCACTTACTGACTGTGACACTTGGGCACATTTCTGAATTCTTCTAAGCCTGGGTACCCTCATCTGTAAAATGGGGCTAACAACAGAACTTATTTCAGAGGGTTGATGTGAGAATACAATGAGGTAATGTCTAAAAGGAGTTTAGAGAAGTTTCAGTAAACAGTGTGACTACGTATAGTCCCTCTGAGTGGTGCAGATCATTAAGTACTGGCCATCTAAGCGAAAGGTTGACAGTTCAAACCCACCAGTGGTACCTTGGAAACACTATGGGATGCAGTTCTACTCTGCAATGCCATGAGGTGAAATGAACTCCATGACAATTATTATGATTATTATTGGTGACCGTGTGTGGTAAGCCAGCAGTCAGATGCTGACTGCCCAGCTCCCGTGCTTTCTCCATACATAATTTTGGATTTCGGAATTGTGGAGAAGGGATTATGGGTCTGTAATAGCTCACTTTCCTCATAAGGTTGTTCTTATGTGAATTAAATTATTATATAAACAAAGCGTCCAGTACCTACTGTCCAGCCTCTCTGACACCTCCTCCTCATCCTATCTCCTGGCTAAATAACTTAGTTATTCATGTTTCAATGAGTCTGGAAGAGTAGCTTTGAGAGGCAGTAGAACTGAACCAAAAGAGAGCGAGGGAGAGGAGGGTAGGTGGAAGTCCTTTTGTCTGGGCCCAGGGCTGACCTAGGGGAAGAGGACAGAAATTGAACTCCTGCTTCCTGACATGGGCAGGGGCAGGCAGAGCCAGGGATCAGGCATTGAGCCTTGAGCTTTCCCTGCCGTCTCCCCACAGGAAAGACAACCGCAGACGAAACGCTGCCCATCCTCCTTGCGCACAGACAGCAGGAGCTCAGAGCCAAGCAGGAATACTACTGGTGAGGGGCAAGGGCACAGGGCCGGGGCTGGGGGTGGGCGGGTGACCCGAGCTGCGAGCGCTTCAGGCCCTGGGTGGTGCCTCTGGGGTCAGGGCCCACCCTCTCGACTTACCTTTGCAGCTGGAGGGTCTTCGTTCCCGGCCTGCCCAACTACGTGAACATCCCCAGTTACCGGCCTCGTGTGCGTCGGCACCGCAACCCCAACCGACCGGAGTAAGGATCCGAGGCTGCCCCTGGGGCTCCTCCCACGGACACATGGGTTCCTGCCCCTTCCCCTTTGTGGGACCCCCCGCCCCAGGTGCCAAGCCCAGCCTTGCTCTCCTCCCTACAGGTGGAATGGCTACATTCCGGGGTTCCCGATTCTCATCAATTTTAAGGCCACCAAGTTCCTGAACTCAAATCTCCGCTACTCCTTCATCAAGACCGCCTCCTTCTTCTACCGCCTGGGGCCCAAGTAAGTGTGTGCGAGTGCGCTCCTCCGGCAAAGACTGCACCCCCCTCTCCACGGGAAGGCCGAGAAGACTGAAAAGACCCAGAGACACAGAGACGTGAGGCCCAGGGACCTTCAGATAGGGAGACCTTGAAGCGTGGGACCCAGAGACCCAGATAACCGGGAACCTAGAGAAACAGAGACTGAGATCTAGAAACTCTGAGATCCGGAGACCCCGAGATTCAGAGCTACGGAAGTCTGAGATTTTGAGACAGACCTTCAGACTCAGAGACCCGAAGGCCAGCTCTGCCACGGGTCCTGCGGGCTCCGGGCAGCCTCTGTGACCCCTTCTCATCCCATCTCCTGTTGTTGTTGTTGTTATGTGCCGTCGAGTCGGACTCGACTCATAGCGACCCCTCCTTGGGTTTCCGAGGCAGTATCAGTACGGAAGTAGATTGCCCCATCTTCCTTCCGAGGAGTTGCTGGTGGGTTTGAACCGCCAGCCTTCTGGTTAGCAGTCAAGTGCCTTTAGCCACTAGGCTACCATTAGTCCCTCCTATCTCCTAGGGCCCTGTCATTCAAAGTCCGCGGCCTGCTGGACTGCAAACACTCGTGGAAAAGACTGAAGGACATTAAGAAAGTTTTCCCTGCCAGCAAGACTGTCATCTCCGGTATGGGGTGGGGCATTCGGGTCTGAACCCGGGGGAGCCAAGTGGCCTCTGGTGGGAGGAACTTGGGGACACGTGGAGGAAGCAGGACACCCACCTGGGGCACTGGGAGAAAGGGCCGGATCGCACCAGAGGCGAGTTAGGCGGGCGCGCCCTCTGGCGGTCGCTTGGAAATCGTCGCCCACGGTCCCGTGGACCATGCCTGCCCCACGTCTTTCTGTCCTTGAGGGGGGCCAAGATTGGGTTGAGACGCCCCCGTGCCGTCCCTCCAGAGTACGTGACCGAGCACTGGGCAGAGGACAGCTTCTTTGGATACCAGTACCTCAATGGCGTCAACCCAGGCCTGATCCGCCGCTGCACGCGGATCCCAGACAAGTTCCCGGTCACAGACGAAATGGTGGCGCCATTCCTGGGCGAAGGAACTTGCCTGCGAGCGGAGCTGGAGGTGAGATCCTCTTCGCACATCCCTGTCTCCATCTCTGACAGCCCCCCTTTGGTCCCACCCACGCCTGCATCCTTCACTCCCAGGCCTGTCCACGGGTGTGGATCACTGGTGCCCCGTGTTGATGCCTACATGCCCGCTCACCATGCCTCCCTTCCAGAAGGGAAACATTTACCTGGCAGACTACCGCATCTTGGAGGGCATCGCCACCACCGAGCTCAACGGTCAGAAGCAGTACCATTGCGCTCCCCTCTGCCTGCTTTACTTTGACCCTGAAGGAAACATGATGCCCATCGCCATCCAGGTGCCCAGGGTGCAGTCTGGAGCTCACTTTGAGCATATTGCCAGGTCATGACCTCTGTGCGTGTGCATCTGAGTGAGCGCATTGCTTGTGAGTGTGCATGTGTGCTTGTGTGTCCCTGTATAGGGCACGTGTGTGTGTGTGTGTGTGTGTATGAGTCTGTAAGTGAACCTCTCTGTGTGTGCATCTGAGTTATCAAGTGGTCAGAGGGTCAGCCTGTGTGTTTGTGTGTGAACCTAATGTGTGCACCTATGTGTGAATATGGGCATGTGTGTAAGCATGTGTGCTTGTGTGAGTGTGCATGCCTGTGCACGAATCTCTATGTTCCTGAGTACGCTTCTGATAAACACCTCTGGTTTAGTATGGCCCTGTCTGTGGGGGGCAGTGGTGAATCTGTATGTAAATACATGTACCTTCATGTATGTTTGTGTGCGTTTTCTTCCTGTGTGTAAGCCGGTGTGCATATATGTGCCCAGGTGGATAGCCCTGTTGTGAGCCTTGGAGTGAGCATCTGTGTGTCCCTATGTGTGCATATCTTTGTGCTGCCACTGTGTGTCTATAGGTCCCTGTGGTTGTACTCATGCATAGCCCCTGTGTGCATATGTGCAGAAGTGAGCAGATGGGAATGTGCTTGGGGGTCTGAGCTTGTCTCTTTGACTTCATCCATCCCTTGGATAAACAAACTCTTGTAGACCAGGCCAGGCCATAATCCTATGCAGCTAATTAGACTTAACTGTCATCTTGGGATTCTGGTTTGGCAGGAGACAAAACCCAAAGTGCTTCCTCTCCAGAGGTGTCCACAAAGGCCATGTGCAAATTAGAAAAAGACACCTCTCTGGGGAGCAGTCAAGCCCCAGTGCACCTGGAGTTTTAGTGAGACAGTGCAGGCTGGATTTCAGACACCCTCTGGCGGGGAGGCTAAACACCCTTGTGCAATGCACAACCTGAACATCTGAATTCAGTGGCGTTGGGATTGAGGCAAGAAAGGCTTCTCGGAGGAGACAGCTTGGGAGCTGGGCCTTGAAGAATGAGTGGGAGCTGCCAGGTACTGCCACATATCCAGGGAGGAGGTACTACAGGCAAAGGGCATAACATGGGGAGGGCAGAAAGGCCCTGCTGTGTTCAGGGAATGAGGGACTGGAATGTAGGGAGTGGGGTTTTAACCTCCTCGGACTGCCCTCTGCTTCCTCCTGCAGTGGGTGCCTGTGTATGTGCGGGTCTCTGCCCTCACCTAACCCTCCCCTCTTCCCCACCCCCAGCTCAGCCAGACCCCTGGACCTGATTGCCCCATCTTCCTGCCTAGTGACTGTGAATGGGACTGGCTGTTGGCTAAGACGTGGGTTCGCTATGCTGAGTTCTACAGCCACGAGGCCATCTCCCACCTGCTGGAAACCCACCTCATAGCCGAAGCCTTTGGCCTGGCCATGCTGAGACAGCTCCCCATGTGCCACCCCCTCTACAAGGTATGGGCTTGGGGGAAGGGGTGTCCAGGAAGCCTCACTGCCCTCATCTACCCACAGAAAGCCACCTGTCTTGCCAAGAAGAGGGCACGATTCCAGTTAGACTTGGGGGATCAGTTAAGGAGCCACAAGAGATAACTTAGGGTAGTGACTTCCCAAAGTGACAGAGGTTGATGTTGCAGAAATAGAGGTGCTGAGGTCCTTTTGGGGGTAACTTCAATCTGCTTTCATTGTCCCCCTCTCTTTCTCCCCACAGCTCCTGGTCCCCCACACCCGATTCACCATCCAGATCAACAGCATTGGGCGGGCCATCCTTCTCAACGAGGGAGGGCTCTCAGCCAGGGTAGGGCCTCGACTCTCACTCCCACAAGACCTTTGCTTTCCCCGCAGTTAGACTAAAAGCAAGACTTCCCGTTTGCCTCTAGGTAATGAGGGGGCATGGGAGGAGGGGATTGATTGAGGTGGGTGCTGAGTTAGAGCTGACTCCACAGCACCTAACAACAACAGTGTCCAGAAAGGTACAGAGGCAGGGCCTGGGCGTGGGAGCAAAGAGTGTCAGGGCTCCTGAGGGGTGGGGCAAGGTGAGTCTGGGGTTAGAGGAACACTCCCTTGGCTCTGTGGGGGGCAGAGGGGGTTTGAAGTCGATGTGACCCCTGGAGACTGACCCCTGGAGACGAGGACTTGATTCAGGCTCTACCTCCTCTTGCACAGGCCACATCCCTGGGCCTGGAGGGCATTGCTGAGGTGATGGTTCGGGCCCTGTCAGAGATCACCTATGACGGACTCTACCTCCCCAATGACTTCGTGGAGCGCGGAGTCCAGGACCTGCCCCAATATTATTATCGCGATGACAGCTTGGCCGTGTGGGATGCACTGGAGAGGTAAATTTGGGACAACAGTTGAGTAGCACTCAAGGTGACTAAGCTGGGGTGCAGAGGGGGTGGGGAGAACTTCAAAGGACCTGTACTTGAGTGTGGTGCCATACAAGTGGCTTGGCCTTGGGGATAGGGTCTGGGGTCTGTGTGGCTGTCACAGACATATTTAAGCTTTGGTGGGGCCTAGGGAGGCTTCGTGGGCCTCTTCCTTGCTTTGGTCCCTAGCCCACCTCTGCTGGCCATGTATGCCCCTCACTTGATCCTTATTAGGAAGTGATTTAAGTATCTTCTAATCCTGTAAGGCTACTCTCGCCACCTGTGCCCAACAGGCCTGCCTAGCAAGACCAAGGCATCTTTGGGGGAGGTGGGTGAGCAAGATTAGGGAAGGCCAAGGGATGGTCAAAACTGAGGTCCTGCCCTCTGGCCAGGTATGTGACAGAGATCATCACCTATTATTATCCAAATGACGCAGCCGTGGAGGGTGACCCGGAACTGCAATGCTGGGTGCAAGAGATATTCAAGGAGTGCCTGCTAGGACGTGAAAGCTCAGGTATGGGCCTGCACACCAGGACACACAGGCAGGACCTGCGGCTGTGAGGCAGGCCCCAGACAGGTCCATAGCTGGTGGGGGGTTTATGGAGAGTGGTGAGGAGCTGGTGGGGGCTGGTGGGGACCTAGTGGGAGCTGGTGGGGACCTGGTGGAGGCTGGCAGGCTCTGGAAGCATCCTCAAGGTCATGTCACTTGGGTAACCACTCAACAAATAATTATCAAGCACCTACTGTGACAAACACTGTGCTGGTTATTGGGGAGGCAAAAGGGAAGGAGGCAGATAAAGGCGCTTGCCCCCGTGCAGGGAGGGAGTCATGCAGGATGAATGCTGTGTTGTGGGAAGCCCAGAGAGGAGGCTGTAAGAGCCCAGGGAGCGTGTGGTGGGGTATGCGTTAGGAATGGGTAGCAGTGAGCTAGCTGGGATCTTCAAGAAGGAGAAGTTAGTCATTAGATAACAGAGAGTGGGGTTGGGAGAGTTCTGAGTGGGAACAGCATGAAACCAGAAACCAGAGAGAACACAGTGAATCCAGGGATCTGTTCGCAGTTTTCTGCACTGGAGCTTTAAGCTGGGAGTTGGGCAGGCTCCCAACAGAGCTAAGACTGAGGCAGGGCCAGATCAAGCAGCCTGGTTAAGGAGTTTGGAATTACCCCTAAGGTGGCATGCAAAGAGAGCAGGTATGTATGTTAGGATAAGCAGGCTGCACCGGAGACAGCAGACCTCTGGGAGCTATTGCAGTATTCAGGAGGCAAGTAGCAGGGCCTCGTCTAGAGTGAGGGCCATGGAGATGAAGAGAATTCAAGAGCTAGTTGGGAGATAGAGATAACAGGACTCAGTGATTGATTGGTTTGGGCTTGGAATATGGGGACTAAGGAAAGGGAGAGGTCAAGGGTGACTCCTAGGTTTTGGGTTTTCACAACTGGGTGGAGGAAGTCATTCCCTGAGCTGGGAGGTCAGCAGGAGGAGTTGGTTTGGGAGGAAGATGATGGGGCTGGGTTGAATGTGTTGGGCTTTCAGAACTGGAGTCACCATGGCAACCAGGGCTGCTCAGGAGAGACAACAAGAAAGAGAAGCAAGTAGCTTGGTTAGGGAAGAGGTGTGAGACCCAGGGCTGGGCTACAGAGAAATCCATGTGGAGTGATTACAGAATCTTGCATGAGGTGAGAAGAGAGAAGAGTAAACCAGGAAGGGAAACCAGGACTCTTCCCAACAAAGGGAAGGCCCTCCTCACCCTTCCCCAGGCCTGGGACCAAGGAGCCCCTAGGGGTGCTGGAGGAGAGAACTGAGGGCCCCAACCCAGGCAGGAGCCAGGAGCAGCCCTAGAGGCCAGTTGAACCACTACGGAATTTGTGATCTAGGCTGGGCGGGTGGGGTTGTGGCCCCGGGAGGGTCATGAGGGCAGGATGAGGGCATGGATGTGGCAGCTTGGGATTTTGGCAAGATGGGGTGAACTGGGCTTGGCTGTGCCCTCTGTTGGGTAGCCAGGACCAGAGCAGGATTGACATTGCCTGGGCTGTCCCCTACCCCTCAGGCTTTCCCACATGCTTGCGAACGGTGCCCGAGCTGATCCGCTATGTCACCATTGTCATCTACACCTGCTCTGCCAAGCACGCGGCTGTCAACACAGGGCAGGTACCCATGCTACCGTCCCAGACTTAACCTCAGTGCCAGTCACAACCTCACACCCATCCTTAGCCACAATCGCTCATGTAACTCCAACCTGTCCACACCCCAGGCCCAGCTTCAACCCTAGCTTCAACCTAAACCGCAGCCCTGGCTCCGGGTCCAGCTCCAAACTCAGCCCCAACTTCAGCAATAACCTCCAGTCTGGTCCCAACCTCAGTTTCAAATCCCAGGCCCAGGTTACATCTCAGACCCTACCGCAATTTCACTCCAACCTCAGCCCCCAGCCTTAAGCTCAACTCAGTTCCAAACCCAGCCCAGCCTCAGCCCACTACTGCATGAGTCCGTCATGATGGGAGTGAGGGTGGTCAGACTCTAGTGGAAGGGGGGACCCTGGACACTCTCTGACCCAGAACCCACTTTCTGCTCCACCTGCAGCTGGAGTTCACCTCCTGGATGCCCAACTTCCCATCATCCATGAGGAACCCACCCATGCAGGTTAAGGGGCTGACCACTGAGGAGATCTTTTTGGACACCTTGCCAGATGTGAAGACCACATCCATCATCCTATTGGTGTTCTGGACACTCAGTCGGGAGCCTGACGATAAGGTAGGTGCCTGGGATCTCGTGGGGGAGGGCCTCTGAGCATATGAGCAACTGGAAGCTGGGGGGCTAAGGGTGCAAGGGCCATGTCAAGGGCAGGAAGCAGGGAGAGAGTCTGCTGAAGGGGAGGTGAGGGAAGAGTGAGGCTCTTTGCCAGGCCAGGAGGGTTGGGTTACAGCCCTGGGCAGTGGCAGGACTGGCTCTGGCCCAGCTGCCTGGTTTTATGCCTGCAGCGGCCCCTGGGTCACTTCCCCGAAATCCACTTCGTGGAGGAGGTCCCTCTCAGGAGCATAGAGACGCTGCGCCAACGCCTGGCCCAGATCTCGCACGACATCCGCCAGCGCAACAAGAGCCTTCCCATTCCCTACTACTACCTGGACCCCGTGATGATCGAGAACAGCATTTCTATCTAGACAGCCTCTCCAAGTTCGCCTCTCCTGCCTATTTTCCAAAAAAAGAAAAGAAAAGAAAAAGAAAAAACTTCAAATAAACTCAGTGCTTGCTCTTTATTGGGGTGCGGGCAGAGACTGGGCTGGGCCGCGGGTGTGCCCCTGGGTCTGAGGTCCAGCTGGGGCTGGCGCGCACTGGGACATACTGTATGTAGTACGTATCTCACACAACCATGCTGTTCTCCAAGACCAAGAGATCCAGGGAGGTCTAGGGCAGCAATCTACTTCCGTAGTGATACCGCCTGGGAAACCCAAGGAGGGGTTGCTGTGAGTCAGGTCTGACTCAACGGCACATAACAACAACAACAGCATCTTTTCTATGTTCTGGAATAGTTTGAGTAGGATTGGTATCAGCTCTTCTCTGAATGATTGGTAGAATTCTCCAGTGACATTGTCTGGGCCAGGACTTGTTGTTGTTGTTGCTAACTTTTTATGACCTGTTCAATTTCTTATTTTGTTATAGGTCTGTTCAAATTTTCTACTTCAGTCTGTGTTAGTTTAAGTAGTGTGTTTCTAGAAATCTGTCCATTTCTTCTAGGTTTTTAGGTTTGTTGGGGTATAGTTCTTTATAGTATCCTGATATTCTTTTCATTTCTGTTAGTTCTGTTGTGACGTCACACATTTCATTTCTTATTTGTGTTATTTGCATCTTCTCCTTTTTTTCCTTTAAGTTTGCCAGTGGTTTGTTGATTTTATCAATCTTTTCAAAGAACCAACTTCTAGTCTTGTTGGTTTTCTCTGTTGTCTATTTTCTGTTTCACTTATTTCTGCACAAATCTTTATTATTTCTTTTCTTCTGGTGACTGTAGACTTTATTTGCTGCTCTTTTTCTAATTGTTGGAGATGTTGGGTTAAGGTGTTGACTTGGTCTCGCTCTTCTTTTTTGACGTGTGCATTTATTGCTATAAATTGGCCTCTGATCACTGCTTTTGCTGTGTCCCAAACATTTTGATATGTTGTGTTTTCATTCTCATTTGATTCAAGGAACTTTTTAATTGCATTTTTTAAAATTTATTTGATTACTCAGTCATTTTTTAGGAGGGTGTTATTCAATTTCCAAACATTTGCTCTTTTTCTGTTGGTCTTCCTAGTGTTGATTTTTAATTTTATAGCACTGTGATCTGAGAAGATGCTTTGCAGTATTTCAGTGTTTTTAAATTTATTAAGGCTTGCTTTGTGGTATAACTTATGCTCTATCCTGGACAATGTTCCATGTGTGCTGGAAAAGAATATATATTGTGCTGTTGTGGCTGAAGTACTCTGTAAATTTCCATAAGGTCAAGTTGGTAGATTGTATTATTTAGCTCTTCTGCATCTTTGTTGAGTTTTTTTCCAGTTATTCTATCTTTTATTGAAAGTGGTGTATTAAATTCTCCTACTATTGCTGTAGGGTCATCTATTTGTCTTTTCAATTCTGTTAAAGTATGATTTATGTATTTTGGGGCTCTTTCATTGTTTGTATAGATATTTATTATGGTTATTCCTCTTGCTCAATCAATCCTTTAATCATTACATAATGTCCTTCCTTGTCTCTTATGGTCATTTTTGTCTTAAAGTCTGTTTTATCAGAAATTAATATTGCCACTTCTGCTCTTTTTTGATACCATTTGCTTGACCTTTTTCCGATCTTTTATTTTTAGTCTACTTTTGTCTTTATGTCTAAGGTGAGTCTCTCATAGACAGCATATTTGTGGGTTATGTTTTCTTAGCCAGTCAGCTCCTCATCTCTTGATTGGTTCATTTAATCTTTTACATTCAGTGTAATTATAGACAAGAATGAATTTATTGACATCATTTTGTTAGATGTTTTTTCGTGGTGTTGCTGATTTTTTTGTTCCATATAATTTTCTGTGCTAAGCTCATTTTGTTTATGAATAGTGTTATCATTTCCTTCATTGCTGTTGTTTTAGTATGTGGTGTAGCAAATTACTTAGTGTGGCTTTTCTACCCATAAGTCTTT
>NW_006921917.1:2228083-2234933 GCF_000298275.1 Orycteropus afer afer
GTAATTACACTATTTATTTCCTCATTTAGGTTTGTAGTTGTCCTCATTTACCAATTGATGTCTCTGGTTCCCTGTTTACAGTCTTGTAAGCTTATTTTACTTTGGATACTTCTATAACTGGGTTGGTTTCTGGCTTATGTCACCATGTGTGTTGATGGTCAGTTGTTGTTTGCTGTTGGTTCTCTGTCTGAAGGACTCCCTTTAGCATGTTTTGTAATTTAGCAAATTCCCTTAATTTCTGCTTATCTGGAAATCTCCTAATTTCATTTGAAGGACTATTTTGCTTCGTATATAATTCTTGGTTGGAAATTTTTTTCTTTCAGGGTTTTATATACATTATCCCATTGCATTCTCATCTGCATGGCTTCTGCTGAGAAATCAGAGTTTAGTCTTATTGGTTGCCCCTTGTAGGTAACTTTTCGTTACTTCCATTCTGCTTTCAGGATTCTTTCATTGTCTTTGGCTTTGGTGAGTTTGATTATGATATGTCTTGATGATTTTCTTTTGGGGTCTATCCTGTTTGGAGTTCTTTGAACTTCTTGAATGGATATATTCTCTACTTTTATCATAGTAGGGAAATTCTCTTCCAACAAATCTTTGACAATTTTCTCTGTGGTTTTATTTGCCTTTCCTGTTCTGGAATTCCAATTACACATAGGTTATTCCTCTTGATGGTATCCCACATGAACCTTAGGCTTTCTTCATTTTGTTTAGATCTTTTTTCCTGACTGATCCCTTACCAAAGTAGTGTTGAGGTTTTTGTCTTCACTCTCATTACTTCTGTCTTCCATTGCTTCTATTCTACTGTTTTGCCCATTCAATGTGTTATCTATTTCTGAAATCTTGGTATTAATCTTCCGGATTTCTATTTGTTGTTTTTGTATTGTTTCTAATTTTTTGTTTATTTTGTCAATTTGTTCTTGTATTGTTTTCATAAATTGTTCTAGAGTTTTTTTCTGTGTGTTACTTAATTTTGTCAGTATTTTCCTTGATCTTATCAGTGTTTTCCTTGATCTGTCTCTCAATCCATTGAAGGTATCCAAATATAACTTTTTTGAATCCCTTATCAGAGATTCAATGCTGCTTCTTCCTCAGGGATATTTTCTGGGTTTGTATCCTGATCCCTTGTTTCTCCTACGTTATCTTGCTTCTTGCTTCTTGTTTGGACTGGGATGATCTGTTGTCTCTGAGACATTCTCATGTTGTATTTATGTTTAATTTGTGGTTATATGTTGGTGTGATTCACCCAAGATTTTTTTTCCCTTTTATTTTGCTTTGATATATCTGTGTGAGCAGTGTACTGTGCTTCTCTATTTAATAGTTGTTAGCACTTCAGTGGGAGCACTGGTAGCATAGTGCCTAAGGCATTTGACTGCTAACCAGAAGACTGGTGGTTCAAACTCACCAGCCACTCCTCAGAAGGAAGACTGGGAGATCTACTTCCATAGTGATACCACCTTGGAAACCCAAGGAGGGGTCACTATGAGTCAGATCTGACTCGGCAGCAGTGAGAGCACTTTAGTACTCACCTGTCTCCTGGTGGGTGTGATAGAGAATGAAAGCGTGTACATAGATCTCTGTTAGCTTTTCATAAAGAGCAGTTGAGGGTGAGTTAATGTGGTATCAGCTGCTGTCTATCCTTTGGCTGGTGCAAAAGCAAGTGGTGACCCTCACTCAGTGGGTGGGGCTACAGGAGGTGCAGATGTTGTTGGGTTGTGTGGGAACAGTTACTGTCTCCCGCTCTTTTAGACAAAAATGAATAAATAAATAAAAACACCAAACTATAAAAATAAGAAAGCAAAAAACTTAAATGGCACAAACAGGAACAATTACACACACACAAAGAAAAGCAATAAATGAGAAGAAAAAATTTTAAAATGTATTTTTTTAAATGACAAAATAAAGATAATGAGAAAAATTTTAAAAAGTCCACAATATCTGGGGACAAGAGAATGAGAGAAAAAAGCAAAAAGTACAACAGTGAAGAAGAAATAGAAAGAACAAAAAGATAGAAAAAAGAAGGGAAATATGAACAAGGATGTTAGGGGGAAAAAAAGACAAGATCAGAGAAGGGCAAGAGAAAAATAAACAAAGAGGAAAAAAGGAGGAAGATAAAGAATAATTTAAAAGCAAACAAAGAAAAACAAAACTGTGGGGGGTGGGGCAGAGCACTCTAGCTCTGTGATGGCACAGACCAGGATGGAATTCCTGCTGGTCAAGAAGGTGGATGGAGGCTGGGGATGGCCACACCTCTGTTCATCAAGAGAGTGTGGGGTATAAGAGCAACAAGGGGAATATTACACCTTTCTAGTCATCAGCCTCCAGTGCGGTTGCCCGTGCTGTCCTTGGCAAGCAAAGCCTATCCTTAAGTCGCTGCCTAGGTCAGAATATTTCTTACATGTATGCAAAATGGCCACACAGCTTGCAAATATTCAAGATGGCTGTGCCCTCTGAACAGCCGGCAGTCTGCAGCTCCGTTTGTCTCCTTACTCACTGTTTTCATTCAGGTTCTTCTACTAGTTGATATTTAATCCACTTCTTTATCCTTCCCTTCAAAGCTCAGGGTTCCAGGATCATCTTCTGTATTGGTTTCAATTGGTTTCTCATTGCTTTGCTGCAGAGGGTCTATGTAGCTTGTCTTCCTATTCTGCCATCTTGCCAGAAGTCTTTCTTGGTACCAGGACTTTTGAACCAAAGGTTAGGATGTACAATTGGACCCACAGTGTGCCACCAAGAGGGCCAAGATATGGGAAAGTGGGACCACCCAGGACATTCCTGAATCACCTTGCCTTCTACTTAGTTTGATTTTAAAGCCTGCAGCCCTAGGCATGAAGCCATGTCCAAGTATGGTGCCGCTTGGGTTACTGAAAAGAAAAAGTCTTTCTGTTACAAAAATTTTTCCTAACTTACTGAGAATATTCACAACACAGGTGTTTGTGCAGTTTGGAGCATATTTCAGTGTTGGAGAAAGTTTGAAGAAGTAGTTAGGAAGCAGAGGAGGGGGGTGATCAGCAAATAAACCCAAAGCCCTAAGTTAATTTCACCAGCTTTAGGAGTGTGGTTTACTGCAGGACAAAGGTGGCAGGTACCCAGGATGGTGGGATAAGAACACTTGTGCTAGGAAATGTTTGTAGTCACTGCTGACCCTGCCAAAGGAGGGGAGTTATTAGAACTTACTCTCTGGCCATTCTAGCCAAAGTCCAAATGGTGAGAATGGTTTGG
Source organism: Orycteropus afer afer (assembly GCF_000298275.1). Lineage (NCBI taxonomy): Eukaryota > Metazoa > Chordata > Mammalia > Tubulidentata > Orycteropodidae > Orycteropus > Orycteropus afer. The sequence continues at coordinate 2,231,306 of NW_006921917.1, forward strand.
TGCCCAGTGGGCCTTAACCCCCATGAATTTGAACATTTGGAGCAGGGCACCCTCCTGGATCCTTTAGGCCACTCCACTTGTTCTTCCCAGAGGCCACTCAGGGTGATATGAAATGCACCTTCTCAGGGCAGAAATGAGGTCTGGTGGAGGACAGGGGAGGAGCTGGTGGCAGGGCAATTCCAGTGGTCTGCTTTTCCATTCTACAAGATGACCAACACAGACTCCTCTCCCTGTTTTAGCCTCCTGGCTCCTCCTGGCTCCCCTAACAGCCTAGACTTGACACCTGTGATTTAGGGAGACAAAGCTGTGTAGGATCTCCTCCAGGCTTCTCCAGGGCCCCTGGCTGTCCAGCAGGCCCCTCAGTTTCAGGTCCATATTAGTTCAGGAAGAGAGACCCATGGCAATGGACTGGGGAAGGAAGGTAGACCCAGTGGGGAAGATGTAGGTAGGGGCAGGCAAGCTCACGGATAGCAGATGGAGTTTCTGGTTGACTTGCTTGGTGATGAAGTAGTGCAGGTTGGGGTCGAGCTCCTTGAGGTTTTCAGTGTCCAGGCAGTGCAGTAGACCTGGGAAAAACTCACTCCATCTGGTCAAGAGAAGAGAGGGAAGTGAGGGGAAGTCACCGATGGCTGAACTCTACCCACTGGGGATGGGAAAGGGTAACAGGGGGTTGATCCCCAGGCCTATTTGTGCAGGGAGGGCTGTGGGCCCTGGAGTTCAGAACGTATCTGCATCAGGACTCAGACCCCTCACATGTGAGCTGTTCTTGGTCAGCTGACTTCTGTGGGCCACAGCCAGGGAGCTCCTTTATGGTGAGAAAACTGGGTGGGCAGGTGTAAGAGGGGAGAACTCTAGGGGCTATCAGTCAGTATCCCCAAGTCCCCCTGAGCTGCTCATGGATATTTCTGCTGCCTCTCCTCAATCTCCACTCGGCACTGAGCAGAGGGTGGCTGTCCTATCAGATGACCATCTAGGGGTAGAAAAGAGTAAGAGAGGGACTTACCTACAGCCCTCCCTCTCCTCTCCTTAGATCTGGAGTGGAGCATCTCAGAACTGGAATGTATGCAGGCCAAGTCTTACTTGGTCTGTTTTACCCTCTTTCCTCAAGGAAGAGAAGTCTCTGCCCACTCCTCCTTCCATGCAAAGCAGGCCCTGCCCTTCCTCTCATTGACCCCAACTCAACAGCTAAGGCCAGAAGGCCTCAACAGTCTGCCGAAGAGCAGGGCTGGAGGGAAGACAAAGGAGGGAGCCATAGCTGTATCTATACCCTCCTCCTCCTCCCTCCCCTCTGTTTCACAAACAAGCAAACAAAAACCATCGCCATAGACTGAGACTCAAAGTGACCCTATAGGACAGAGTAAAACTGCTATAAATCTTTATGGAAGTGGTCTGCCACAACTTCCTCTCCTGGGGTTGAGCCACTGACCTTTCAGTTAGCAGCCAAGTGCTTAACCATTGTGCCATAAACACTCTTCTCTGCTTCACAGTCTTGGTTCTTCCCAACTCCTCCTTCTCCCACTCATTGGCCATCCTCTCAACATCCCTGGGGTAGTTAAATTTGTATGTCAACTTGGCTGGGCCTGGTTGAATGGCTGGGCAGCTGATGGTAGTTATTCCCCATGATGAGACTGGCAATCAACTCCATGTTGGGATCTACCACAAGCAGCTTTGGGATGTGGTCTGCTTCCTGTATATAAGGAGAAGCCTTGGGAATGGTCTCTAGCTTATGGCATGCTTGGCCCCTGCATGTAGCCATGTCATTGTTCAGCAGCCTGACATGCTCTGCTGACCTTGGAACTTACAATGGACTTGAATTAATGGCCTGCTGTGTGGTTTGGTAACATCGGGACTGTGCCATTTTATTTGCTGACCTTGGGCTTGTTAGCCTCAGCAGCCAGTAGCTGCCTGAGTGAAGAGATGCCTCTAGCTTCAGTGGGCCGGGAGCAAGAGGCAGAGCTGAAGCCCAAGGTTGAGGGGCTTTCACACAGCCCCTAGAGCCTGGCACTTTGAACTTGGATGTAAAGTCTCCAAATTGTGAGAATAAACTCCTGTTTGAGAAGGCCATCCCATTTGTGGTATATTCCTGTCAGAGTGGCACTAGGTAACCAGAACAAACCCCACCTGACCCTCTTGTCAGACCAGCCCCTTCTGTTCCCCTCATTTGCTCTTCTGCATACTATTTTCCTTCCCCCTACCCCACCTCCCAGTGCCCATGATGTCACACCCAGCTGGTCTCCCCTCCTCTGCCTCCTCCAACTCTGGCCATACCAGCTTACTTGCCCCTTTGCCTGACTCCAACCAGTGACCACACTAGCCACTATCCCCTCTCTCCTGTCCCTTCTACAACCCCAGCCCCTCTCTTTACTCTCCCCTGTTCCCTACTGCAACAGTAGACTCCCTTTCTCCTCCAGCCACAAGTAGCAGGGGAAGTGGAGGGCGGCGCCCCCTGCTCCCTCACCCCCACCCCCATGGTGTGAGCTGGAACCAGAGGCCCAAGCAGGGACCAGGGGTTGAGCAGGCAGGGGGGCACCCAGGGCACCTTGTTTATGTGCAGCAGAAGCACCAAGCCCACACCCTGGGGGACCGTCATCTCAAAAATCATCCTTCTGCGGGGAAGGTTTAGTGTGAGGGAGAGTCCTCAGACTCCTTCCTCCCTCCATCTTCCCCTCCCCCATGCACTCACAGAGCTAGGGGTGAACTGTTAGCTGAGAAGGTCGAAAGGCAGCTCTTCCCCCGGAGTCTCCACATTGCTGACACTTTGTCCCAAGTGCCAGTCCTGAAGGTAAACTGAACATAGCCATGGTCCCTGAGTGAGTCTAGCTCTTCTGGATGGCTTGAAGTATATTGGCAGCTATTAGGGATGGGACCATCTTAAGAATAGATTTTGAGGACTTCCAGTATAATGGCAGACAAGTGACCCAGACCCTCTTCAACAAAGAAAAGAAAAACCAATTGACCGAGATACAGAAGATAATCCTGGAGCCCTGAGCTTTGAAAGGAACTATACAGAAGTAGATTAGGCACCAACTAGTGGAAAAACCTGAACAAAAACAGTGAGTACAGAGATGGTGGGAGCTGTGGACTGTCAGCTATCCTAATGGGACCAACAGCCTGAATATTTCCAAGTGGTGTTGGGACCTGAGAATTGACCTAAAGATCAGACCTGGTCACAAAGGGCTGCAGAGATGACTGCACTGGTGGCCTATGACTAGGAAGGGAAACAGTAAGGAGGGAGACAACCTGAGCTGTGGACTTTCTGCTGTTTGGAGGGCACAGCCATTTTGATTGTTTATAAGCGGCAGCCATTTTGGATATTTAAAGTGACCAAGGGTGCAGCCATTTTGAATCTTTATAAGTGGTGGCCATTTTAGATATTTAAAGTGACTGAGGGTACAGCCATTTTGAATGTTTACAAATGGTGGCCATTTTGGATTTTAAAGTGGCAGCATTCTCATTGGGATTCCAGGGGTCCAAGGGTCTAAGAATAGGCTCCATTTGCCAAGGTCAGCAGGGACATATGAGAGGCTGACAACAGGAAAGGAGACAGGTGGTGAGTGTATAAGTGCTGTCAACTAGTGAATAGAGGAGCACAGCATAGTACCCTGCTTGTGTAAATAACATACAAACA
>NW_006921917.1:2243832-2275733 GCF_000298275.1 Orycteropus afer afer
CATTGACTGCCAGAAAAGCAAACAAATCTGGCCTGCATGAAGTACAGCTGGAATGCTCCTTAGACGTGAGGAAAGTGAGACTTAGCCTCTCATCCTTTGGTCATGTTGTCAGGAAGGAAGAGCCCTTGGAGAAAGATATGTTTGGTGTCTTAGGCTGGGTTCTCTAGAGAAGCAAAACCAATGAAGTGTCTAATCAAATGCCTTTGCATAGTCAATAAAACCCAGGTAAACAGGTTACAATTCTAGGCCAATTGGTCAATTTTGCTGCTTGAGGACAGCTTCCTGTTACAAGGGAAAACCATCTCATGGTAGACCAGAGACCAGTTGCTGTTGCATCGATTCCAACTGCAGGAGACCCTGTGTGTGTAAAAGTAGAACCATGCTCCATGCACTTTCCAATGGCTGATTTTTCAGAAGTAGATCACCAGGCTTTTCATCCAAGGTGCCTCTGAGTGGACTCAACCTTCCACCTTTCGTTAGCAGCCAGCACATTAACCATTTGCACACCCGGGGACTCCTATCTAATGCTAAAGAGGTGCTGAAAGTAAAGCATAGCAGCACCAAACTGACACTTTCTACTTGATATAATCAGATTGAGAAGAGAATTTATTTGTAATTCAAGGTTAATTAACCTGTGACACTGCACCTCCTAGTTCTGCCCTAAATTAGGGTTCCTCAAGGTGTCGCAAGCAGACCACTTGCATCAGGCTTCTTTGGGAGGCAGATTAAAAATGTCAATCCCTCAAGCCCACCGCACACCTGTGAGGCAGAATTTCCGGTAATTCAGAACCACTGTCCCTGAGCAATCAAATGTTTGTTTATATTCAGTCCTATAGCCAATTATGATCTGAGCTGCCAGGGCTTCTTGGAGTTGTCATGCTTCAAGATACAGAGGACAAAATTGGAGCCCTGACCCGGCAAGGGATTTACTGATGTTTAAAAGTGTCAGTCAGATCATACACAACGATGCTTTAACCCCCAAACGATACTGCTCCTCGCCTGCTTTTCTCTTTTTTTCCTTCCCTCCTTTTCTCTTTGACAGTTTTAAATTTCGATCAAAGCTATAGGTGCACGTGAGTTAAGGAGTCAAATAATTCTACAAAATTTCTCATCAAAAACAGCTGCTCCCTGCTCCACTCCTGCCTCATCGGAGACATCAACTTTCATTTTACTAACTTAGCTGATTGCTACATCTCAAAATAGCATGTGTGTATCGCTTACATTTATTGATTTTTCAGTTTCAGACAAATATTGGCCTTTTACGATAAAGCCAAACTCACTGTCATTGAGTCGGTTCCCACTCATAGCGACCCTCTTTGGGTGCCCGAGGAGGTAAATCTTTACAGAAGTAGATTGCCCAGTGTTCCTTCCAAAGAGTGGCTGGTGGATTTGAACCACCAACCCCCTAGTTAGCAGTCAAATGCCTTAGGCACTACGCCTTGACTTCTTACCATAGAAGAGAGTATTTCTTTCTTTTTCCCAACCTTGTTCTTATTACATTTTCAAACCTTTCTCATCTCCTATTGTTCTGTGTCAAAACAAAAACCAAACTCACTGCCATTGAGTCAATTCCAACTCATAGAAAACCCCATTGAGTTTCCAAGGCTGTAATTCTTTATGGAAGCAGACTGCCTCATCTTTCTTCTGCAGAGAGACTAGTAGGTTCAAACCATTGACCTTTGGTTAGCAGCCAAATGCCTTAAACACTATATCACCAGAGTTCCTTCATTATGCTAATGTAGATGTTTCTAATACAGTGGTTGAGAAACAATGCCCTTTACACTTGCCTGTATGTTGTTGGGAATGAGGGAGGAAAACTGATGTAGGAGAGAAAAGGGCTAATTTCAGGAGTGAAATCCTGAAAAAGTGAGTGGGACAAGATCCAAGGCCCAAGTGGAAACACTGGCCTCTCATGAATTTAACAAATGGGACTAACAAAAGTCCAAGCAACAGAAAATTCCAAATTGAACTGACTTTAGCAATATATCTATTGTCTATTGTAATTGAAGGAGCTCTGGTAGCGTAGTGCCTAAGGCATTTGACTGCTAATCAAAAGGCTGGAGGTTCAAACCTACCAGCCACTCCTCGAGAGGAACACTGGGCAATCTGCTTCCATAGAAATACTGCCTTGGAAACCCAAGGAGGGGTTGCTATGAGTTGGGACTGACTCAACAGCAGTGAGTTTGGTTTTTTGGTTTGGTTATTGTAATTGAAGTATCCAGAGGTAGTGGTGGTGGCCAACACAAGAATTATTCATCCATTCTCCCTTCTAACTTTGTAATAGAATTCAAATTAGGCTCAGGAAAGGAAGGTGCCCAGCCATGGGTGCTAGACTGTGATTGGTCTAAGCCAAATGTGACGATTCTGTTCTCTGCTTTCCCAGCCTTGTGATTGTGGTATGGCTGCCACAGATACCACCAAGGACCACATGTCTTTCTGTATCTTCTCTCTGCCTTCTACAGAGTTGGTGTTCTGGTTACCTAGTGCCACTCTGGGACCTCTGGTAGCATAGTGCCTAAGGCACTTGACTGCTGACCAGAAGTCTGGCGGGTCAAACCCACCAGCCACTCCTTGGAAGGAAGATGGGGCAATCTACTTCCGTAGTGATACTGCCTCAGAAACCCAAGGAGGACTCTCTGTGAGTCGGGTCCGACTCGACAGCACATAACAACAACAACAACAGTGCCGCTCTGACAAGAATATACCACAAACGGGATGGCTTTAACAAACAGGAGTTTATTCTCTTACAGTCTGGAGGCTTTAAGTCCAAGTTCAAAGTGCCAGGCTCTAGGGGCTGCGTGAAAGCCCCTTAACCTTGGGGTCCAGCTCTGCCTCCTGCTCCCAGCCCACTGGACCTAGAGGTGTTTCTTTACTCAGACAGCTGCTGGCTGCTGAGGCTGAGAAGCCCCAAGGTTGACAAGTAAAAAGGCACAGTCCCAATGTTACCAAACCACATGACAGGCCATTAATTCAAGTTCATTGTAAGTCCCAAGGTCAGCAGAGCATGGCAGGCTGCTGAACACAGCTACAGGCAGAGTCCAAGTGTACCATAAGCTAGAGACCATTCCCAAAGCTGCTTCTTATAGACATGAAGCAGACCACATCCCAAAGGCAGCTACTCAGCTGCTTGTGGTAGATCCCACCATGGAGTTGATTGTCAGTCTCATCATGGGGAATAACTACCACCAGCTGCCCAGCCACTCAATCAGGCCCAGCCAAGTTGACACACAAACATAATCACCACAGTTGGCTTCAGCCTCAGGTCCCTTTTAGTGCTGCTGTTATGGAGGGAGTTCCAGACCTCACATCCTCACAACACACCAACCAGGGAAAGAGGGAGTCTTTTTCCAGCACCTCCTATAGCAGACAGCTGAACCTTTTCTTTTTCAAAATCCTGGCAAATGTCTTCTCACCTCCTCAATTTTCATTACTCTACATAAGATACAATACAATCCTTGAACCTAACAATGTGGTCATGGGAATGGAATATACTGAGTGGCTTAAGCCAATTAAGGTGTATCCTTGGAATTGGGGATGGGGTCAGTCCCAGCCAACCCATGTGGTTGGTTTCATAAAGGAAATGTGAGGAAGGAGGCAGAGCAATAGGGCTAGACAGCAAACTGTACCCACAACAGACCAAGGACATGACAACAGAGCAGACACATGCCTGCCGTGCTAATGATAGGAAGTTAGGGTACCTGTGTACAGCTGCAGAAGGGTCAGTCTGTGGTCTGGGTGGAGGGATGCTATGGGAACTCCCTCCTGGTTGTTTCACATTGTCAATGAGACATAGGCAAGGCTATCAGCTGAGAGGGGTCTTCTCTGTGTCAGATCCTTTGCTGGGTACTGGGGGTAAAAGGATAAAGAGGGCAAACTCTCCCACTCCAGCAGCTCTGATTTGATGACAAAAACATAAAGCCCAAGGGAGCATAAATGAGGGTGTGTGCATAAGAATTTTCCACTCCAGGTAGCCTGACCCCAGACTGAAACAATATAAGAAGACCCCATTCCCAGCGGAATGTACTGACCGAAAGTACTGAGATACCAGCCAAGTTCCTGCTACATAGCCTGCTGCTTACCCACAGCATTCTTCTACTCCCATTTGCCCATTTGCAATAGGTCTGGACTGTGCCCTTAACTAAGCTGTATAGGTCAGAACCTGAAAAACACACCCCTCGGAGCCCTTTGCTGTACCAACCCACCATGTTAGTGAGCCCAATTCATAGTTCATGAGTTCCCAGAAAGCCCATGAATAATCATAGCTTCCCTATTCTGTGTTCTACATCAGCCCTGAAATCTCCAGCTTTGGGAAGCTTGATCTGAGATGTAATCTCCAAGCTTCTTGCTTACTGGCCTGCAATAAAACTTCCTTTCTCAGCACCTCAAAGCCTGGTGTCTCCTTATTGACCTGGGAATTGCACTGGACAGGAGCCCAACCATAAGGTTTCATGTGGATGGCAGCATCCATGGCCCTTTTTCTGGCAAAACCATTTTCATTTTCCTGTAGACAATTACGCCTTCCCCGCTCACAGTGCACATGGTTACAGTGGAGTTGACCTGATTCTCTGGTTCCAGGGCCAGGCACATGATCCAGTTGTGCCCAATGAGAGTTTAGAGATTGATTCAGGGCTGAATGGGTGTCCTAATCCAGGCCAGTGAGAGTCAGGTTTGGGATTTTTTTCCCTAATAAACCAAGAAACCAAATGCACTGCCATCGAGTCAGATCCTACTCGTAGCAAATAGTGTTTTTTAAAAGTACTTTTATTTCTTATGGTTGCTAAAATGATAGAATATAATACGTAAGCCTTATAGTTGCTGCTCGCCATTTCTGTCACCATTTTGGGAGAGCCTTCCTCAAGATGAAGATAACACAGGGGAAAGCACAGCTGAGTAACCTCCCAGCTAGGTGTGGAGGCTCAAACATGGCATCAGGACCTAGTCTTGCTCCATCTCCTTTTACTCTCCTGTGGCCGACATCCCATCCTCTTAGCAATCCTAGAGTAAACAGACAACTTCTTTGCCTGACTTCAATCAACATCTCAACATTAGCCTCGTTTGCATAGTTCAGGGCACTTTCCCTGAAGCAATCCCTGTGGCCACAGGAATGGAATCATTGGACAGGATTGAGCACAAAGAACAAGGAGCTCTGGTGGCCAAGTGGGGAAGGCATTCAGCTGCTAACCAGAATATTGGCAGTTCAAACCCACCAGCTGCTCTGCAGAATCCACTCTATGGCATCCTACCTTAATTCCCCAGAAGCAGATATTTGTGGGAGGAAACCTGGTGTTGGGTGTTGGTGAAGTCCTGCCCAGAGACAAGTGAACCTCAACTTCTTCTGGGGGCCCTGTTCCTTCAGTCTTGTACTCTGGCTTCCATGGGACATGGATTGTATCCCCAGCCAAATTCTGCCCTTATCTTTCTTCCCCCCTTATGTCTATAAGCAAGGGATGAGGCCATATCACCCATTTCCAGAGCTTCAGAGATTTTAGTCTTTTCCAGAAGCTTGAAGGCCTGAGATTTCCCTGCCTGGCCCCCGCGTAGCAGAGCCCCTGAGCAAACGAGATCCTAGAGGTTGTTGGTTCCAGCTCACTTCCCCCTCCCAGGTCATCGCAAGGGTTCATCCCTATCTGAAACCCTCCCAGGCAATGCCAGGTTTGAACATTCAAGGGATAGGGAGGATCCGACCATCCCTCCAGGCCAGAAAGACCATGCACCCTGAAATGGAGGAAAGCACACCTTTGTTTCAGCCCCTACCCTCCCAGGATCAAAATACATCAGCATATGGCCTGTGCCTACAATATGTGGTCTAGAAGATCCTTGGATGCATAGCCCAGCAATGCAGTGTCACAAATCCCTGCCAAGAAGCAGTGCAACTTATCTCCCCACAAGGAAGGTGCATGGGGTCCACTGCAGATGGAGATGGGGCAGGGCCCAGACCTTGAGGAGCAGCACAGAGAAAGGTGCCAAGGGAGCCCTGGGACAGGATGTAGAGCCCCTGCTATGGGATCGCTGCAGCAGCTGTGGAAGGCCCCTGCTTTGGTTCTCACTGGTCCCAGCTGAAGAGCCATCCCAAAGGCAAGGACAGCCCCAAACGTGGGCTCCTGCGGTTGGCCAGCTGGCAGAGGTAGCATAAACACATCTGAAGGTGGAAGTGCCTGATGACCAAGTCAGGTGCTCTCATGGATCGGGGGTTACCCAAATCCCGGGAACCATAGGGTCAACCAGTGGGTGGCGGGTAACTGGCTGTAAGGTTGGACAGCTGGCTGGGCCCAGGAAGAAAATTTCCACAGAAATGGGGAAAACTGCAGAGGAAGGAGCTCAGGTGGTGTAGCACATAAGGCACTTGGCTGCTAACCAGAAGGTCAGTGGTTCAAACTCACCAGCTGCTCCATGGAAGAAGATAGGGCAATCTACTTCCACAAAGATTTATAGCCTTGGAAACCCATGAACTTGATGGCAGTGAGTTTTGGCACAGGAAGGCAGGGAGAAACTGTAGGGTAGAGAGAAGAAGACTGAGGGACAGAGAGCAGGAAGACTGAGGCTTAATCTTCCCTCTTCTCCCATTGTTGTTGTTGTTGTTAGGTGCTGCCAAGTAGGCTTCAACTCATAGCGACCCTATGTACAAAAGAATGAAACAGTGCCCGGTCTTGCGCCAGCCAGCCTCACAATCCTTGCCCTCCCAATCCTGAGCCCATCTGTGGTAACTAGGGTTGTTGTCCACTCAGCTGGGCCTAGTTGAGTGGCTGGGCAGGTGGATGTAGTTATTCCCCATGATGAGATTGGTAATCAATTCCATGCTAGAATCTACTGGAGCAGCTGCTTTCAGTATATAAGAAACAGTTTTGAGGAAGGTCTCCGGCTTATGGCATGCTTGAACTCTGCATATAGCAGAGTTGTTGTTCAGCGGCCTGCCCTGTTGCCCTGCCGATCTTGGAACTTTTTCAGGACTTGAATCATTTTATTTGTCGACATTGGGCTTGTCAGCCACAGCAGCCAGCAGCTGCCTGGGTGAAGAAAAGCCTCCAGCTTCAGTGGGCCAGCAGCAAGAGGCAGAACTGAAGCCCAAGGTCGAGGGGCTTTCACCCAGCTCCTAGACCCCGGCATTTTGAACTCGGACTTCTAGCTTCCAAAACTGTAAGACAATAAACTCTTGTTTGTTCAAGCCATCCCATTTGTGGTATCTTCTGTTAGAGCGACACAAACCAAAAAAAAACCAAACTCACTGCCATCAAGTTGGATCCGACACATAACGACCCCTCCTTGGGTTTCTGAAGTGCTCTCTCTACAGAAGTAGATTGCCCAGTCTTCTTTCCAAGGAGTGGCTAGTGGGTTTGAACCGCCAGCCTTCTGGTTACCTAAATGTCAAATGCCTTAGGAACCACACAGAGGTAACCAAAACATCATCGTTGCAGTCACCATGTCAGTCCATCTTGTGGACGGTCTTCCCCTTTTTGGCTGACCCTCCACTTTACCCGGCATGATATCCTTCTCCAGGGAATGGTCCCTTCTGACCACTTCTCCCATTAGCTGTATGCATCTCTGTAAGCTCTGAGGGTAGGAAATCCTCAAGTTCTCCTAGCTGGGGAGGAGGATAGGACTCTCCTTCACAGACTCCTCCCCTAGTCGTATCAGCTGACTTGATATTGAAGTATCCTAGTCTGGAAACTCAGCTGAGTTGAGGGCTGGAAGGGACCGACTCAGTCCTGCCTGCCTCACCCGCACCCCAAGCTGTGTTGGGGTCCAGAGTAAGCTGGGCCCTGGTTGGTCTTCCTCTTACTCTTGGGGGTGCCCTCCCTGAGCCTGCCGCAGGAATCTCCCTGCACCTAACTCAGATTACATTCTTTCATAAGGGTCCTCTGAATAACTCCCCTGGACTCCTCTATCCCCAGCAGGCAGGCAGGGAAGGAGGATTAAGGGGGGGCAGGGCAGGAAGAGGCAGGAGAGTTAGAGCGACATCCACACAATCAGTCTCAATGCCAGCAGTGCAGAATCTGCCCTTTAATTCCTAGGACCAAAATACAAAGAAAATCTTAAATTTAAGAACTAAATATTGTTTTTCTTCTTCTTCTTTCTTTTCTTTTTTTTTTTTAATTGTGATTTGGATGAAAGTTTACAGAGCAAGTTCATTTTCCATACAGCAGTTCCCATACACTTTGTCTCATGACATTGACTGCAATTTCCCACAATGCAACAGCTCTCTTCCCACTTCCTCCCCATAGTTACCTCTTCCCTCGTGTCCTTTCCTCTCATGCACTCCTGCCCCCAGAGCTGTCTCCCTGTGCATACACTGCCCTTCTATTCTCCCATGACTGATCCCTCCAAGGAGTGTATCTACCTAATGTAAATGTTCAGCTCATATGGCTATATTTTGATTGGCTGGAAGCCACAGGAGTGGGTTCAATTTCAGACCTGAAGGGCAGCCAGGGGCCATAGTCTCAGTGGTTCCACCAGGCTCTATCAGATCAGCAAATCTGGTGCCCCCCTCTTTTTTTTTTTTTTAATGATTTTGAGCTTTGTTCCACATTGTTCTCCCAGTCTATCCAAGATCTCCTACACAGATTGCCCTCCGAGTGGTTGACAGTAGTACCCGGGCGCCATCTAGTTGTTCTGGTCTCATAGTCGTATAGTCTGAGGATCGCATGGTGTACCGGTCACTTGGACTATTTGTTTCCATGTGTCTTTGGTTTTCTTCATTCTTCTTTGCTCTGGATGAGGAGACACCTATCATTGCATCTAGATGGCTGCTTGCAAACTTTTAAGATCCAGTTGCTACTCACCAAAGTAGGATGTGGAACAATGTTTTGTGTAGTATGTTATGCCAATTGAGCTTGATGTCCCCTGCAACTATGGTCCAGAGCCTACAGGTCCAACTACTCACTCCGTCTGGGTAGCTGGCTGTGGGCAAGAAGTGACTACAACCTTGTTATATGGACATTTTTATAACACATACAAATAGGTTTGTGGAAATATTGTCTGCCAAACTTATATATGGTCATGGGTATATCCTTTTTGCCTAGACATACATTTTTCAAATGTGGCTTCTCTTGATTTTTAAATGTTAGCTCAAAACCAAAACAAACAAAAAACCATAGTCTAAACAAAACAAGTCTGATAGCTAGTTTGTAGCCCAGTTTTCATGAAATCTTAGAGATTCTGAGATTTCAGGGATCCTAGGATCATTTCATTTCATGCTTTGAAAACTAAGATGTGCATATCAATACTTTGAGGGAACATATTAAGATGCAGATACTGATTCCAGAAAGGGGCCTGAGATTCTAAATTTCAGACAAGCTTCTGGTCGCCAGTGCTGCTGGTCTAAGGCTTTAGTTCATCCTTCCACCCAGGACCTCCCTCTGACTGTCATATTGCTGGTCAATGATTGCACACCTCCATGTACTAGACACTCAGCACAGGTGATGGCAGCCTGAGTCACAGCAATGGCAAAGGACACCAAGAGTCAAAAATGTCAAGGCCCGGCCTCTGGAACATCAGAGCTGCACAGAGGATGGGGTCTTACCAGGACAAAGGGTTGACACTTGTTGCAAAGGTCTGAACAGACGGGATTTTCTGTCCAACCACTTGCTCAGCAGTGTCCAGTTAAATACAGAATACCATGCCTTGGGTGTTCTGGTGAGTACAGGTTTGGTACAGTTTATTTAACTTCCTTTCCCCAAATCTTGAAGCAAGCTTTCCTCCATATTTGGGAAAGGTACCTGGTTACACACTTGTGAGGAAGCCAGCTTCTGATTAGTGAGAGATGGAGTTGGGAAGGAGGCTTGAGGCAAAACGGAAGCCCATTCCTTCTCAGAGCATGGGACAACCTCTGCTAGGGTCGAAAACAGGATGTCTATTTCCTCTGTGGTTGGAGCATCCAATCCCAGACATTCCTTCTGGGGGCTTTGAGGGACCCTGGAAAGTGAAGAACCCCTCACCCTAACATCTCCTTAAAAGCTCAGGGTCCTTTGGGGCTGGAGCCCAGACATCATAGTGCGCCATATCCTGAGGCCAACTGTTCTGAAACCTGGCTGTTAAAGCTGGAAGAGGCAGTGGGAAACACCTAGACCACTTCTCATTTCACCACTGAGGGGAACCCAAGCCCAGAGAGTACTTTTCCAAGGTCACATAGCTGTTTTTGCAATCAACTCTTGTCAAGGCCCGGAATCCTTTGAGGTAGAGCTGGATAGAGGCCACCGGCATTAGCCAGAGCTTTGGTCATCCATAGCAGCAACTTGCAGGAAAAGGACCTTCCAGAATAATCCTGAGGGAAAAAGTAACATCTCAGAGGGAAACCGGAGAGGGGTCTTGGGATTCATTGAAGGTTGTGGAGGGTTATGGATCAGAGTTTCTGTGAGGGTGGAGGAAAAGGCTCCTGCTCCAACAGAGGAGAAATTTGTCACATTTGGCTGGTGGATGTTGCTTCCTACACTGTACAGATTGTGAGGCCTGGGAGTCGCTCTAGGAAGGTTCTTGATTACAGGGTCATGAATCCAAGCCTGGATTCTTGGACCTACTCCAGACCTCACTCACTCACTCACTGCCATGGAGTTGGATCCGGATCTGACTAATAGCCGGTTTCTGAATGGGTTATCTCTATGGAAGTAGATTACCCAACTTTCCTTCCAAGGAGTGGTTGGGGGGTTTGAACCACCTGCCTTCTGGGTAGCAGTCAGATGCCTTAGGCACTAGTCCACCAGAGCTCCCAGAATCCCTGTGGATTCTTTGGAAGCCTACATTTTTAATGAGTGCCCCTCTTCTAGGGGAAATCTGACTTAGGGGGCTCAGACCAGCTTGCTTGGGTGACAAGGAATTCTGCTGACGACACTAGGCCTGAGGGCTCGGAGCTCGGGCTAGGGAAGAGGTGCCAGTCCCCCAGGAAGCATCTCGCAGAGGCTTGTGGGCCCTGGAATTGGCAGGGAGACCAAGCTGGGGATGCGATCTGACCCACCTGGCCCACGGCTGCCTCACTTTCCCGAGAACTGGCCCGGCCTCGCCTTCTCCAGCTTCTGGCGCCGCTCAGGGGGGATTTCCTGCAGGCTGATGCCGTGGCTACTGACCCTGGGGGAGGGGGCGGTGGTCTCAGGGAAAGGGAACAACGAAGGGAGGCAGGGTCTGCGCTCCTTCGGGCTACAGTCGGGCAAAGGGGGGCGAGGGGAGGGAATAAAGGGAGAAGGGGACAACCTGGCCGGTCTCGTTCCGTCAGAGACCCCCAGCCCTTACCCAGGCTGCAGATCCGGCGGTTTAGGGATAGGCTTGTTGAAACCGCGTCTGCCCACCAGCCAGTACGTGTCCTCCGAGCCCTTGCCCTGGAGAGACACCGGGGAGCGGCGGACTTAGGAAGAGCAGGGTGAAGGGAACACAGGACACGCTGCCGGGGAGTGGGACCCAACTCATAGCGAGCCCTCCTTGGGTTTCCCAGGCTGCACCACTACAGAAGCAGATCGCCCAACCCTCCTTCCGAGGAGTGGCTGGTGGGTGTGAACCGCCAGCCTTCTGCTTAGCAGTCAAATGCCTTAGGGCACCATGCCACCAGAGCCAGCGGAACCAGGAGACCCAGGGTTCCGGGTTGAACTTTGTTTTTTAGCATCTGCCCAGGAAGGGGCGGGGCGGGGCGGGGCAGAGGGAGGGGTGAGGCCGAGCCTCACCTTCAGTTCTGTGCGACCACGCCCCTCCACCTGGAAGCCCTCATCCAGAGCGCGGAGGATCCGCACGGTGCTCACGTTCACGTGGATACGGTAAGCTGAAGCGACGGAGGACTCCGTGAGCTGGGGACTCACCTCCTGCGTCCTCCTTCCCGGGCCATCTCTCCCCTCGGGCCCCGCGGCCTCTCCCCGCCTCTTACAGCCCCTCCAGCCCCTGCCACACTCACGCAGCCCGGTGGACTCCATGCGAGAGGCGGTGTTGACCGTGTCGCCAAACAGACAGTATCGCGGCATGGTGAGGCCCACCACACCAGCCACGCACGGGCCTGTGGAGATGCGCAGGGTTGCCTAAGGGGCCTGGGCTAAAGCTGGCAGTGCCCAACAGCTAAGGGGCGTTGGGGGGACCTTAAAAACCAAAACCAAACTCACTGCTATCCAGTCGACTCAAAGCGACCCCCTTTGGGTTTGCGAGGCAGTAAATCTTTACGGAAGTACATTGCCCAAGCCTTCTGCAGAGTGGCTGATGGGTTTGACCCGCCAGCCTTCTGGCTAGCAGTCAGATGCCTTAGGCACTATGCCACCAGAGTCCGTGGGCGGTCCTTAGTACCCCATAATCTCCACCAACTCCCCAAGTAAGCACACTGTTGAGCACATCCTTTTAAAACCAGGTGCTTGGTAGCAAAGGCAGCTTCAGAATAAGCCTCCCATATAGGAAATGTGAAGTGGGACCTAAAGAAGCGGGGCTGGAGTCCCGGAGGGCCAGGAGTTACCCGAGTGCAGGCCGATGCGGATGCGCACCGGCACCTCCGGCATGTGGCGCATGCGGAAGGAGCCCACAGCACTAAGTATGTCCAGTGACATGTTGGCGATCTCTGCTGCGTGCCGCTGTCCATTCCGCTGAGGCAGCCCGGAGGCCACCATATAGGCGTCCCCAATAGTCTCCACCTGGGAGAAAGGGTTGTGTGCATTCAACACTGGGCATCCCACACCCCCACCTAGGCCACCCCCATGGCAGGAGATCTAAAGTGGGGTCAGTGCAGAGATCCTGGACAGCCAGGCCGGAAACTGGGGAACTGAGCTGGGGACTGAAGGCGGAGCTACGGAACAGAGGGCTGGGGAAGAGGCTTGGGCTGGTGGCCTGGGGTAGGTGAGGTGCCCGCTGAGCAGGAGAACCTGGGCTGGAGGTCAGAACCCTTGCCTCCCATATACTCCACCTTGTAGACATCATGGGCTCCAATGATGGCATCAAAGAGAGTGTAGAGGTCATTGAGTAGATCCACTACCTCAATGGGCTCGCTCATGGCTGAAATAGTGGTGAAGCCCACGATGTCACTGAAGTACAGTGTCACTTGCTCAAAGTACTCAGGTTCCACAGGTGTCCCCGTCTTCAGGGCCTCAGCCACAGACCTGGGGGTGGCATGTGGTAAGTACCCCTGGAGGCCACCTTAGTCTGGCTGGACAGAGGCTGCCCTCCGCACTGGCACCTACGGAGGTAGCATCTGTGTGAGCAGCCGGTCTGTCTTCTGCTTTTCCAGCTCCAGCTCCTCTGTGCGCTCCCGGATCAGGTCTTCCAGGTTGCTTGAGTACTGCTCCAGCATCCGAAGCATGGAGTCAATGATGTTTGTCTTTCGGCCCTTGTTGATGCTCTTGAACTAGTAGTGGGAGGAAGCTGGGACTAGTAGTGGGACTGTGGAGGATCTGGAGTGTGGTGCCTCTCTGTGGGGTTACGCAATGCCTCACTCCCCCTCCTCCATTCATCTACTTATCAGGCACCTAGGGTGCCAGGCAAGAGCTCTGGTAGCATAGTGCCTAAGGCACTTGACTGCTAACCAGAAGGCTGGCGGTTCAAACCCACCAGCCACTCCTCAGAGGGAAGGCTGGGCAATCCTACTTCCGTAGTGATACTGCCTCAGAAACCCAAGGAGGGGTCGCTATGAGTCGGGGCCGACTCGACGGCACATAACAACAACAGGGTGCCAGGCACAGTGTTTCCAGACATTATTAGGAGGAATATAAGAAATAAGGGTTCAGGGAGCTCAAGGCACTGGAGTCAGCCCAATCTTTGGATTCCCAGGCCAAGTGTCTTTCTGCCAACCACACATTTAGTTCTCATTAACTGTTAACTCAATTGAATTAAATCTTTTCCCACCGAGAGCTCTGTCCCCAACTCTGAAGGCCTCTACACCCCCCCCCCCACCAAACCCCTAGTCCTCGGGCTACTCCTTGGGAGGTCATCTGGAAAATCAGAGGTCCTGTCAGCTTGTCTGCCTGCAGCCTCCTCAAGTGGCTGACAAGAGTTTGGGGTCCCAGTGGCCAGCCCAGCCCTTGCCCAGCACCAGCCACTGACCAGGTCGAAGGTGCGGTCCATGGAGGGCCGAAGTTCTGGCTGCTCTGCCCAGCACTGTTCCATCAGCTGAATGCACTCTATGGGTGCCTGGTCCATGGACACCAAAGGCCGACACAGCGGAGGGGGGCTCCGTACCCTCTGCACCACCTCTGGGGGCATGGGGAGACCATGAGGGGTGGGCACCCCAGGACAGGAGCTACTTCTGACCCTGGCCTGATTGTGGAAGCCTCTGCTGGTATAGTGCCTAAGGCATCTGACCGCTACCCAGAAGGCTGGTGCTTCAGACCCGCCAGCTGCTCCATGGGCAAAAGAGTACAAGATTAGTCACCTTGGAAACCCAATGGGAGCCCCTAGGAGTTGGAATTGACTAGATGGCAGCAAGCTTTTTTTTTTTTTTTTTTAAAGACTGGAAGACTAGCAAGGGGTCCTTTAAATTAGAACTCAGTGGGAGGGGAAGTGTTGGGAGTAACAACACTGAACTCTGAGGGGTGCTCTGGAGGGGGGATGGTTCAGCCAGAAGTGACCCAGGCAGAGACTAGCCTTTACTACACAGCTACTGTGTGTCCCAGACATTTGACGCGTTTTCTTCTCTGAATTCCCAGAAATACGGGTTTATCTGTTATCCCCCTCCTTTTCACCCCGGCCCCTGAGAATCGGAGAAGCCTGCTCTGTCAGTTGGGAAACCAGGAACAGGCCAGGCCAGGGCCTCGCACCCACTGCCCTGACCCTGCACACTTCAGTTTTAGTGGAGTCTCCACATCATTAACTCTCATCCCCAGGTTTTAGGGGGAAAATGGAGGCAGGGATCTGGCCTGGCTCTGCCCTAACGGTAGGGTGCCGCTCTGGCCTGAGGGCCTTCAGGGGGCTTGAGGGGTCTGTACCCTCGGGAGTCAGGTCCAGCATGGCGTAGGGGTCGCTGCGACACACAACCTCCTGCATGATGACAGCCAGGCTGAAGACATCGCCGGCCAGCGTTCCCCGACGCTCCAGGGCCGGGTCCCGCAGCAGCTCCGGGGCTGTCCATAGCTGGTCTGGGGACAGGGACGGAGGCATGGGCGCGTGGAGGCCATGGGGGCGTTGGGGACAGACTCCGTACCTCAGCCTGGGCTTGTCTCCAGACACCCACTCATCCACTAGCCCCCCACGCCTGAGTCTGGCCCCGGATCCTTGCAGCTATACCCAAAGGCCATCTCAGAGAAAGCCAGGCGCTCACCGCCCTTCGGACAAAGTGGTGGTGGTGGTGGTGGTGGGAGTCCGCCCCTTGGCTGCAGGCTCTGCGCTCCGGCAGGTGCCGGCGCAGACCCCACCCTCCGCGTCTCTCTGAGGTCACAACTCCATTTTAGGAGCAGAAGTCAAGGAGTGGGAGGGCGGGAGCGGGAAGGAAGGAGGAGGGCTTCAAAAATGGGGATCGCGGGGATGCTCTCCGGCGTATGATCCAGCCCGGACTCCTACCCTCCGCGGTCTGGGGCTCCGGTAACATCTTCTGCGCTTCCAGTAGTCGTCCGTGGCCATGATCCGTGACCTTAAGCACGAACCTCCCGTCCACCACGCAGTTCCGGGACTTCAGCCGCCCATGAGCCACGCCTCGATGGTGCAGGTACCTCATTCCCTGGAAGGGGCCCGGGACGCGCAGCCTCAGGCCGCGCGTCTCCCTGGCCCCCGCCCCCGCCCTCAGGAGCCCTTCTTAGCACCCCCCACACACACCCCACGCCCGACACACACCTTGATGAGATCCAGCAGGAGGGAGGACTTGAACATCCAGTCCAGCTTTATGTCTCTCTGGGCGAGGAGGTCGTGGAGAGAGCCCCGGGCGCAGTGCTCGGAGACCACGGCCAGGAAGCCCTCTCCTGGCGCCGCGGCTCCATCCGCGCCGCACGCCAGGAACAGCCCCAGGTAGAGGGCCACGTTCTCGTGTCGCAGCTCCCGGAGCTGAGTCGGGAATAGCAGGAAAGTTAACTGGTGTTTTCTGCCCTGGGGAAAACGTGTGTGTATGGGGGGCATTCTTCAGGGTCTGTTGCTGAGTCGCCAGCTCGGAAGATGAGATTGAAAAAAGGTGAATGCAATTGCGGGGCATGTACAGAGACTTTCTTTGGGAAAGGCAATATAGTCAAAGGCCACGTTCAGATACTGACTGTGGTTTTGTTTAAAGCTGTGATTGGAAAGGCAATCTTGTCCTGGTAATCAGGACCCGGACAGGTTCTGACTTATTGACCATGAAACTTCGCACTGCTGGGCCTTAAGGAAAAACATCTCAGGTGGAGAGAAGCCCCTGGCACTGCCATCCTCCCTCCAGGTGTAATGCTTTGAAGAAAGAGAGAAGTTGGTGCTGCTCATCAAAGAAACCCAGAAACAGCCAGCCTGGAGCTGCTTTCCTTGCTGTTCCATTCATCCATGGGGTCAAGCTTGCCTGAGACCCCCCAGCCTCCAACAGTGAAGCCACAAAGTCAGAAGAGCAGTATGAGGCCACACCCCCTCCACAGACAATGGTCTCCCAGTCTGGGCATGCTGAGAAAAGGGGGGCTAGCTTGGTGCCCTTTCTAGCTTTTCTTTTACCCAGATACCCAATAAAGGGACTTCTTTTCACTTTGAACGCCCAATGTTAAAAGGTGCTTCAGTGTGTTAAAGCATACAGGTGGTCCACCTAAGTCCTTCTGCATCTGTGTCCAAGAGCTCCCCTGGAGAGCTCAGGAGTTACCAAGGCTGATAACATGGGGAGGGGGCACTTGGGTTGGAATGGCCAGGATAAGCCAGTTGATTGCCCCCTTCCCAACCTTGCACTCCATTCAGTATGCATCAGTCCAACAAGGGCCGTTCTGTATTAAGTGGTCTGACTGACAAAACTGGAAATACATTTTTTAATCTCTGTTATTCACTCAACATGGACTCAAATATCTCAGTGATAATAAAGATAGTGCAGGGCCAGGCAACATTTCCTTGTTATACATAAAGCTGCTGTGATTGGCGCCAACTCAATGGCAACTAACATCATTCATTCACTCAGCAACCAACATCATTCACTCAGCATTCACTCACTGCCTCTAGTGTTCCAGACACTACGCTGGATGCCAGCAATGTAGTGGGGGTGGAGGAGTCCTCACTCAGCTTACAGTCTAGTGAAGGAGGCAGATAATAAACAGGCATACAAATGGACACACAATTACAAACTGTGATAAGAACACCAAAGGAGAGAGAGAATGATGAAAAATCTGTTTGAGAGGGGAGGTTGCGTTCCACTGACAACTCTCTGTCCCTTTCACATTGGGGTCTAGCTCTGTACCTAGCTGCAAGAAGGTGGCAGGAAAAGGATGAACTGATGGCCACCCCATACCCATCACAGGCCCAAACCTCACCTTGGAGAAGGTTGTCTTGGTTGCTGGACAGATAGCTATGTGCTGATCCCCCGGGAATTTCTTCAACCAAACCCAGTCTCCCTGGAGCAGAGAGGATGAGGGTTGGAAACTCAGTCCCTTAGAAACCCATGATGTGAGAAACTCTAGAGCCCCACATTTCCATTACCCCAGAACACATCTCCCACATGAAAAAGAGAGAAGGAAGGGTTTGAAGTCTGCCAGTCCACTTCACAGTCAGCATGGTAAGAGTCCACCCCTGGGTGAGAGATATGTAGAAGTCCTGTATGGCTGTCCTCACCACCCCAGATGGGCTCACTCACAGCCCTATTACAGCCAGCCGAGCTGTTACCACAACTGCCACTGATATTACCACAGCCCTCACCTACTGCCAAGAGAGAGTGCTGCACTAGGAGCAGGCGTGCAGGTGGAGCAGGCGATCTTGTAAACTGACTGGGAAGTACACGCAGCTCCCCTCTGGACTCGACCTCATTTTTTCTCAGCTGTTAGCAGGACTGACTTCATGGGTATAGGGTCTATGCAGTCACACAGGCCCTACTTTCAGAAGGGCCCAAAATTTGGTCAAATGATCTGTCTTATCACCTTGAATGAACAAGAGACCCCTCATTTCACTTTGCATTGGGACCCTCAAACTATTATTATGTGGTTGGTCAAGTCTGTTGGTGAGGGATTTGGACTAGAAGGAAATGCTGGAGGTTCAGTACCAAATCCTAGAGGGCATTTGGAAATACATGTTTTTTTAGTTGTCATAAAAACTGAGGACCTCATTTACTAGACAGGATCAGAGATGCTAAACATTCCACAATGCACAGGGTAGTCCCATACCTGAACCAAAGTAACAACACTGCCCCAGCCAGGAACAACTTCATTTCTAAGAATGCAATAGGGGCTTCTGCATTCCTGGCACGACCCAAAGCTTTCAATTCTGATTCTCCTCCTGACCAGCAGAGCTCAGTAAACTCTCATTATCTTCCATCCATCCCACCACATTCAGATTTGTCGACCCCAACATTAATGTCGTAATGCTCGGAAACGTTTTTTTCTTCTCTAAGGCTTGCTGTTCTTGAGTCTGATGTGAATTGCATAGAAAGGCTGGATGGGCCAAGATGTGGATCTGGCCTGAGTCGGGGACAGCCCTGTCTTGAAAGCTCCCCGTCCTACACAATCCTTGTCCAGGAAGGATGATCAGAAAATACGTCTCAGATGCTATTCTGCTCCAACCTTTCCAGGAAGGCCTTCACCCTTCAGTAACCTGAAGGTATGGATAACTGAAGGGGGGGGTGGGGCGAGCATGGCCCAAGGGGTCCCAGCCAGGCAGAGGTGGCCTCAGTGGCAACACGATTGCATGGCAGTCCCAGGATGCCCTTTCCTCTGCCCCCCCCCACCACCACTTAGGCCTCAAGCATCTGGGCCACTGTGATTGGCTGCTGAGAAGCCCTCACCTGGCTAATGATACAAGAAAATCCCTAGATGTTCCTTTTGAGGAACCCACGACCTGGATCTCATCCAGACTCCCATCACCCTTTTCTAGAGCCTCCAGGATTTGACACGACTCCATGCCTCCCTAGGGAGGATGCCTCCCTTCAGTCTACGTCCTGAGTGTCCCTCCCCCGACTCCTCCTCCAGGAGTAGAGGTGGGTCTGGCAGGTGTTGGGGTCCAAGAGAGAAATTGTCAAAGGACATGAGTGCAAGGCCCGTGTCCAACAGTGACAAGCAGAAGGCAAGGCCTCTCTCACAGTTAAATGCTTAGTTGGCAAAACATCAAGTATTAAAAGTAGATGTTATTCCAGTAGTCCATCTTTTTATCTTATTGGAATGTTTCATACTTTGGGTCACTGTGCCCTAGTAAACATTTATCATTTTACACTCCTTATCCCAGGAACTCTGGTAGCGTAGTGCCTAAGGCACTTAACTGCTAACCAGAAGGCTGGTGGTTCAAACTCACCAGCCACTCCTCGGAAGGAAGATGGGGCAATCTACTTCCATAGTGATACTGCCTCGGGAACCCAAGGAGGGGTCACTGTGAGTCTGTGCCAACTCGATGGCACATAACAACAACAACAACATTCCTGATGAGGCTTATGTGATTGTTTTAATGACTACCTGTTGTCCTTCAGCACGTAGAGGAGTAAAACTTTAACTTTGTAGAGAATAAGCTGATTGTATGGATTCCAAGAGGAGCTCTGGTAGCATAGTGCCTAAGGCACTTGACTGCTAACCAGAAGGCTGGCGGTTCAAACCCACCAGCCATTCCCTGGAAGGAAGGTTGGGCAATCCTACTTCTGTAGTGATACCGCCTCGGAAACCCAAGGGGGGGTCACTATGAGTCCGGTCCGACTCAATGGCACATAACAACAACATGGATTCCAAGAAGATGATGTAATCATGTATAAACATATAAATAAAGTAGAACAAAGGCATCAGGGGTCGCTCTTACAGAACATGCAGGGTGTCTGCCTGGCCCCCGTTCCTTTTAAAAAACCATTAATCCTTTCATGTCGCTTCGTTTCATGACCTGTGCAGTTTTGCGGCAGGCAGGAGGCCAGGCTCACCTCGTAGAGGCCAATGTTGGAGCTGTCAGAAGGTTGGCTGGGGACACTGCGAATGTCCGATGTGCTGCGGGCAGCCAGACTCGACCGACTCCCCTGCACTACCTGGGGGCAGAGATGAGTGCAAGGGGTCAGAATATAGTCTGCGGTCAGAGATTAGGGTGAATACTGGGGATTAAAGAGGGAAGGAATGTCAGTTAGGGAAGGTGTTAATAACATTGTTCCCCAAATTCACAGCACTTTACAGTTTATAAAACAAACTTCAGTACATTTTCTTGGGGCTTCACAACCCCCCAATAAAGCAGTCAGGGCAGGAGCTGTTACCCCTGTTGCACAGATGAGGATGCTGATCCCCAGAGCTCAGACCTGGCAGACTGGGCCAGAACTCAGGCCTCCCCAGATGAGGGCTGGAGTGAAGACTCCAAGGAGGGGACCAGGAATATAGCGGAGGACAGCTAGCTCCCAGTCCCCTGCCTCCCCCACCTTTCGAGAGCTGCTTCTCCGTGGGTGGATAAAGATGATGTCATCCGGAGTCAAGATGATCTTGTTGGGGCCGGAGACCATTTGGATGTGAAGCAGTCGGTACCTAGTGGAGGATGGAGGTCATCTCAGAAAAGGGGCCAGGGTCCATGAGAACAAGCCAGCAGGGAGAGGGAGGTGGGTAATGTTGGCTCAGGGGAGGGGCACTGGAGGGCAGACAGCCCTTGGGACTCTGCCACCCCTCCGGGACCCCCCCATCCTCCCTCTTCTGCTCCTGAGGGCCCTGATGTCTTTGCTGCACAGGGTGCACTTCTGGCAGATGGAAAGTCAAGCTTACCTCCCACTCACCCCAACTCACCTCATGTAATGGGCCAGGAAGGCCCCAGTCAGCCCCATCCCAACCACCAGGAGAAAGCCAAGAAAAACGAGGCCAGGATCCACTCCTGGAAGGGCAGTGGGGGAGAGACGTTCAGGGCCCTAACAAAGGGGAGGCACCCCCCATAGGGAAGCGTGGAATCCTGTCCAGTCCTAGTGGCTCCAGGAAAGGGGGTGGAGCAGGATCTAGGGGAAAGTCATGGATTTCTCCAAGGGGAGGGTCTGAGGATTCCAGAAAAGTTCTGCGAGAGTTTTGGGAGCTCAGCAAGACATTGGTCCCGCACAGACCAGGGTCAGAGGAGGACCTGGAATGGTCTGGAAGAGTTACAATACGGGTGTTCAGTCACTTTCATCACTTTGTGGATAGTCCTTGGTGAAGTCCCAGTGAAGACTGGGGTGGGGCAGCATGCTCTCACCTCCGTTGCAGATGACGTCAGGGTCGAACCAGCACCAGGGGTCAGGCCCAGGACCCCGTCCCCCACGAGGGAAGTGCACTGGGGTCCCAACGGAGCGGAAGGAGCCCCGGACGGGGTCCAGCATGTAAGTGGCAAACAGCCGGTCTCCTGTTGCATCCGTGTCCAGCAGTACAAACGGGGGTTCCTCGACTCCTCCCAGGCCTCTGCAGAAGCCAGGGGTCTGGGCATCTCGGGCGTGGCGGGCCACAGCTGCTCCGGACACCCAGCCGCCACCTCCGGCTGCTCGAGCCCCCGCCACACCCCATGCCAACAAGGAAACCGCGTCGTAGATGGTGCCGAAGAGTGGGGACACCTGAGAAAGGAGAGTAGGGGGCTCAGTGTCCGAGACCATGGCCCACAGGCAGCTGTGCACTCACTGGTCGGGTCTATCTGCTCACTGGGACCAAGTCCTTCAGGTACTGACTGTGCCCATCTCCTAGTTAATGGCTTCCGGTTGGCTATCTTGCCCTTTCTCCCACCGATCATCTCTCTTACTAGAACTCTCAGGCTTTTCTCACCATTGGTTGACTCTTTCACCTACAGCTTCTCTTCTTTTCCTCCTTTTGGGTTGCCCTGAATGTGTTTTTAATCTCATTATCTACCATTGGAAGGAGCCCTGCTGATACAGTAGTTAAGAGCTACCCTGCTAATGAAAAGGTGAGTGGTTTGAACCCACCAGCCACTCTGTGGGAGAAATATGTGGCACTCTACTTCCATAAAGACTGTTGTTGTTGTTATGTGCCATTGAGTCGGACCCAACTCATAGCGACCCCTCCTTTGGTTTCTGAGGCGGTATCACTACGGAAGTAGATTGCCCAACCTTCCCTCCGAGGAGTGGCTGGTGGGTTTGAACCGACAGCCTTCTGGTTAGCAGTCAAGTGCCTTAGGTACTGCACTACCAGAGCTCCTCCATAAAGATTATAGCCTTGGAATCCCCATGGGGCAGTTCTACTCTGGTCTATAGGGTCACTATGAGTGGAATCCATGGCAATGGATTACTTATATTCAGGAATACCTAGGTGGTGGAAATAGTTAACATGCTTGGCAATTTGAATCCATACAGAGGAAAAAAAGGCCTGGTGATCTACTTCCCAAAAATTAGCTTTTGAAAACCGTTTGGAACACAGTTCTACTCCAAGACATATGGGGTCACCGTCAGTCTGAGTCCATAGCAACTGGAACCAGGCCTACCATTCATGCAAAAGCCATTTTTCCTGACATTTTGATTGACTTCTATTTTTTCTTCTTTGTTTTCCCCGAGGCTACCACCTGATTTCATTACACCTGTATTATTCCCAGTTCCCATTTCTCAAAGGTTAACAAATATTAACCGGTTTGGAAGTGAGAATGGCCAGACTTCATCTCACCTACTTTGGTCATGTTGTCAGAAGGGACCATTCCCTGGAGAAGGATATCATGCTTGGTAAAGTGGACGGTCAGTGAAAAAGGGGAAGGCCTTTAATGATATGGATTGACACAGAGGCTGTAATGATGGGCTAAGGTATAGCAAGGAGATTGTGAGGGTGGCGCAAGGCCAGGTAGTGTTTTGTTCTGTTGTACACAGGGTCGCTATGAGTTGGAGCTGACTTGACGGCACCTAACAACAACAACAACAACATCTCCTAAGTACTATGCAAAGCACTAGGGACATACTGATATACAAGACAGAAAACTTTCCTTCATGGAACCTTCACTCGTGTGGGGGAGACAGGCAGGAATGTTGAGGTAGTACAATGAGGGACATGGTAGGGGAAAGTGAGTGAGCTATGAGACACAAAAGAGGCTCTCCACTCAGGCTGGGAAAGGAGGAAGAGAGAAGGAGCCTTTTAAAGGAAGTGACTACCAAGCAGAGATCCAAGAGATGAGTTAGCCAAGTGGCCAAGGGAGGGCTAGGGCAGGAGAGAAGAAATAGCACACCTACCATCTCGGAAGCAAAAGAAAGACACAAAAATTCATTCCTTTTGGCTGAAGTTCAAGAAAGATCAAAGAGGACACCACGAGGCTGTATCTTTCCAGGTAAGACATGCTACTGAAGAGCTTTGAACAGGAGTATGACCTGGCCACATTTGTATTTTAGAAACTCCCTCTAGTTGTTGGGTGGAGAAAGACCTGATGCAGGTGCCATCTGAAGCAGAGACCACCTGGGTGACTGTTACTGGATTCAAGCCGAAGGTGCTGTGGCCTGAACCAGGGTAGTGCCAGTGAGGATGGAGAAAAGTGGACGGGTTCAAATGATCTTTAGAAAGTAAAAGTGACAGACTTGATGTTTGGATGTGAGGGAAGACAGATAGGGAAATCAAGGGTGAATCTCAGGGGTCCAGCTTGGGCAGCTAGGTGAAGGCTGAGCCTCTTACTGAGAACTGAAAAGCAGTTTCAATTTTCTGCCTCCTCTTTCTCCACTGACTGACCCACCGTCCAGCTCCTCTCTCCTGACTCTTTTTTCCTAACTCATCACTATTTTCTCTTATTTCCTATCCTCATGTCTACTCCCATCCTTTCTCCACAGTAGCTACCCCGAACCCTCCTGGAGGAGGCTCAGGGGAAGTGGTGGGCTCTTAGGCAGGAAGAATGGGCAATCTACTTCCATAGTGATACTGCCTTGGAAACCGAAGGAGGGGTTGCTATGAGTCAGGTCTGACTCGATGGCACATAACAACAACAACAATAATCTTGGGCAGGAGGCTGTTAGGGAATTATATTTCAAGCCCCACTGACCCACAATCCTACCCATGCAGTTCCCTTTGGGTAGAGTCTTTATGATGATTAATTTATTTTATGATGATTAATTTAATTTGGAGTCCCCTCTAAGTGGTTTCTAGCCCCCATTTTGTCAGTGAGTTGGAGCTAGATGGTCTAAACTTGGATCCTGAGGATGCAGAGAATCCTGGGCATTAGTTGGGTGTTGAGAATGAGCTATGATCTAAATGATTGCTGGCGTGCCTAGCTCTAGCTAGAGACTTGTCTCCTTTTCAGAAGATGTTAAGGCCCTCAACAAGTTAAAACTACCAGATGGGGCCCCAGAGGACAAACACCTCTGAATTTGGCATGAAGGTTGGGTCTGCATCATCCCTCTTCCCTAATATCTTGCAGACCACCCCCCAAAAAAAACACCCAAAGCCAAACCATTTGCATTGAGAGGATTCCAACTCATGACAACCCCATGTGTCAGAGTAGAACTGTGCTCCCCAGGGTTTTCCGTGACGGACTACCAGGTTTTTCATTCAGGGTGCCTCTGGGTAGACGCAAACCTCTACCTCCAACCTTTTAGTTAACACCCTAGCTTGTTAACCATTTGTACCACCCACAGACTTCCTTTCGAGGACACCAGATGTTGCTGTGGTGCTGAGAATGGGTTTACTTTGAAGCCATCATCAAAGAGTTCATCAGCGTTTGCTCCTTGGAGCTGGGCTTGAGAGGTGGCATTGCCTACTCTCTGGAGGCACTCTCAGTACACTAAAATGCCCCAAGACGCTACCCAGGAAACTCCAGAACACCTGGAAACCAAAAAACCAAACGCACTGCCGTTGAGTTGATTCAGACTCTTAGTGACATTTTAGGAAAGAGCAGAACTGCTCCATAGGTTTCCAAGGCTGTAAATCTTTAGGGAAGCAGACTTCCTCATCAGAGTAGCTGGTGGGTTCAAACTGCCAACCTTTAGGTTAGCAGCCCAATGCTTTAAACACAAGGCCAGTAATTCTCTCCCTATTGACTCCATCACTCTCCTTCCCACTGATTCCATTTCCCCCTCATTCCATTGTCTTTATCCATTTCTCTCCCAATTGCCTCTACCCTTCTGTAGCCATTGATTCTATCCTCCTCTTTCCCATTGACTCCATCCCTCTCTTTCCCATTGACTCCATCCCTTTCTTTCCCATTAGGCTCCAATCTCAGTTTCCGGCTTTGGCTATCCCGTTTCCTCTTCCCTGGCTCTCCTCCCCTCTTCCCTCTCCCAGGTCCCTCTACCTGCTGTGGATTGAGGTCAGGGGGTAGCTCTCGGTTCTCTTGGGCCCTGCGCAGGCTGTCCAGCACGCTGCCTCCCAGGGGACAGTGGCGCGTAAGGATGAGTACAGCATCGTGGGCCTTGCGAAGCTGGGAGCTGTTGGCGAGTGCGGCCAAGGCCTCCGGGCCTGGGGACAAGGCGTAGTGCAGCGTGTCGAAGGGCAGGAAGACCAGGGAGCCGTCATCCAGGCCCAATTCCTCCGCGGCCTCCAGCAGGAGGCGCTGCTCCTCGCCGCCCAGCAGCACCGAATGCATCACCATGATCACTGCTGCGGACACAGAGGCTCGGCTCGCCGCACAGCACCGCCACCCACTGGACCCGCTGCCACGTGCACCCTCCGGGAGAGCCTACCTCTGACCCTGGGCCCGTCACGGACCTTCCTCAGGGCCTCCCGGGCACCGGAGAGGTCCGAGGGCTCCATGGTGGTCACTAAAGCGACGGGCAGACCCCGGGCCCGGAGAGCTGCGGCCAGCGCGCGTCCCGCCTCCACCCACAGGTCCTGAGGGGCGGTGACCAAGGCCACGCGCGCCCAGCGGAACTCCCGCAGGAGGGCGTAGAAGGCATCCGCTGCGGGCGTCCCAGCAGGGGTCGTGGTGCCCGCCGCCCGCGTCCCCGGGCAGCCCCAGGGCACTAGCGCGACCCCTGCTCCATGGGCTAGTATTTCGGCCGGCCGGCAGGTGGCAGGATTCACCGGACCCACGAGTCCCGAGACGTGAGGCAGCGCCGAGGCCACAGCTCCCAGCGCGCCCGGCGTCCGGCATGGCTCCGGTAGCAGGGTGACCTCGAAGCGCGGGCCACCTTCCAGGGCTGGTTCGCGGTTCAGGCGGGCGGCGGCCAGGCGGGCGGCCAGGTCCGGGCGGGCACTGGCAAAGATGGGGTCGCAGGTCCAAGGGCCCAGTACCCCGACGGTGAACATGGCGGAGCGGGCCGAGGGCGGCAGTAGCAGCAACAGAAGCAGCAGCAGCAGTAGGAACCGAGGCCGGGGCCGCGGCGCGGCCAGAGTCTGAGCGGGTCGGGACAGAGGCCCCAGCGCGCCGGTGCAGAGCTGCGGGTCCCGAAGTCCACCCACCAGGAGGGTGCAGGCTGTCATTGCCGGCGTCTGTGAACACAGATGGACCAGAAGAAGCCGACGAGACCCCAGAACTCCCCTAGGGCTCTCCCCACACTCCCAGTTCCCAGAGTAGCCCGTGGGTTGTCTCTGCTTCCACAGCTCCCGCCTCGGGCTTAGACGATTAGCTAGGGGTCAGAGGCATGCCTGGAAGCCCCCTTCTGCTTCCCCTGGCGCCTGCTCCGCCCCACCCCCTTTGATCTCCCCTTTCCTGTCCTCAGAGCCATCCAGGGTCGGTGGGGACACATCCATACCCTCCTCAGGTCCGTCCTGGAAGATTGGACCCGGGTCTCTGCAAAGAGGCCTTTGCCATTCACCAGAAAGTCTGGAACTGGGGCCCAGGGCCAGAGTGAGGGGTCACAGGGTGAACCCCGTACTAACCCTTGCCCACAGGTCTCCTCTGCCAGCCTGGCACAGGGTGGGGGTGTGGGACCAGCCGGCAGAGCCCTTAATCTCTTCAAGCTGATTAGGGCCCCTAATCAGGCAAGGAGGAGCTCTGGTAGCATAGTGGCTAAAGCACTTGACTGCTAACCAGAAGGCTGGCGGTTCAAACCCACCAGCCACTCCTCGGAAGGAAGGTTGGGCAATCCTACTTCTGTAGTGATACTGCTTCGGAAACCCAAGGAGGGGTCGGGCGACTGGACACTGACTCGTAGGCACATAACAACAACAATAATCAGGCAGGGAGGGGCTGGTGGGGGAAGGGAACCTGGACTGCCCCTCCCTGGGGTGGGCTCTGTCCCAGGTGCCAGGCAGCCAGGCAACCCCTTTATCCTTCATGCCTCCCAACCCTCGCCACCAGATCTCTTAGCACAACAGTAGCTGCAGGTCCCTCTTACAGGCTGCTGCCACACTGCCCTTCTCTGCATAGAAAGCGACAAAGATGTGCCTATGGAGGCCTATGGGTTATACTATCAGTCTAGGCCCATTTCTTGAATGACAAGTCTATTCCCCAGAGACCAAACCCAAACCATCTCCCAATACTTGTCCTTCTCCTCTCACCTGCGCACACTTAGTTCCCTCCACATCCAGCTCTCCATGCTTAGAAAACCAACCCTCTGGCTTTGGGAAAAGAGAACTGGAGAAAGTTATAGAAAGATCACTGGCCTTAGGCAGAGCTGGGTTCAAATTTCTCCTTACCGACTTTGCAACTTTGGAAAAGTTGCTTAATCTTTCTGAGGGTTTGCAGTATAATTAATTGCTTATTATGGCCCTTCCAGCCATAGTCCTCCATTTTGTGATGTATTGTAAAGCCTAGCCTCTATAGCTGTGGTTACGGTCCCATTTGGGAGTGAGTTGTCTGTTGCATTGATGATGCAGTATTAGGGTGGGATGTATCTTGAGTCCCACCTTGCTGGAGGGTGTGACTAAAGTCACCACCCTTAGTTTCCTTGAAGATACAGATGTGAATGTTCGCTCTCTTGCTCCGGATCCTGCATCCGGTTCATCATCGTCTTCCTGCAGTTCTTGGGACTCGAGGCAGCAGCCCGTCATCTGACCTGCTGATTTGGATTCATCGGCCCATGCAGCCACGTCGTGAGTGAGGAGAACCCTCCAGACTGACACCTGACCCACCAGTTTGGGAACTGCTGGCCTCCATACCTTGTGAGCCATTTTCTTGGTTTCTGAGTTCTCTGAGATGTTACGGCGGAATACAGAACCCTAAGGGAGGGAGAGTACAGAGGGGAGGAGGAGGAGGAGCTGGTGTTAGAGATGATGGAGTGGGACAGCAGTTTGGAAAAGTTGGACATCTGGGACATCTTTCACCTCTGCCTCCTAGAGACCAGCCTTGTGCGATCCTTCTGCAAGAAACCATTCACGCAGGTCTGTTGTGAAAATTGCCCTTGACAATGAATATAAATTCCCTGATGGCAAGAATGACTAAGACAGTTTTAAAGAGGAATAAGGTAGGAGACCTGCCTGACCACATATCAAAATCTATTATAAAACTGTAGAAATGGAGGCACTGTGGTATTGCCACAGGGATAAACACATAGCCCAAGGGAACAGAGTAGAGGGCACTGAAACAAACCCAGCAAAAAAAAAAGGAAATTTGGTGTATGAAAAAAATAGGCATTTCTTATCAATGGGAAGAGAATGAGCTTTCTGATACATGGAGGTAATTAGTTAGCCATATGGACCACCTGTCAGTTTGAAGTACTGTGGTGGCCCGCATGTTGCTGTGAGGCTGGAAGCTATGCTGCTGGTATTTCAAACACCAGCAGAGCCACCCACAGTGAACAGGTTTCAGCAGAGCAGCCAGATTAAGAGAGAGGAGGAAGAAGAGCCTGGCAATCTACTGCTGAAAATATGCCAGTGACAACCCTGTGGGTTTCAACAGAGCATTGTCCTGCTTGCTTGCTTTGGAAACATCATCGATGGAGGAGGACAACGTGTTTAATGAAGTCCAGGGCCAGCAAGGGCAAGGGGGAGACTCAGTGAAACGGATCACCACAACGGCTGCAGAGATGGGCTCAAGCACGCGGCAATGGTTAAGACGGCACAGACTGAGCAACGTTTCGGTTCTGTTGTACAAGTCACAGTCGGTTTGATGGCACTTACCTGCTCTCCTATCCATCTACGGAGAAAATATTAAAATCATTTTCTGTATATTTGGAATATTTTATAACTTATATTTTTGAAATTGCTTTTTAAAATAAAAAAATTTAAATGTCTGACCTGTAATAGAGCCTCAAAATTCACTAAGTGTCAATGT
Source organism: Orycteropus afer afer (assembly GCF_000298275.1). Lineage (NCBI taxonomy): Eukaryota > Metazoa > Chordata > Mammalia > Tubulidentata > Orycteropodidae > Orycteropus > Orycteropus afer. The sequence continues at coordinate 2,272,870 of NW_006921917.1, forward strand.
TTGTTTATATAAGCCTGTTTCTTACTTTCCATAAGGTTTACTTCCTTATCTATCTCCTCTGCTGATGTAACATCTCTCCTTGGAATCAAGGAAACTCCATCCAACCCTTCCATTCCATAGATGATAAGACCGAGGCCCAGAGGGGATAGTGATTTGGCTAAATGGAGAATCTGTCGATTTGCTTCTAGGGCCAATGGGATGACAAGCATTGTGTACTGAAGACAGGGATGAGAGGCAGAATGTTTTAAGTCAGTCCTGGCCTCACGCCAAGGTTACACAGCCGGACACCAGCCATTGCACTGCCCCACTCCCTTTCCAGTGGCCCATGAGCCTGTTTACGCTTCTTTCTATCGCTAACTTTGTATTGGACCTGTGTGTACGGAAAGCAATAAACACTGTGTTACATAAAGGGTGGGGCCTTCAACAGCAGTCTGCTAGAGTTACTAGAGGGCAGAATTATATTTAAACCCAGCTTCTATAAATAACTTCGGACACAGGTGGCCCTCCCCCTCTGGAAGGCCTTGGTTTCTTTCTTCCTCTACGGAAAAGGGAAAATGCCTTTCTTCTGAGATTTTTAGTCTCTCCCCCAACCCTTTAAAATCATGAAATTTGGAGGCGTTAACAGAAGGAATTGGAAGTTTTCTGTCTGTGGAATCACTGTAGCAGCAGATAAGGAAAAACGATTCCTTAACTTTAAATGAAGCACAACTGCTTTTGAAACCAATTTAGCCTGAATCTCAGAATAGCAGACAAGTCCTGGGGGAGTCTGATCCTAAAATAAAAATGACTCAAGTTGCGTTAGAAAGGAACACTGAATCTAAAAAATAAAGAGGCAAAGCCAGGATTTGATTAAAACGCACTTTGTAATAGTTAAAGGACAGCACGGAGGGAACAGAGCTTCCTAGGCGTGAAATTGCTGTGTTAAAAGCACGCACATTTAAAATTCTAATTGTTCCTCCCAAATTACCCTCCCAAAAGGCTACACCAATTCATACTTCACGTAATGAAGAAGAATGCCTCTTTCCAGCACCGATTCCTAACAGTGGGCATTACAATTCCTTATCACTGTTTGTACCCAAATGAGCAAATAAGATCCTTGTTTTAATTTTAATTTCTTTAATTATTAAAAAGGTTAATCATTTTTTCATGTTATTGGTCATTGTATTTCTTTCTCACTGTATCATCTGTTCCTTTAATTTTCCCATTTTAAAATTAATTTATCTCTCTTTGCATTTTGTCCCATATGTTGCAAACATTTTCCCCAGTTTATCTTTTGTCCTACTTTAGTTGTGTTATCTTTTGTAATTTTTATATAAGGTCAACATTTGCCAGAATATTCCTTTTTGGTTTCTAGCTTACAGGTCATATATAAAAAAACTGCCTCCTTTTTTCTCCAGATAAAAATTGTCTGTGTACAAGAAAGGATGAATTCCCTCACAGATCTTAATGAATTGCTTACCCCTGGGATCCAGACAGAATTAATTCCCAGTAGGGAAGACCATGGAGCTCTTGTAGTGTAGTGCCTAAGGCACTTGACTGCTAACCAGAAGGCTGGCGGTTCAAACCCACCAGCCACTCCTTGAAAGGAAGGTTGGGCAATCTCCTTCCGTAGTGATACTGCCTCGGAACCCAAGGAGGGGTCGCTATGAGTTGGGTCGACTCGACGGCACATAACAACAACAACAGGGAAGACCATGTTTTTCATGGGCTACTGGAGAGCAGCACAAAGCTAAGCCTCACCAGTTGCTGCTGAACAAGAACCAAGGGAGCCAAGTCTAAGTCACATGGAATGGGCATTAGAACTGGCACGTTACCAAACTGAGGAGGAAACCACTAAGACTGTGCAAGTCTGGTCAGAACTCAGTGCCTCTCCTTTGAGTAATACGGAGATGTGAGCTTTGGTTTCAGATGTGGCCCCAGCACTGTCTGAAGGCTTTGTAGATGCTAGAGAGTTTATTTAGACTTTTTGCTTGGCTAAAGCATGAGCCAGCTGGGATACTGTGGCTCTGTCAGTAGTGGGTTTATATGTTTTCTAATATATTGGCACTGCCAAGGGAGATATTCGGTGAGTAGAAGTGAAGTGACAATTACAGGCTGTGGTGGGCTGAATAAGGGCCCTCATAGATACCCAGGTCCTAATCCCAGGTCTAGGAAAAGTGGAAGTTGTCAAAAATGAAATGGAACACACAAAGATCAATATCCTAGGCATTAGTGAGCTGGAATGGGCTGATTTGGGCCATTCTGAATCAGACAACCATATGGTCTACTATGCCAGGAATGACAAATTGAAGAAGAAGGATGTGGCAATCATTATCACAAAGACTGTCACAAGATTTGTCCTGAAGTGCAACGCTGTCAGGATAATATCCATATGCCTACAAGGAAGACCAGGTAATACTGCTATTATTCAAATCTATGCACCAACCACCAAAGATGAGGAAATTGAAGATTTCTACTAATTTCTGTGGTCTGAAATTGACCAAACGTGTAATCAAGATGTGTTGGTTAACACTGGTGACTGGAATGCAAGAATTGGAAACAAAGAAGAGTTACCGGTAGTTGGAAAATATGGCCCTGGTGATAGAAATAATGCTGGAGATCTCATGGTAGAATTTTGCAAGACCAATGACTTATTCATTGCAAATACCTTTTTTCAACAACATAAGCGATGGCTTTACACATGGACTTCACCAGATGGAATACACAGGAATCAGATTGACTACATCTATGGCAAGAGGCAATGGAGAAGTTCAATATCTTTGGTCAAAACAAGGCCAGGAGCTGATTGTGGAACAGACCATCAACTGCTCATATTCACATTCAAGTTGAAGTTGAAGACAATTAAAAGAAGTCCACGAGAGACA